>NC_138381.1:72006741-72040631 GCF_054177405.1 Leptonychotes weddellii
TCAAGAACAACATAACAGAAGATGCCCCTATGGCTCTGAACTAGGAAGTAACTAGGGTTTCAGGAGCTAGGAGCTGGACTTAGACCAAAACCAAGTATTAACTAAATCACAGTATCATGGGGGATAATATGCAAGACAACTAATCTGGACTCTTTATCTTAAGCACTTTGATTCTGTTTAGTGGGGATTTTTTAGAATTAAAGACCTTAATAGTGGGTGAATCTGCTGGTCCAGGACCTGTCCCATTTCAATAAACCACGTATTTTTCAGGGCTGGTGGTGATAGCAACACCAGATCTGGTGAGATGGTAAATGCTCATTAATATGCTCAATTTAGAAACTATTGAGAATGTAGGGAAATAACAGAGAAACGTACTATCACTTCCCAGGGAAGCTTAGGTGCTCTTGGCCAATAAGGAGGAATCTGGCTGTCTTCTTATGCCAGTGTTTGGCACGATAAATTCAGTTTCTGGCTGAAAGACAGCATCTATTAAATGTGTTCATGAGGATCATACCAACATGAAAGCATCTAGTCAAATGATGAATTATTCTCCTTGCCATCCCCTGGGATGAGGTGGGGATTTGACCAGCCTGGATCTCCCAGAGTTTTGTGGTCCTAATTAGGGTTTTGTCTTCAGTTCCAGACTCAAGTGTTGGCCCAACAGGAGAGGTGGTGACAACAGCAGAAAATGGCAATGTGTGTCCCTCCCGAGAGTCTGGACACTGATTGATTCTCACATTCCTGCTAAAGTAAATGATGATCATTGTCCTGGTAGGTGGGTCTAGGTCAGACAGGGTCCTTGCCTTTCTCTCCCCAGCTCAAGCCATGATGTTATTTTGGGGTCATGTACTTGTACATGTAGATCCAGTCTCCAATGGGCAAAAAGTAATTCAGAGTCGCCAACTCTATTCTCAGTAAGGAATGTGGGATTTCCCCCATGAAACCATGTGATGATTCTCCAAGATGAGGACTTTCTGGGGTGTGACCTTCCCGCTTCTCAGCCACCCAGCTTAAACCTGGTACCCTTTGACTGGCTTAAGCTCAAGTACTAGAGATGTAACTTAAACCACTGGTATTCTTGCCTCATTACCCATCTTTTGGTCTTAAAACCACATTGATCTAGGTGAGCTATCAACACCAGGGCTAAATGCAGCCCTCTTCTCTGAATCTATCACTAGTGTTAAGGGAAATGATAGAGAAATGTCTATTAGATAGTTAGGTCAGACAGTTCTTTCTGGGTCTGCTACTTTTTCTGGTAGTTAGGCTACCTTTTTGTGGAAACTAGGGATCCTGCTGTTCAGGGGGAACCTGAGAAAGCCGAATATAGCTCCAGAACTCTGATCCTTGAGTGGCTCGTACAGGGTTGCTCTACCTCAGCTGCGTAGTGCACCCTCCTTCGTTGTCTTCCATGCTCAGCCTTGGAGAAGTTGGTTGCTGTTGAGTGAGGTTCATAATGAGCTGCTTCTGACCATTTGGGAGAGAATTGAATAGGAAGTCCGTAGAACCACTGGGAATTCTGTGTAGAAGGTTAGTGTTCACCCAGGTGAGGGGGAAGCCCAGGTTTGGTCACAATCCCCACCCATGGAGTTTCCTGACTCAACAGAATTCTGACCGCCTCTTCTGAGACTGGTCACAGGCAGCCTTGTAGCTTTTTCTGTGCTTGGAGTTGAAGCTCTAAGGGACAGGTACTCAAGGTTGTGACACATGTGAATTCTCTCTACTTTGAGATCAGTCTCTGGCCACAAAGTGAATCTTCCTAAAAAAAAAACCATTTCCAAGGCTGGAATTCTCTGTTTTGTATTCTAGGCTTTATCTTGGAAGAGCTACTTCTTTAGCCATTGCTGTCTTATGCTTACTGATATCTCCCTTTTTGTCCAGTTCACCTGGCTCCATGGGGGAAGCCTGGAGACCCTTCATGAGAAGAGCCAAGGACTAGCTTCTTCAGGCCAAATGAAGCCTTTCCTGATGTTAATGGAATCAAGATTTGGGAGACTTAGTCCAAAGCTAATTAAACATGAAAAAATTGCTAAAATATCATGGTTTTATCACCTTAATCCACTTCCTCCCCCCTTGCTTTCGTTCACCCTTGACCATCTTGCTAGAGGAAAAAGTCCTACCTCAAATGCAGAGACAGCAGAAGCTGAACTTCATATCTGATAACAAGCAGGTTGTTTGTTGCTTGGAAAGACTGAGCTGGTGTCTTCCTGAGGAGCAAATGTTGATTACTGATCTTCAGACCTCACAGTGCAGAGGCAGAAAAAGCTGCTGCCCACTAACCTGCCCAGTCCCCCCAGGGTTTCCATCCATTTCCTTCTCTCCAAAGAATCCTGAAAGTGGCTCTCAGGTGAGGAATGACTTTGGCAACTGGGACCTGACTGTGGAAGACCGTCTTGGAGGGAGCGCTGGGCTTCAATCTGTGTTTCTTTTGGTGTCATTTGGGCGCCGTTGTTCCTCTGGAATCTACCTGGAATGTGTGGACTTGGTGTAAGGCCCCGTGGCCATGTTGGGCAGGCCCCTTGCTGGTGTCTGTTCTGTCCCGAGTTAGATTCCCTCTCCTGTTGGACAAGAAAAACCTTGTCATTGCCATTGTGTGATTTGTATCAGACGGGTCTGACTCTGAAGGCTCAAGAAGTGTCCTAGGTTTGCCTAAACTCCCCTGCTTATAAATGCAGATCCGCTACCATGTGCAAGAGCTTTATCAGCCAAAAGGAAGACAAAATAATGGAAGCATTCATATCTTTCCAAGGTGAATTTTCAGATAGGATGGAATTTTTCAAATTCTGCTTAGTTCAAAAATAAAAAAAAAAAATTCTGCTTAGTTCAAGGAAAGAATGTCTTGGGAGTAGCAATGAAATAGTCTCCAGAAACCTTCTTTCCTAGAATCTTTGAACCTATGTGAGATATGCAATGCTCTGGCCTTTTAGGTGGCCTGGAAGGTGGGGGGTTATTTTTTGTTTTTAAGCTTGTTATAGAAAACTTCTGATGTACCAAAACCAGACAGAATGATTGCTCTCCCGCTTATGTGCCCACCTCTACTGATTTTTGCTCATTGAGAATCTTGTTTCATATACGCCCTAACCTACTCCCCATCCTTGGAGTTCTTTTGATGTCACCTTCAGACCCCAATTGACTTAATCCAATGTTGCAGTATGTATCTCTCAAAAGATGAAGGCCTTTTAAACCATCACCATACCTTTTTCATACAAAAAAATCCAACCACAATTCCATTATTAAATAGCCCATCAGTTTTTAAACTTCTTAATTCTAAGGATCATACATGTTTTACCAGACTATTTTAATCAGGATCCAAGAAAAGGTTAACCCGGTGTAGTTGGTTGCTGTGTCTTAAGCATTTTTAAAGGCTGTAGGTTTTTTCTCCTCACCATCCTTTAAGACTTTTTAAGAACAGCTGTAGGTTCGGGCGCCTGGGTGGCTCAGTTGGTTAAGCGACTGCCTTCGGCTCAGGTCATGATCCTGGAGTCCCGGGATCGAGTCCCGCATCGGGCTCCCTACTCGGCGAGGAGCCTGCTTCTCCCTCTGACCCTCCCCCCTCTCATGTGCTTGCTCTCTCTCATTCTCTCTCTCTCTCAAATAAATAAAATCTTTAAAAAAAAAAAAAAAACAGCTGTAGGTTCATAGCAAAATTAAAGGGAAGGTACATAGTCCCCATATACCACCTGCCCCACACATTCATAGCCTCCCCATTATCAGCATCCCTCACCAGGAGTGGTATATTTGATCCAATTGAAGCTACACGGACACATTATCACCCAAAGCCCATACTTCCCATTGAGGGTCACTCTTGATGTACATTTCATGGGTTTGGGCAAATGCATGACATGTACTCCTAGTAATACAGAGTAGCCTTACTGCCCTAAAAGTCCTGTGCTCCACCTGTTCATCCCTCCCCCCAACTCCTGGCAACCACTGATCAATCATCTTCCTGTCTCGCTAGGTTTGTCTTTTCCAGAGTGTCCTATTTGGAATCCTAGCATTTAGCCTTTTCAAGTGGACCTCATTCATTTAGTAATGTGTAAGTTCTCTCCAGGTCTTCTGGCTTAACTCCTTTCTCTAGCACTGAATAACATATACTCTTGAAAAAAAAGATGGTTGATTGTCCTATGGACAGTCTCACATTGTTTTTTTTTTTCTTTTTCCTACATGTTCATATTGTCATTTAATGTATTCCTCTGTTTAAAATATTCTCTGGTCTATACTTTCAGAATAAGCAGGTATTTCTTCCACCATTTTTCCTTCTCAGTGTTACTTCTCTATTCCAGGCCATGGAGCAAGAGCCCCTATTGGAGGGGCAGAGAGTATCTTAGGCCAGAACCCAGAGATGGTAAAGTTGTCAATTCTCCCATATCTACAGCACCAAGGACTTAGGGATAGGATAAGAGCCCATCAAACATGGGGGGCTAACTCTGCAGTGGCAACTGTGAATCTTGTCACAGCCTCACTGAGTGTCCCTCTGGCTATCTGTATCTGGTTCCTTTTCTCCCCTCCATGTTGTAGTCTTACCACTAAATCTGGTTTCTGAACACAAAGCACAATATACTGTCCTTAGTCTGAGGATGAGGGATTGCATGTGGGTAACCTCTTCTAGAGAAACGGATCTCTCTTGATGCTGGATTTGGTCTAGTTACCTGATAATCCAGTTTGAGTTAAACCCAGCTGTTTCCAGGGAGGTCTTGATCATGTAACATGTACTGTCTAGATCCAAATATTTGAGTTAGATTCAGAAGGGTCACAAAGTTGACTGCGGCCACTGCTGTAAGGTTTTGTAATCTCTTCTTGAAGGCAACGTCTTCAAGGTCTGTGCGTTGAAGGTTTCATTTCAACTTCAGAAGCTTGGAAGTGGGGGGATGTTTTTGCTGTTCTAAGCCTTTCCAGGGGAAATGCCCAACTGTCCACCATTAAGGATCTCCCTGTATGTGACTGTTTCTGGCCCACCTCTATTGATATGGAGGAATTGCTTTGGAGGAGATGAGTGTAGAGTCTCCACTTCATGGTTCCATATATTTCTTCTATCCATACTAGAATCTTCTCAGAGGTCTACGGTGTAACCTTTTGGAGACATGGTAACCAATAACTTTTGGGCAAACTTGATGTAAGACCCATTCTGGAGTTATTACATTTGTCCTGTGCTGTGGCCTTTAAATTTTTGCCTTTTATGTTTTTCTGCATCTAAATGTTTTATACTAAATAACAAATTTAAATACCCACCAGCCATTCAAAATTATAATCCTAGAAACTATTCTTGAATCATAGAAGACCATACCTAATAAGGAAATTCCTGGTCACATAGACAGCAGTCTGTTGATCATGTGGAGGCTTGAACCAGCCCTCATCAGGATGTTATAGGAGGTTCTTTTGGAAGCTACTGAGGACTAGGGACTTGTCTGCTATTGGAAATCTCAGACTAATGAGAGTTAATGATAGCTCAGTTGTCCAGATGAGAACTCCTATGGGTTTATTCAAAGACTATACACTAGACACTTCTGCCCTTAACAGTCTCTTATAGATGAGACTTGGCAAGTAGTTGGGGCCTCAGGCTGGTGTCAGAAGAGGGTTTGCCAAATAGCTGGGCTCTAAAATAGACTTCAATGAGGTAGTAGATGGATTCTGCTTTCATGGCATTGTCTTTCCTCTGGATGACTTTCTGGCACTTGAGGAAATGCATGGTGGCTGGTAACAGGCAGAATCAATCTGACCCTATATGCATTCCCTAGCTGAGGTAGGAATTTGACAAGGCTGCATAGCTCTGAATTGGTCCAAACGAATCTGGGCTCTAAGCTGGTACTGCTGCTTCCCAAGAGTGAAAAATCACTTTTGGTAATGATGATGTGGACTGAGTTATCTGGTCTCCATAATATTAAAGCTGTCTTGAAAAACTAGACATTCTGTTTGTGCTGTCCCTGGAGCTAGACCATGATCCAAAATCCAGTTGTGTTCACTTCAAATCCTTCAGTAAAATCAATTGAATGGAAGAATTCTTCCATTCAGTTGATATATTAGATACTTTAGGTTCATTTTTCGATGGCTTCGTGTTTTGTAAGCTAGAAGATGCCCATCAAGGAAAAATTCCATTTTCCATATCAGGAATTTAGGCTAGGGCTCAGAACCTGTACAAATGCCACCTGACACATGTGAGGAAACCAGACTTTGTATCGGAGTTTGGTCTTCAAGGTTCCTTGTACCCACTGGGATGATTCCCTTAGTTAATAGAAACCTTTAAGATAGCAAGCAAAGCTTTTATATTGAAAATCTGTACTCTCTGGTGGCTATAGTTCTGCTCTACTTGTCTTGGAAGCCACAGAAACCAAAACAGAATGAAATTTTTAAAATTGGTGATTCTTGTCCTATCTGACAAAAATCCCAGAGCCACAACATTGAAGCTGGTGAGGCTTGGGAAGACTCTTCTGATAACTTCTCAGCCATCGAAGAATACCCTTGTGGTGCAGCTCTAAACAACAGTAGACCCAACATTGAGTTATTGATAAAAACTTTTCATAGGACTGGTAGAGCCCCAACTTGATAGACCAGCAAGGCAAGACTAAATAGATGAGACCCTTAATAGTTCAGCTAGACTGAGTCCATGTGTTGGAAGGGAGTGGAGCAAGAGTGGTGTCTGAATCCAGAGAAGTTGAACATGTGCTAGAATGACTCCTTCATATGAGGTTAAAAATTCTCTGAAATTATCCCCAAAACATTTTTTAAAATGTCATCTAGATGGCAAAAGGGGTGATAGCTCCAAATAGTGTTTTCACTCGTGTTTCTTTGTTTCACATCAAAGGAGTGCCCCTCTCCTCAAAACCCAAAGCCCAGCTGGGCTTATGTCCATGTCCAGAGCAGGCAAACAAGCACCAGCTTGTGAAAGAGGGACCCAGAGTTCTTAATTCCTGTCTTCCACAAGAGCATTGGAGAACAGGGCCTTGGTTGGATCTTTGACACCCCCTGTCAAGTCTCCCTATGCAGAGCAGTCCCAGCCTTTGCAGGGACCTGAGACAACCTGTTAGGAGAAAGCAAACCCAAACTCCAGGTACCTCAAGAGGTGGTAATCCCAGGGACACCTGTTCTCAGGAGGGGCCCCACCTGAGTCCTCTTGATGCCATTGGTCTACTTGCCATTCAAGGCAAGTCCATGATGGAGAGGCTGAGATCTGTGAGGGGCAGGACCCTCCCATGATATTTATTAGCTTCAACACCTGTGAAATGGGCAAGGAAGCAGAATTGGGTTGAGGGAGGAATGTGAAACCATAGTGCAGGCCTGATGAAGCCTTGGCTAACTTGGCATGGAATTCCAGAGCAGAGCTCGGGCAGGTGTCCTATGCCAGATCAAGATGGCGGGGCCTCTGTACTCACCTCAGTCATTGGATGCAGGTCAACACCAGTCCCTCCTTGCTATAGTAGGTGTGCAAGCCAATCCCCTTCCATCTTATGAGGCTATTGGACTTCAGACTCCGATGAATAGATCCTAACAACCTCTGCATCCTCCGTGTTCTGAACTAGCCTCAACTTGGAAGGGATTGAAGGAATTTCTTTAGAGAAAGCTTCCTGTGTATTCCTCAAGCTGCTACAAAAGTGGTGGGGACGAGGAGTTTCTGCTTTCAGAGAGAACTTCCACATTGGTCATCTCCATACCTTTGGACCTCTTGCTGGCCTTGGAAGGCAGGATCTCTTTTGGAAGAAGGGAACTGGGTTAGTGATGAACAGCCCCCATACTTTCCCATGTGGGGTTATGGCAACTCCAGTGTTGTGGTTTCATCCAGTTGCTTATGTACTAGGAATGTGGTATCCATACCCATATTTTATAATTACCTGTAGTGTGAGGAAATATCTGGGAAACCTTTGGCTACCTTTTCTCTTCCTTCCCTGCCTTGATTTTTATTTCTCCCAAAGTAAAGTCTGGGGGGCAGGAGGTTTATTTGGAATCGGATTCCAGGGAGCAGGAGAAAGGGTGAAGAGCAGGACCAGGAAGGAGAAAAGCCCACAATTGTGACCAACTCAATGGTCACATTTTTACTGGTAACTGGAGCGCATCCTGAACAGGTGCTCCACGTTGCCATATAGAATTGACCTCAGACGGACCCTCTGAGGACAGGAGACTGGGGCATTCATCTATCCACTCTTCCCATTGGCTGAAAGCTTTCTGAAGAGGTTAACGACTTGACTTTCCAGGCTACCCTGCGTACCAAGTAACTTCTCACAGCTTTGCAAGAAAGAATCTGAGGGGTCTTGATTTAGCACCTTGATTCCAGGTCAGCTGTTATCGATAGTTCCCATATCCACCGACAGGGGAGCCAAGGCGTGACAGCATGGGTCCCCTGAACCTACAGTGTGCCCCTTGGACTGTTCATGTTCCTATGTTCCGCATTGTGACCAGCCTTCACTTGGAGGTGCAGGGGCAGCGTGCACTTAATTATTGAAAAAGGTATAAATCAGAAAGCTAGTAAAACCAACCAGCTATTGTCTATGCTGCTGAAGTGGAGACCATGATAGATCTTCATTTTCTCACCCGTGCCCCACCACCCCCTCCCAGCCTGTACTTGCGTAGTAGAGTGACCTAGACCCTCCTCTTTGAGTAATCTGAGCTCTTGGTGGCCTTGCCTTTGTCAGACTGGGTTGCTACTGTTGCTGGTGTCCCAGTGACTCCCCAATGAGTTCCAGATCTCCTCGTCCATGTTCCTGTTGTATAACAAGAACACTCTCTCCTCGTGACAGCCAGGTCCAGCTGCCCCTGCAGGTAGAAATACTGTTTCTTCCCACTAATTTACGGGCAGGAGGGGCCTCGTCATTGCCACCTGGTTACCATGACTCTGTCGTCAAGTACCCTTACTATGTATGACGGCGGAAGTATCCCCTATCCCTGCCCTGGAACCAAGACCTCTAATCTAGCAAAATCTCAGCATTTAGGGGTAGGAGAGAATATGATGGGCCACCCCCTGCCTTTTTCCCCCATCACACACACTCCTTGGTTCCTAGATCGTGTTTTGGTGCCCATAGCACACAGGAATAGAGCTGTAGACTCGTAGCTGGAAACTTCATCCAGTAGCATGGGTGGCTTTTATTGAGTTGTATTAAGAACCTAATATAGTCGTGTTGCAGAAAATCTGTTCAAGGAAGAAGTCCCAGTTTTCCTGTGTTGTATGGTTTTTTATAAGTCCCTTAAAACATTCTGCATGAGAACCTGTGGTATAACCAACCAGATTTTATAATGTTGTAAGGCAGTGTCTGGGGAGAGATCTGCACCTGTTTGTTCTTACTCCAGGCTCAAGAAGTACCTAAAATGGCCTGGTCTGCTGCCTCCACTAATCAAAGAGTCATGGTTAATGTCAAATGGGGAAACCTAGGCAGGAGGTAGTGATCACCTTGTTCTGGTCACGGTCTATGATGTATTTGTGATTGCATCAAAAACTGGGCTACAAAGACCAATCGCACTTAAATGTGTAGGATGATCCTAGAATCAGACGTGGGGAAAACACTTTGAAATGACACCTCCTTTCCAATTAGGTCATGTTATTCCCCCTAAAGTAATGTGTTAGAACTATTTGGGAAGAGCCACGTGGTGTTAAGGCTAGTTATTCTGGGATAGGTGTTAAAGACAAGTTTGGAGACTCGGGTTAAATTTGCATTGATTCGAAATTCATGTTCACGGTCTTTATTCTGGAGCCTTGTGCATCTGATTACCTCCCTGTGGATCTGTGAACCTCCTGCTTTTGTGGGTCTAGAGCCTCAGACCTTCGGTCCTAATCGGGTTGAACTGGCTGTGGTCTACCCAATTGCCTGTTTCATTTCCGTGTTCCATGGCCTCCATGGAACTTTCTGAAACCCTAATTGAAGTGGGCATAAGGAGTTATATGATCACGGTGTCTTGGACGACAAGCCTCTCAGAGGTTCCCTGTTAACATACAGACAACTTCTCCGAAGGCTAAGTTGTGACTATCACATCAAGGGTCCCCAAGCACCTTTTTGCCAAACCTAAATACATCTGAGTTCATGAGATGATTGCCTTGTGTTTGAAAATACACAAGCAGAAATGATGCAAGAATAGGCAGGAATAGTTAAGCCCCTGTGAGTTTAGGAAACAAGCTGTGAGTTTAAGTGCCCGCCCCCCCCCCCCCACCGGCCTAAAAAGCCAAAATACAAATAGCTGATTTTTGAAAGTAAATCCCTATCTAGAGGAAAACTTTGGATTTAGGCTGTTTTAAAGTCTGGCTTTCTAGTCTTTGCCCCTTTACTTCAAGGGAGTGCTTGTCTCCAGTCTCCTGGCCTAGCTGGGCTTATTCCTGTGCCAAGAGCAGACAGACAGTCAAGGTGTAACCAGAGCCTGGCCTTCACCAGTGGAAGGAAGGGACCCAATCTTGCCCTTTTGCTCATGCTCCCCTCTGAAGGGCCTTGGCTGTCGGTGGCGTTCCCAGAAGGAAGAGGAGTCAGGGACAGGGGTGATATCCCTGGTGCCTGCTGTATCCCAGACAGTCCCATGACTGCAAATGCATCTCCGGGTCTGCAGTTAATTGTGGATGGTGTACATACGGGCCTAGAGGCCCCCAGGTGCCCTGCAGCCTCCAGCATGTTGGCCTGGCCATCTAGGTTGACCAAAAGGCCCCGACACTGAGTGACCTACTGCCCCAGAGCCTGGTCACAAAGCCGTATGGGCACTGTTGGTCCCCAGCAGGCCTGTGAGTTTGTGCGAGTGCTCGCCTACGTATCCTGTACTCTAAAGGCCTTACTCTGCTCACATGGTGTCCATTCAGTATGGAGGCTGCCCAGACAGCCCACAGTCCCCACCCTGTTGGGGGTCTGTTGGGCATCTTATCTGGGTTGGTCATCTTAATCTCTTATAACTCTGCGAGGTTGAAGATGTGTACTTTGGAAAACCCAAGGTCTGACCTTAACCTGCTACATTTCCTTTTCTGTGGTAGCTTTGTGGATCCGATTCCCCTGAAAAAAAATGGTTTGATTTTCCTTGCGGTTAGAGTCCCAACAGGGCATGGCATTTTCATGGGTGGTTTCTCAAATATAATCAGGGTCCCTTGACTTGTGCAGACTTTTATTTTTATTTATTTATTTATTTTTTTTTTTTGGACAAATACCCAACCTCAACTCATGTAGTCACTCAGCCAAATATGGTTTTGTTAATGCAGGGCCAGAATCTAGATCTTTGGAATAGCTCTGTGAAGTCCTCTCTAATCCTAGACTGACCTGTTGGCTCACTACAGATGTTCTTTGATTTCCTATCTCTCCCCACACATGGTTCTGAGACCCTTCACATTACAGCAGAACTTTAATCCTCAACTTTAAATTGTGGTTTGCCATTAGCCTTTGACTTACTAACCCCCCGCTGCAAGTCTGAAACCAGTAGGAAGCTGTGGGAATCAAGCCCTTTGGAGAAAGGGTATTAGCATGTGTTGTAATCTTGTCTTTGCAATATTGATGGTATCTTCTAGTCAGGAACTGAACTTATTTTGGTAAGGCTGCTAGAAACGTAGTCTTGCTAGTTACATGGCTTCTCTCTTAAAGAAGCTAAGTCATTCAAGGAGATGGAAGGCGTGTTTTGTGACTGTCTCTAGCTCCTCCTGAACTAACTGAATAGAATGTGGGGTTCAGTATGGTGGTTTTCATGACGAGCCACTGGGATTTCTCAAGGTGGTGTCACGGTAAAAGCATTTAGTCTTTAGCCCCAGGCTTAGGGTTTGCTAGAATGCTTTATAGCCTTACCTAAAGAGATCTGTGATGTACTTCCTGACATACTTCCTGATATACTCTGAGGAAGGAATAGGTAAGCTGGGATTGGAAAAAATCTCATGGTGTGTCTGTGGCCCAAGTTTAGAACAGAAGAGGCCTTTGCCTCCAGCAATAAGTGTGTGGGATACCGAGACTGGACATGTGTGAACAAGGCCAGGCTGTGGATAGCTAAGACTTTGAGGAACACAAGCTCTGTTCCCTGGCACAGAATGGTATCTTCCCAAGGAAATCCTTCATTGGAGTGAAAAGGGTTCCATTCTCAATGGGGCCCTGTGAGATACAGTATTGTCACTTCCTAATGCCTGAATGTAGCTGTGGGTCCCTCTGCCCAAGGTCTCTTAATGAACCTTGTTTCAAGGTAGGCCTCCTTAATACTGCCTGTATCTAGTGGAGAGAGGTATCCTGCTCTCAACCAGAAGTTCAGGTTGTCACCGTTTGGGGGCACTACTAACAATATTGAGTGAATTCTTAAATGATCATTTTAGTGACAAGCTCGCAGGTTCAAAAGCAGATCTATGTTCTCTGTAGGGGAGCCCTGGGGCTCCTATCTTGGATTCAGTCACTGTACATTCTCCAATCTAGAGCCTTCCCCAGATTGCCTCCTATCTGAGCCCGGCTGCTATCCCTACAGACTTTGGTTTGCCATTTGCTTTTGTTCCACTTGTTTCCATGGTTCCCGTTGTCTACTTTTTCCTGAAATTCTAGACTGGCTCAAGTCTGAAAGAGTAGCAACCTATAGCTGATATCGAGATTGTTTCTTGTTGATCCCTCCGCTGATCCTGTTTCCATATTGCTATTTCCTTGGAGCAAAAGGTATGGCTCTTATTAGCTCATGATCAGCCAGCAAAGACCTGGGTAGAAGCCTAAAGAAGCTATTTCAACATATGCACCGTGAAACAGGTGGGGTAACCTTGAGACAAAGCCACTGGTAACTGCTGACCAGTGGTACAATTTGAGGTCACATGGTAGCGACTCCGTTTGTTGTCTGGGCGTTCTATGCCACTGACTTTAGATCTGAAAGAAAGTTTAAAGGAAGGAAAACGTCTAGTAACCAATGTCTAATAGAGAAGGTAAAATGACAGCCCTCCTCTTACTAACAGCCTTACTTAAGTCATTTTTTTTTTTTTTCCCCTCTTTCAACCGTTCTGAGCCACAGCTGCCTGGGCTTGCTCAGGTGGTAGGATCTTCCAGGCCAAGGGATTTTGTAGTCTGAGGTTTTGAGGGGTGTCATCAGGACCTTATTTGAGGTCTGGGTTCTTCCCCCTCCCCCAAGAACCTGGGGAGGAAACTTGGCAATATGGAAGCTGGATTTGGGAGTCACAGGGGTTGGATCTGTGGGATTTGGAAGTCTGAGTTTGCTTTTTTAACTAAAAGTACCAAAGATTGCTTATGATGCTGCAGACCTGAAATGTCTCTAAGACCTGAATACCTCCTAGGAGTTCTTAATTTCATCCTTTACAGTCTGGGTGTCTAAGATAAAGCTGACCAATCTCACCGCCATTCCTCATTTAAGCAATTATGTAACACAGAAGTGATGGTAGAGAGTTAACACTGGTAAGATGTTGGTCAAAGAGTACAAAGTTTGTTATTCCAGAGAAATAAATCCAGAAGACCTAGTGAAAGGCATGGTAACTGTTAACAGACTAGAAATACTAATGACCAGGGGCTACCTCCACGAAGGCTTAAATATATGTATATTATATATATATATATTCCTATAGGAGACAAGTTTGGATTTCTCCTGGCCAAAATGGAGTAACAGGGACCAGGTTTTACCTTCTCACCTGGAACCACTAACTGTATAAAACAAGAATTTTCAGACACTTGATAACAAGATCCCAAGAATGTGACCCCTAAAGGTGGGGTTCACTTTATTTTCCCTCTAACTTCCCAGCTTACTCTGGAGTGGCAATATTCCTGTCAAAGCAGATTTTAGAGCAAGGAATATTACCGGGTATAAAGTCCTTCCTTCCATAATGGATTATTTTTTCAAGAGGATATAATAGTCCTAAATGTTCATGTACCTAAGTTTAAATCTACTGTAATCAAAAGTCTAGTATAGGCATCAAGAGAACTAGATCAATAGAACAGTTCAGAAATAGACTCACACATTAGAGATAAATTGAATTTTTTTTAAAGTTACAAAGGCAATTCAATGGAGAAGGATAGTTTTTGCAACAGATGTTGCTGGGACAATGGAAGGCCCATATGCAAGAGAAAAACCTGATTTATACCTCACGGCATATACAGAAATAATTTCAGCCTGGATCGTAGACCTCAGCATAAAACCATTACAACTTCTAGAAGAAAACATCAAGCAACAAATTGTATTTTATCAAAACTTCTGCTCTTTGAAAGACAATCGGAAAATGAAAAGCTACAATACTAGGGGAAAACACTTGTCAGTCCTATCTGGTAAAGGACTGGTATCAAGACTGTATAAAGAACTCTCCAAGCAAAATAACAAAACACCATTTAAACTAACAATCACTAATTAGTGATTTGCTCAAGATTCCCGAAGGTCATTCCTGTCTCATTTGTGCTGGTCTTCAGTCCTAGACTTAAGGACCACTTGATGGGATTGGTTTCCAGCCTCATAGAAAGGGAATTAAAAGGTATAGACACTTCTCAGTCCCTGCTTAGCCACTTACAATCTTGTGGCGATGCTCTGTCTAGCTCAAGCCTGGAATAGAAGTGCCCTTGCCCACGAGGCCCCATCTGAGGATGGTAAAATTCTTTGGAGTGACCCTTGCTCTGGAAAGGACCATGCTAGGAGCTATTGAGTACCCTGTGGTTGCAGCCAGATGGTAGTCTCCTAAATTAAGACTTTTGAATTAATGGAGCAATGGGATGGCCCATTTACAGCATGATTTTAAGTTGTGTGGGAGGTGTGGAGCAGGGAGAGGTTGAGGCTCTAGAGTTCCTGGAGTCTTTGGCCTTAAATCCAGTGCAATTCATATATAAATTGGGGTGAGCTTGATGGTCTACAGTCACAGGACTCTACAAATCCTTGGGTCTCACCATTGCAATAGCCAAGGCCATCATTCAGTAGGACACGGTGCACAGAAAAATCCAAGCAAAGATGTGTCTGGGGCTTTTTCCTAAAGGTTTTACCTCTTAGAAAATGTGACACAATAGGTAATTTTTACCTTACCCAATTCATAAGACTTCCATACCTTGTTCCTCCCCCTGATGTTGTCCCAAGGAGGAAAAGCTTTGAGCTGCCTTAGGGGGGAAACCCTAAGCATATCACTGTACATAAACCTCATGCCTATGACTGACAGTAATTCTATGCTCAGAAATTCTGAGTTAGTGATTTTTGAATTCTTACTCCCAAATTTGGATGGCTTAGATAGATCTACTTCCCTCTCATGTTTCCAGACTGGTCCATCAGTACAGAAGTTTCGCAATAAGTTGGAACTCTGTGGTCAGAGCAGCTGATGACTAGCAGAATTGGGTGTCTAACACCCAATTTTAGTTGTTCCAGGTGGGAAGGTAAACCCGCTACCTGCTGCTGAGAGAATCCATCCACCGTGAAAGTTCTGGGGATAATAACCTTGCTCCATTTGAGATTCTAGACTTGACAAATGGTAGAAATCTCACAGGACCCCATAGTTCATTTCCAGGATCAGAATTATGGTTGGCATTTAACTTAAACTACAAAGCTGTCAAGGAGGTGCCTCCCAGATCCCTTCTCTAGGTCATGGTCAGCTTCACCATGAAGTCCTGCCAGGGGTAATGAACAAAATGGCTCCTCCAAGCTGTGCTACGTGACTTGAAGTGACATAAAATATCTTGAGCAGAACTCTCTAGTTCTAGCAAAGCATTGTGTGGGCAGCAGAGCCTGCATGGATCAGGTAAGGGTGGGTGGAGCCAGTAAATGAGCATGAAACTAGCTTGGAATCATCAGCCACTTGGTAATTCAAGTTAATTCCATGGTATTAGGGTTAGTCAAGAAGCATTTTGCTCATCTTGGGGGAAGGCTGAACAAGATGTGCCCTCGCAAGTGAGTGACAATGACAAGAGCAGAAACATTACTTCAACCTGCAATCACTTGGCAGTTTAAGCATCTTTTAAGGACTGGGTGTTGAGAATCTGGCCTCCTAATGAGTCAAGTTGAATGTGTTCCTCATTTGCAATTTCTTGGATGTTTCTGAGGAGATTGGATTTAGTCGACAGTGAAAATGGTCTGCACCATCTGGAATTCTTCAATATCAGGAAGTCTTGTAGGGATGGTAGAATTTTCTAGAAGTGGGGGGGGTAGATAGACCTCACTTAAAGAATGATAGGCTTTGATCTGTCTGTTAATGGGAGGAGACAGAAGGAACAGAAGAAAGATAACCTTAGAAAGATACAAGGACTTCAGATTCTGGCCAGCTCTGCATGAATAGAGTGGAGCAAGCTCTGCTGGAATATTCCCTGAGGCCACAGAACCAAGTTCCCAGGAGTGGAGCCTTGCTAGGGCTACCCTTGACTTCAGAAGTGAGATCAGGCACTTATGCAGAACCTCGGGGATCTCCTCCTGTCATGCAGAGTCCAGAAATGGTCTTAAGTGGGCCCAGGAATAGACTGTGCTAGAAGTAAACTGCTGCTTTGGCTCTCTGCCCAGAGCCCTTCCACGAGTGGATCACTGCAAAGGCAGACTGACCCTACTGATCCCAAAGGGGCCTGGACAGGAACTTCTCACCGGAGGCTCAACTCTTCCTTGACACCACCTTCTCCCAAAGAGGTTAAGTTTCTTGAAGGGACACCTGTACTACTTTAATGGGTGGAATTGCCTTTCTGTCCTTGGGGCTCTCAGATTTCTGAACCCTGCTCCTGTGTCCCAAAGCTTTCATCCTGGCTAATCTGAAAGGACCCTTTGAGTCCCAGTTTCTTCAGGGAGTGATGTACTGTCCTTGGTCAGGAAGGCTGACCTTGAGCTGCCCTAGTTGTTGTAGGAGACTGGCTCATATTTTCTCCTCTTCCCAGCCTGCACATGATGGGCATTGGATCCTGCCAATCAAATGGCCTCTCTCCCCCTTAGGGTCCTGACTGGAGATGTAATCTACATTGGACGACCAGTCTCGGACATGGGCGGGGTTGAGGGAACCAATAACAAATGTTGGCCTCCCTCTGGCAGTCTCAGGGCTTCCTTGCACTCTCCCTCCTCTCAGAAGCCAGAGGGTGGGGGAAGTAACCAGTGCTCCTGGGGCCTGATGGGGAGCTGACGTCCTAAAGGGCTGGCGTAGTGGAAAGGGACTAAATACCCCAACCACTCTCCTCCTACAACCAAGGAGAGGTGCCAACAGCTGATGGAAAGACATCCGCTGCTTCTCTTGCCCTTCTCTCCTCCAGGTAAATACAAACGGGTGATCCTCTCAGAGCCTAGAACAGGGTGTGAGGATCCTTGGAGGTAAATCAAATAATCACACCCTGTCCTACCCTGCTGTCAGCCTGTTCCTTGGCCTACGTTCAGCTATGTCAAGGATTGACAGCTTCTGTAGCCAGAGCTGTGTGCGCTTCCCTACCTTTGGAGCTCTCTGCTCCTGGGTGGCCACTGCCTCTTTGGGGTCTTTTTCAGTTTTCTCCTGCTGGACCTGGTCCTGAGGAGGAGGTCTCCATGCAGAGGTCACCACCGCTGTCTTTTCTGATCCTGCCACCACGTGGTCTGTGGTTTACTCCTCTCTGCCTCTGTTTCTCAGCAGCACGAGCAGGGATGATCACCATCCCTCCACACCTGCCGTCCCTGCCAACAGTGCTGATTTTTAAAATGTCAGTGTGTAGTAAGTTTTGGTTCTTTTCATTGGAACGTAGTTCTCTGGTTGTGGCTCTCCATGCGATGAAAGCTGCAGATAGGGGGGGTGCAAGTGATCTGTGGCGCAGAGGCTGGCGAGGGTGCAGGGTTCTGAACTCTGAGCCCTGCAGAGGCCTCTTCATGAGCTATCGTGGGAATTCTCTGCATCTTGGAAATAAGTTCAGTCCCTGTAGTATGCGCTAGCATGGCTGAGGCAGGTGTTCACGCTGGGTCTGCGTCCCCTGCTGGGTCTCTGCCATGTTCAGACCTGCTGGCTCCTGGAGCAGTTCTGCTGCTAACAGCCAGCACCGCATCTTCTCAGAGGCTGGACCTCAGGTGGCTTGGGGTGCACACGGGGAGGACTAGAAGTGCCTTAACACAGGACTCATGGCTGCAGGGGTATAAATAGTCCCTCCCTGCCATGAGGCCAACTTGTGATGGTTTGCGCCATCTCCAGAGCTGGCCTGTAGAACCAAGTTAGTTATACCATGTGGGCTTGGCTTGAAACTAAGACCTTGCACGCAGCCTTGCCTTCCCGCCCCCACCTCCCCCCTTCCTTGCTCCCCAGCTGGTGGATCCTGAGACCACTTCCTAAGAGCTTTCACCTAAATTTCAGAGTGGACCCTACGACGGGAGGCGACCCACGTTGCTCACGTGGTCGTCTTGCTTGGTGTCCAGCCCTGTGGAAATTAAGTTGGGGGTAGATGTAACTACTGGGCTCTGCTTCCTGAGCTTTAAAACAGGCCGAGCACTTTTAAGACCAAGGCAGAGATGAGATTGGAACCTGGATTGATCTAGATCCACAGTTCAAGAGCACACTCCGGCATTGAACGGCACACAGTGTGATAGGGCTGAGATGGAACTGGAAGGGAGGACAGACGGCCGATAGTCTGTTGTGGATGGCCCCATTCTAGCACCAGCTCTGACTCCTTATGCTGAAAACCTCCCCTATCAGCTAGTTAAAAACCTGCAAAATCACCCTTAAGGAAGCAGGTGAGACTTTTCTGCATCTAGGAAGGAAAGCCTGGGTTAAACAGAATGCCAGTCTTAACCTAATGGTGACTTCTATGACTGTGGCTGTACCCAAGTACATTCACGCTATGAAACTTCATTGAGCTCTCTCCCTATGTGTGCACTTCTCTATATGTATGTGAAAACTTATAGTAAAGAAACGATACTTGGCTGTATATACACATCCTGACTTGGTGGGAGTATGGCCCACAGTCCCATCACATTATTGCTGAAATAGGATCCAGGACTCCTAATCATGGAGAAGGGAGTAAGAACTTGCCTACCTCTTCCTCATGTCGCTGACCCATGCTTTGCAATTGCTTTTCCTTCCCAGGTCAGCAGACTTAGGCATCCCCTCACTTCTCCCCTAAGTGTTTTTCTGCCCCATATAGATAGCCTCTGTTCTTCAAGGAAGAGATCAAGAAGTTGGGGACCTTGCCGAGTAGATGGGAAAGATCCCCCACCACCACCTCAGGTGAGGAGGGGAGGCTGCCATTTCTCCTGAACCATTTTCTTCCCAGGTAGCCAGATGCCTGGCTCTTTTCTCAGCCATTGCATTGGTTGGTGAGGCCATAAATCAGGCTCAAATGGGGTCAGGCCCTGTCAGATTGCTGATGGCATTAGGCTAACAAATGGAGAGTGGGGTATTTATATTAGTTTTGGCTCTTGAGTTGAAAGAAGAATGCTGGCATTTAGCATCATGATAAACTCAGCACCAACACATCCCGGGTCAGCAATTACGTTTCTAAGACTCCTTGGGAGCAGCTGGGGTGGAACCTCCCTGGACAAGTGTGGCCACCCGAGCAGAACAGCCTTGGTGTGGGCAGTTCGTGAGGCATGCCCCTGATAGAGCATGGCTGGGCTGACCAGGAGCTGGCGCGAAAACTGGGCACAATGCTGTTGCTGGTATTTGCTGGAAATAGACCCACTGCGATCACTTCTCTACTCCACACCCCCCACCCCTGCCCTGCTGGTCCCCTCGGAGTGGATCAGTTTGGGTTAGCAACTGTTTATTGGAAGACCCAGGAGTTAGGCATGAAAGCAGTTCATAGGGAAGTGTGGGTGATGCCAGTATGGGATGGAGAGTCTCCTATCATGATGCAGATCCAATAAGATCTCAACAAACCCAATGGGAGCTCCAGAGTAAAGACCGCCCATTAGAGAAGTGCCACACGGGGCAGAAATGGCCAGGCCCCGGGACCCCTGCTCTGCCAGGGAAGACGGGGACAAACAGCATGGGTACTGTGATGCATCCCAAGGCGCTACATCTTTGTGCTTTCCTACGCCCGAACAACACCTTCTTTCTTGAAGGGGATCCAAGCAGCGTACCTCTAGGGCTGCCACATGGGGCTTTTCCTGCCCATCCTCCCCTTTCGAGACCTCCAGTCCTTTGGAGAATCTAGCTGATACATCTGGATGATGCCCCCCATTTTAATCCCACCCTTGCAGAATATGCCTCGGTAGCTCTTCTAGAACTCTCTGCCTGCCATTATGGAGTACAGATAATTTGAGAGGTACCTCAATCCCCTACTCAGACAGCTGTGTCCCCCTTTGTAGCTCTTCTAGAAGCCAAAAGTCAAAGGGCCTGAGCTAGGTATTCAGTAAAGTCTTAAGGTCTCCAAGAGTTCTGCTTTGTTGAAGACCCAAAAAACCCAAGACGGGGAATGGGAAGGAGCCACGCAGGGTGCCTGAGGATTGCCTGTCACATCCCGAGGGCTTCCAGGCTGGTGCTCAGCCCAAAGCCAAGCCAGGCAGAGGAAGGGCCAGGCGAAGAGGAAGACTCTTAAATGGTTGGTGTGGGCAACTGAACTTGGGACAGCAGTGGAGAGGCAGACTGCATTTTCCAAAAATGATCATCATAATACTTCTCCATTTTTGCCCAACCCAGTCAAGAGGTGGGGTCTACATACTCACCCCTGGAACTTGGACCGGGCTTTGTGTTTGCTTGGACTGACAAAATATGGCCAAAACAATGCTGTGTCTTCCAAGACCCAGATCATAAGGGGCAATGGCTTCCACCTGGCCTTCTATCTTTTGGGACACTTGTTCTTGGAAACCACACCATGTTCTGAGGAAGTCCAAGCATTCCCGAGGAGGGGCCCAATTGGAAAGGAACCAAGAACCAGCACCAGCCTGCCAGCCATGTGTGTAGGGGGAAAGAATCCACATCCATGAGTGCTCATGTTCCAACTCACACCCTGTGGCGCTGTCTGCCCCCCTTCCCCATGCTGTCTTGATCCATGGACAAGAGGACTGTTCATTAAACATACTTAGTCTGGACAAAGGAGCATCCCAACTCTGAAATCACAACTATGAGGTCTGGGAAAAGAATGCTTCCTTTTACAGGTGGATAGAGGTTCAGAGGTGAAGTCACACGGCTAATAGGGGAAAGCAGACTCAAGCCCACATCTGCCCGACCCTAAGCCCTGTACTTTTCCATGCTGCTGAAGATTATCAGCTGTCTTCATGAGCATTCCCAAAACCAAGGCCTGGCGATCACATATTCACACAGAAAGCACTCAGAAGATGTCTGGAGCCAGGATTCCGAAGACCTAGAGGAGCTCTTTCAGAGCTCCTTCCATGCACACCCCATGCCGCTGGGAGGAGGTGTCACTTTCTATATAGTGGCTCAGCCTCCGTTACAGAGCATTGCTGATGTGTTGTAAATCAGAGGCACTTACCCCTCATGATGCCGGGAGATGGTCAGGAATTGCTTAGTTTCTAAGTCTTCATTTCCTCGGCTGTAAAATGGGGATAAGGAGCTTGCCCAAGTCCATGTATCCTGGAAGGACTGGTGATTCAAATTGTGACCCCTAATCAGTTGGTCTCCCCCTTCCCCAACCAGAGCTGTCCCCAATGCCAAGTGGAAGGGATGTGCCGATAGGAAATTTCTTTCCACCCTTGGCCTCAAGTGTTCTCAGCTCTAGAGCCTGCTAGCAAAGCCTGGGGAACTTTGGGCCAGCTTAGACCCCAGAGCAGAGGAAGAGCCCCATGTGGGGCTCGATCCCAGGACCTCGAGATCGTGATCTCCCCTGTTCCTGCAAGCACAGGGAACTCACTGTCTTTGAGATGAAGTTAGCCCATCCCAATGCTGTGAGTATGAACAAGCCACACCCCTCTCCCCGCTCTAGGATTTTTGCGGTCCTGTCTGTAAAGCGTTACGTGCTAGTTTATTGGGGCGGCTTCTTTGTCGGTGACGGATGGTGGTGAGTGGGCTCTGCATTGAAAAGCACAGAAAAGGGCTCTATCCACGGTCCAGGAAACTTGATAAGAATGGGCAAGGAGATGGCCCAGAGAGAACTAGGTGATAAGGGGCTGGTGATGTCCACCCCAGGCCCACACTTACCTTTGAGAGATGCAGATGTTACTCTTAGGGACATGGAAGTGAGAGGCCAGGTCAACGCCCTGTCCTAGGATCAGGAATGAGATGGGGCTAGGCAAGCCAGGAAATCAGGAGCTGTGATTATTGCCTGAAGGCAGAGCTTTGGTGCCAGTCCCTGGCCGTGCCTCTTATCTGCTAGGAACCCTTAGGTGAGCCACTTATCTCCATTTTACAGATCAGGAAAAAGGGCTCCGAGATGAGCTTACTCAGAGCGCTCCATGGGAAACCGATCACGTCAAGCCCATGTTAGTGTCCAGCACACTGGACATTCAGAAAATGGTCTTATCGAGACCATTGCTGCCCACATGGCCATGACTACGGCTACGTCGGACTGGGAGAGGTGCCACTGGGGGTGGGGGGGTCACAGGTCGTATTTCCTGGGAAACAGACTGAGGTGAAGTTTGAGTGGGTGCCTTTGGGATCATCCCTTATGGAAGGGGAGAAAAATTTAGGTGCAGCGTGAACCCAGTGCAACAGTGTTGGCTGACCCTATGGGAATCGCCGAAGCTGGAATGAGCCCTCAGGTGCGTGCCGGGGATGGTCTGGCCAGGCCTTCATACCCCTGCCTGGGGTTATCCCTGACTGTGGGCTACACAGGGTAGAGCAGGACCTTCAGACAGGCAGCTTCCTATAGCTGAGGGACCCAAGCGGTGCGTCCCGAGGAAATACATGGAACTGGGGGAGGCAGGGAGGCCTTCCCGGAAGAGGTGGCATCTGGGCTGAGTTCTAAAGGTCCTATGAGAAAGACTTGCCGGGTGAAAGATACTAGGGGGAAAGGAATGTGTAGACAAAGGAAACGTAACAGGTGAAGGATGGGGAAGGGAGGAGACAGAAACAGGCACCGGTCCCATTGCTGTCCTTGGACAAACCAAGTGTCTGCCCATGATGTCTCTGCTACTCTGGGAATACTCTTCCCCTAGACACCTGCATGGCTCATTTCCTCTCTGCATTCCAGACCCAGGAAGCCTTCCTGAGGGAGGGGGCTTTGAGCCAATGACTCTTCTCTCTAAAATGGCAGCCCCTGCTGCACTCCATCCCATACCCTGCTTTGCTTGCCATCTCTCCCTGCCCTTCCCCTGAGAACAGAAAACTCCCCGAGGGCAGCAACTGTGAGCACCTACTTTGGATCCTCCGCAGCCCTCAGAGCCGCACACACACTTGGCTGCGTTCAAGGGCTCTGGCCCGAGTGAGTGAAGAGATTGGGGAGAAACAAGAGCCAGGGAAAACGTATGCGGACCTCCTGTGCAAGGGTCCTGGGGTGGAGGAGCTTGTTTAGAAGACACGGTACCTCCTGGTGCCTTGTTGGGTGCACTGACCACTGGCGTGGACATCCTGGAGTGGGCAGAGTGGCCCTCTTCCCAGAGCCCTGGAGAGATAGGAATCTACACCTCAGCAGATGAGGCCCATC
The DNA here is from genome assembly GCF_054177405.1 of Leptonychotes weddellii. Classification (NCBI taxonomy): domain Eukaryota; kingdom Metazoa; phylum Chordata; class Mammalia; order Carnivora; family Phocidae; genus Leptonychotes; species Leptonychotes weddellii. The sequence continues at coordinate 72,030,066 of NC_138381.1, forward strand.
CGCCTGTCTCCAGGCCACATGGCACCTTAAGCCATCCCAGGTGTGGATCGGGCCAGACTCCCCAGAGAAGGCCTTTTTAGAGGTCTCTCTCACCACAGCCTGCCTTGAAGTCTCACACCTTCCTGGGCAGGATGTTCCTTTATTGCAAACCACCCCCCAGCTGATTGTTCTCAGGACCCAGCCCTTTGATGGTTTTATTGTCCCTAAATTCACACCAGGCCCCAATAACTTCAGAGCAGGTAGAGAATGCAGAGCGGGGAGGGTGCTGGAGCGAATGGCCCAGGATCAAGGCAGGAGATTACAATCTATAAATCTGCAGGGACCAGGCTTGCCTCTGAAGGCTTCCACGTGTGGGGCAGGGGTAGGCCCTGCAATCTCTGGCCCAGAATGCCAGGGCTAAGTGAATCAAGGTGGCCCCCCCGTCCCAGGGCTCCTGAGTGCACCTGCTTTGGCTGGTTGGTGCATGCAGTTGCCTGCTGCTCTGCCCAGCAGTGACCAATTCTAGGACCTAGTGTCCTTGGAGGCTGAACTTAGGAGGCTTCAGAGTGGACTCTACACATACCAGCTCCTTCCAGGTCAGCTTGGCTGACTTTATTGGTCCAGGGACCCCAAAGTGAAACCGTGATCTGGGTACAAGTTTGTTAATCTTCCTGCTTATTGTCACATTTCCCTGCTCCATCCTTTCTGGGATGACCTCTAAACTAAGGGGTTGGTTAATGAGAGGACCACCCCGAGCAACTAGGACTTACCCTACCTGGAACCTCTTGAACTAGGGCTTTGAGTAAATCCCAGGATTGTTCTGAGGAGGGAGGAAGCTGGGGTATTTAACCACCAAGGCCTGTCTTTCATCGACCGCCAGGATCGCTCTGGGTGTTAACTTCTCAGCACTTCTGAATTGTTGCGTGTGATTATAGCATGCTCCCGTGGCTGGAGAAAGTGATCAGGCAGAGATGAAGGTGCTTTTGAGGTTGGGGCGGGGACGGACGTCAGCATGAAGGCCATGTGACAGGATCTGTCCCCTGAACTTTCAAGTGAACTTCGGGGTGGGCTAGAAGGCAACATGTAAGCCACATGTACTACATTTGGAAACTGTATTAGGGCGGCTTGTGTAGGGTTCCAGTTCTACCCATGCCAACTTGTGCTTGGACCAGCTTAGCAGTCTTGGTTAACCCAGCCAGTAAGTATTGAAGCAATGTCCTGGCATTCTTAGGTACTGAGCCTGTAGCTCTGAAGGATCTAGATCTCTAGACTTTGAAAAATAGCCATAACTTCCCTGACCCGCTAATGTATAGTCCTTCATCACATTGATTATCCTACTTGGCCTGCATAGATACTCAAGATACTCTCCTGATCTGAAGAACAGGAAGCCCGCTAAGTCTGCAACAGGAGCCAAGAGCATCCCAAGTCGGGAACAGTAGGGAGGGGGGCAAGATGCCACAGAATTTGCTGTCAAGAAGCTGCAGGAAGGTCAAATGTGGCTGTGCCCTGGGAAGGGACCAGAGGGGCTGGACTAGGACTGACTTTATAGGTCAGAGAAGGAAATTTAGCTTTTATTCTTAGGCCAATAGAAAATAGAAATGTTAAGACAGGAGACTTTGAAATATTACTCTATCACCATGGATGAAGCTCACTGGTCTCCTTTCTTCCATTCCCTCTAGAACAATCAGCATAGAAAGGAAGTAGGCAGATTCAGGATATATTGAGAGTTTGTGCACGGTGGGATATGAGAAGAGAAATTTTGTAGGGTAGAATTCTCCGATCCCCCTGTGTTCATTTGGTCTCTCAAAGTAGATGCAGAGATGCAGATAAAAGGGAAAGTCATTTATTTAAGGCAAGTCCTAGTGATAGGCTGGAGATAGCTTCACTTCCCGGCTGTGTCCAGAGGTGCCACATGAGTAGGTTGAAATTGGTTGAGTTGGAAGTATTTATACCACACAAATTGGCCATAAATCAGAGCCGGGGGTTACCATTTACCAGCCCACCACTGACAACACCTGGGAAAGATAAGAGGGGAAGAAGCGAAATTTGGCAGGTTTAGCCTCTGCCTGAGAAGTGGATCTGACAAAGTATCAGCTAATCCAATGGGGGGTGCTCAAGAACAAAGATTGCCCAGCTTCGGGAAGAGTCCTGCACTGGGGAGAAATGGCTAGACCCTGGGTCCCTGCCCTGCTCAGTTACTGCGGGGAGGCTGATCCTAAATCTGTTGGCTACCCACCTTCCCGCAGCTGAATTAAGAGCTCTTTTGAGAGGAGGTCTGAGAAGGGCACAGACATCCCGGTTCCCTGTGCACACGTGGGAGGGGGTGTCCGTTTTCTCCAAGTGAGACCCCCACAGACCTAGTAGGTCCTGCTCTACGCAGATGAGTAGCAAACCCCATTTCCGTATCTCCACGTCCTACCTAGACCAGCCGTGTTTCACTTCTGGCCTGTTGCAGCTCTTTAATTTTGCTTTGTGGCCTCCAATGGAGTTGAGCCAGTGGGGGGCAGAAGATGAGGATGGTAGAATCCGTAGATAACCCAGTCTGCCTCCTTGAACAGAGTCCTTGTACCTGCAATTCCCTCTAGGGAGAGGTTTGTCCCAGATATTAACGTGGCTTACTGCCTCCAGTCTTTCCCGTGCTACCTCCCATAGCTTCCCCATGCTATGAGACCTTTTCTAGCATATTTTAAAGTTGGACATCTTGCCCTTCCCCCAACCTCCACCCATGTTCCTGCTCTATTTTTCTTCACGTTGATCACCAACTGACATTGTAGTCCACGCTGGGAAGTCGAGCTTGGACTATGCGCTCCGTGAGGACTGGGGTTGCATTATGTGTGTTGATGGCTATATCCCAGCACCTAGAACAATACCTGGTGCAGAACTGTTGCACTGTGCTGTTCAAAAGGGACCCTGTGTGAAAGGCACCCTGGATCTGTGCTGTGTACACCTGTATGGCCCAATATGGTGGCTCAATCAGTAAGGTCCTGGGCTGGGATGGGGGATGCAAGGGAATTTAAGGGCTTTGCAATGGGTTCCGTGCATTAAAGTGTTAGAGCAAACAGGGTAAGGCGAGGCCACCCGGAGATGAGCAACAGCTAGAAGCCACTACTGGGGAAGAGGGGGCGGGGATAGGAAGAAGTGGAATCACCTCTTCCTTTGCTAAGCTATCGGGTTGAATCTGGAAAGGCTTTGGACTTCCCCCAGCAGTAGCTGGTGACCGGGGAGGTACAGAGCTGGCAACAGGGCCTAGATAGAACCGAGGAGACAAAAATCTGAGGACAAGAGGGAGAAGAAACAGCCTGGTTCTCCCTTCTCTCTGCTCCTGTTGGATGAACCCAAACCAGAACTGCAGGCAAGGAGTCTAGGAAATGGTCTGCAGTAGTCTTTGTACGCAGAGCTGAACAGAAGGAAGGGCGAGAACGGGATAGAAGGGCAAGTAGGTAATGACCAGCAAGGTGGTCTTGGCCTTGCACACAGCAGGTATTCAAGTATTTGAAGACTGGCATCTTCCATTTCTCATTCAAGGAGAAACAGAATGGAGCAGACCCGAAGGGATGTAGGAAAGGCCAATGTGGGCACAGGAAGATGGACCATTGCCCCAGTTACTGACCATCTTCTGACTTCTACTAGGCCCAGACATTCAATTCTCTACCATAGGTTTCATGCTTGAGTGGATCTGTTTCTAGTGGCTACAAGAATCGTGATTAGAACAGTCTGATTCCAGAAAGGTAGTACTTGGGAGGAGGGGATACTCTCTTGCTCAGTAACCTGTGGCTCCCCATTGCCTTCAGAATCAAGTCTGTCCTTTTGCTGATGGGCCTCAAATAAAGGCTAGAGAGGTTCAACTAGACGCTTACGTTCTTCTTTCACTTCTGCTCTGTATGGCTCCAGCCAGGATGATCTGCTTAGACCTTGTATCAGTTAGCTATCGCTGTGTCTAACTTAGTCCAAGATTTTGTGGCCTAAAAAGCCAGTGTGTTATTGCTATTGAGTCTAGGACTCAGCTGGGTGGGTATTTTGATCTCAGCGGGGCTCACTCATCCCTGGTCAGCTGGGGTTGGGTGGGCAGCCCTGGGCTTTCTCATGCAGTATTTGGGGGATCAACTGGCTATAGACTGATCTAGAATGGCCTTGGCTGGGACAGCTGGGCCACATGGCATGTCGTCCTCCAGTAGGCTAGCTTGGGTTCATTTAAATGATAGTATGTTTTCTCTGCTCTTCCCTTTTAGCTAGAGTCCAAAGTAGTAGATGCCATGGTGTGCCACCCAGATATCCTTTCTGGACTGACCTCATTCCCCCAGGTGCTGTGGGTTTTGGCTGCTGATGGTTCACAGATCAGTGGTTCTCTGGGAACTGCCCTCTGCCCCTGAGAAGGAAACATAACGCTGGATGAAGCAGCTCCCTTAGCAACCTGCATTCACTGGCAAGTCTGTGAAGGGTATAAAGCTCCTCTCTCCTCACTCCACTTGAACCTGGGGTGGCCTTTGAGTTGTTGCAAGGCTCTCCATGGGGTCCCCTGAGTCTGCGTTGCAGCTGCATTACGGCTCAATTTCTCCCAGAAGAAGCCCAGCCTCCTTCCCCGTTGCCAGGTGCTGTTCCTGCGGATTCTCCCCAGTAAACCCACCTGTAACAAATCCCAGGAAATCCCACTGACAACACGGGACTTTCCTACGATCAGTTGAAGAGTTTGACACACGTCCTCACACGTACCCATATGCCACTGGTTACATACCACCAGCTCTCTGGGGGGAAAGTGTAAGTATGGTTTGCTAGCTTCCATGGTGTAAATGTTCCCACCATGACCAATTGCAAAGGAGTATTCTGAAGTCCTTGAATGTGGAATTGGGAAGAGATGTGCAAAATGGGCTCACAGGTCACGAGGAGCCAGCTCCAGGACCCCACGGGCCCCATGCCAGTGTTCCCACATATGTGTGCATGAGTAGGCAAAAACAGAAGTGTCTTGAAGCCACGCCTGCCCTTACCACATATAGTGAATCTGGATTTGCTGCTATTCTACTCTTTTTAAAGCTGCTAATGGGTTTATGACTTACCCCTAACGCATACATTTCAAACGGAGTCCTGCTTGGTAGAGAAAGTAGCAGCTGAAGGAGGGTGACCTCTTAATTCAGGAGGTGGGGATAAAAGGGGTACATAGAAGGCTTAAGCATCGGGGCGCCTGGGTGGCTCAGTCAGTTAAGCGGCTGCCTTCAGCTCAGGTCATGATCCCAGGGTCCTGGGATCGAGCCCCACGTCCGGCTCCCTGCTCAGTGGAGAGCCTGCTTCTCCCTCTCTCTCTGCCTGCCTCTCTGCTTACTTGTGCTTTCTCTCTGTCAAATAAATAAATAAAATCTTAAAAAAAAAAAAAAAAGGCTTAAGCATCTCAGGGTCCTGAGTTCAGGCCCCACATTGGGCTCCAGCCTACTTAAAATTACATAAACATTGAAAGGCTTGCAAAATTTCACTTTTTGTATTCAGTTCCCCCAAAAGGCTCTAAGTCTTTAAAATTTTAAATTTTTGACTGGAGTATAGTTGACACACCATTTCAACATAGTGATCTGACAAATTTATTACATTGTGCTCACAAGTGTCCCCACCATCTGTCACCATAGAACGCTGTTACAGTACCATTGACTATATTCCCTATGCTGTGCCTTTTCTTCCTGTGACTTATTCATTCCAGAGCAGGAAGCCTGTACCTCCCACTGCCCTTCACCCATTTCTTCCATCCTCCCACACCCTCCCCTCTGGCAACCATCAGTTCTCTATTTATGGGTCTGATTCTACTTTTTGTTCATTGGGTTTTTTTTTTTTTTTTTTTTTAGATTCTACAAGAGTGAATTGTCTTACTCTTAGTTCACTCAGCATAATACCCTCTAGGTCCATCCATGTTGATGAAAGTGGCACGATCTCATCCTTTTCGTGGATGTGTACTATCCCATGATCTATATACCACATCTTATTGGTTTATCAGTGGATATTTAGGTTGCTTGTAAATAATGCTGCAATAAACCTAGGGGTGCATATCTTTTTGAATTCGTATTTTTGTTTTCTTCCAGTAAATAGCCAGTATAGAATTATTGGATCATATGGTATTTGTATTTTTTTGAGGACTTCCACCCATACTGTTCTCCCCAGTGGCTGCACCAGTCTTCATTCCCATCAGCAGTGCCCGAGGGTTTCCCTTTCTCCACATCCTCTCACCTTTCTCATGTCCTGAGAAGTGTTTGCAAGTTTTTTTTGGGGGGGGGGGGGGAACTAGGCGGTTCAACAGGAACACGTTTTCTAGTAGGGCTTATACCAAGAAAAGCCAAGTCCTTCCCTAATCCAGTGCTCCTACCACCCTCCCCCTCCCCGCCCCATCCAAATAAAGCTGGTGGCTTCTTCTGACACCATGGACTATATAGTCAAGCCAGGCGTTCATTGGATAAACAAACTGTATTCAGCTGTTAATATCCGGGCATTAGTTCATGTCACTTCCCTCAAGATGGCCAACAGGAAGTCCCTGAGAGCCTTGGACCAATGGACTACAGCAAGGTTTGAATCCGTGGCAGGCACGCCATTTGGCTTGTGCCAACAGGAAACTCGGATATTCAGCCCCAGAGCTGGGGCTTCTTGTGACCAAAGGCCCCCAGAACTGGAGTGCAGTCTCACACAGCAGTGACCTGATGGAGTAAAACCAGAACCTCTGTCCTGAACACACAGGGTCCCGACAGGTAGCAAGACCCCCCAAAGAATGGTGGTGGACATCTGGGCATTATGGTCCCGGGGTAGATTTGGAAACCAGCGCTGCCCCCACGGCTTGTGGTCTGATTGGAGCAGCACCTCCGGGGCAAGAGTTGCCCTTAGCTGGGCAGGAATAGAACAGGTTCCCAGCCCAACGCGTCCCTCCTGCAAATGCGGTGCTCATGTTGGCTGTTCGCACTGGCTGGAAATGGCGGTCTCCTAGTGAGGTTTCTCTACTCCCGGGCATCTGAGCCTCCCCTATCTCTTTGAAGATTACAGGGCTTTAGCATGCCTTTAAAGTGAATTTTCCCCCCTGCATTTTATTATAATTAATGGCCAAAAAACTCTTCTCTTTTTTTTTCTCCCCTTTATCTCTTAAATATGTTTCTTTCCTCTTAAAAAACGCAATATTTCTTTTAACCCAGGATATGGATGAGCCTGTCCCTAGCAGGGCAGGCCCAGCTTCATCTGTCAACTTGATTATGCAAAGCCTCTGTTCTCAGCTGGCATCTGAGGTGGATTTTAAAGCCATGACTCATCTGTGCTTCCAGACTTAGGACCTGGAGAGCAAACCCTCCACAATGAGCTCTCTGCACAGGCTGGCTCTCTGGCTCTTTGAGAGAGAAGGTCCTCCAAGGCCACTGGTGGCTAAATGACTCCCAAAACTTGGTAAGCGTGCATTGACAACACCACCCAGGACAGTTCCGCCAACCTGAGCTTGGTCATTCGAGTCTTCTCTCTGCGATGCAAGACACACATCTGCAATCGCTCAGATAACGAGTTGAGAAATCATCAGATAAATGTGCAAAGATGTAGGTAATAGGCATGAGATTGTTTCCAGTTTTTTTCTAAATGCTTTATGGTACATGCACACAACAGAACAATAAATGTCCTCTAAGTACAAAATCGCAAAAAAAAGTCACGACCGTTATAACATGTCTGTGAATGTATGTGTGTGTGCAGAGAATAGATCTAGGTTTCTCCACTTCATTAGTGATACTTGGCGCTGGATAATTCATTGTGGGAGGCTGTCCTGTGTGTTCTAGGATGGTTAGCAGCATCCTTGACCCCTACCCACCCATGTCAGCAGCACCCTCCAGGTGTGACAACTAAAAATGTCCTCAGGTATTGCCAAATGTCCCCCAAAGCAAAGTCACCCCAGTTAAGAACTGGTGTTCTGCAAAGGGTACATGCCAATCTGCAAGGAGTGAATTCTTCTGGGGAGCAAAATTGGGGAGGAGTAATCCAGAGGGTATTTTACTAATTGTTTTTAAAATGTGCGTTGCTTTGGCAGGGGGAGGGGACAAATACTTGAATGTGAAATAAACTTTAGGCACCTTGGTTTAATAAGCAAATAGAATTTATCAACTAAAGGTCGAGTTTTCAAAATCCAGAAAACTCATGAACGTAGTGTTCAGGGCGTAAGTGTTCGGGACACAAAGCAAAGGGCTCTGTGCCTAGGTTCCCAGCACGTACACCATGTTCTGGAAGGAAGGCCACATATGCACTTGTATACTAGGTGTCCTCGGGAAGCTAAGTGTGCATGTCTCTAGTTAGTTGCTGTGCACTTGGCAAACGCTTGCTTTTGCAAAGTATTTGATCGTCCTTGTTTGTTCAATAAATGGGATGCGGTTTTCCATCGGTGTGGTAAGGAAAGTGATGGGCTTTGCCTCCAGAGTAACACCCTCAGGTGTGATGGGCAAAGTGGGCCTCTGCCAAAAGTAAGATTACTGTGGCATCTGAGTGAAGTCCCTAAGACCTTAAGGACACCTCTCCAGACTACTCCTTGGAATGATTCCTCTAAATTTCAGGAAGTCCATTCAAGATCAGGACTCAAACTTGCTTTGACCCAGTCATTTAGGAGAGTGTAAAAATCCAGGGGCCAGAGCCCCATTCCGGGGGCCTGATTTCAGTGGGTCAGCGGCAGGGCCCAGGCCTCTGGATGCTCTGGAAGCTTCCGGGGGGATTCTAATGTAAGCTTACCGCGTTTCTTGCGGGCCATCTTCTGCCAGAGGTCCTCTGTGATAAATGACAGGTGGAACTGAAACCACAGTAAAATGGTCTTCTGCTCTGACAAACCACCGTGAGGAGCCTGGGCTGGAAGCTTAACAGGTGGGCCCCACGGCTCCAGACTATCTCGCAGATCCATCTAGGCTTAGAGCCTCTGTGGCTTGGATGTGGAGGGGCCCTCCCACACGTGCTCTGCAGCCAGCAACAGCAAACGTGCTCCGGAGGGTTTGCAGACCCCAGATCTGAGCCACATGGATGGATTGCCAGCTGAATTTGATCAGGATGACTGAGATCTGGGGGTCCAAAGCCTTCAGGCCTGGGATTTCTCAATCATTAAGCAAGCACTCAGTTTCTCTGTGCCCAAAACTGTGCTGTTTGGAGGAGGGAGGGCTGAGCCCCGGGCGCGCAGGAAGTCTCTGCTCAAAGCTGGGGGTCCCCAAGCCCCACCCCCCAAATGCCACCCATTCCTTAAGGCCTGATTCTAATCTTCCTACCAAGAAGCCTTGCTTGGTTCCTGCAGCCCTTGCTTTCAAGCACATACTCAAACATGTTCACAGATGAGACTAAAAGCTCAAGCGCATCCTGCCCAAGTGAACGGACTCTGGGTCAAGGTCTGCTCACAGTCTGACCTTGGACAGGCCTGGGCTGGAGAGCAGAGCTCCACTCCAAGAAGGAGGGGCCAGAGGCTCAGGGGACTAACACCTACAGAGGAGAGTCTGGCTTTCTGCGGCCGGCAGGGATGAGGGCGGGAGGAGAAACTGGTAAAGTCTCAATGAAGTCTGGAACTTAGTTAACAGTAATATAGCAAAGCTAATTTCTTAGTTTTAATAAGTGCATGACCTAAGATGTTACTGTTCAGGGAGGCTGGATGAAGGGCACCCGGGGCACTTTCTGTGCTCTCTGCATGCCAGCCCACGGAGGCACAGACTGCTGATGTGTGTTTGGACTGCAGGCTTGATGTTGGGTTCATGTCCTGGCTTCGCAACTCCCCAGCTGGAATTCTTCGTGAAACAGAATGGTGACACCCCCAAGCCTTCACCTCCACTTCCCCATCTGTAAAGTGGTGAAAATGGAACCTACCTCCTGGAGTTGGGTTGAATTAAATAGTGTGAAAGTGGGTGTACCCTGCTGGGACGCAGCTGCCTTTTTTTTTTTTTTTTTTTTTTTTTAGAACCAGCTACTGGTAATTTTCTACTGTACAATTTCTAGTCTGGTCATCACGTGGTTATGATCTGCGAATGGCTGGAGGGGGTCTCTGGGTCGCAGCTCTCAACAGGGACCTGAAACACCTCTGACCTCTGGGAGACCCTGGCCTTGGGCTCTCCTTTTGGCCTCCAGCCTCACTGAGCACGGCCATCGGCCTGAGACACAGGCCTGCTGGGGTGGCAAGAGCTTTTCAGCGGGAGCATTTCTCCTAGTAGCCTAAGTCACTCTACCCTCAAGTCAATGCAGTGCACTTTCAGAAGGAGCAAGGATGTTCTTTGCAGCCTTCATGGTACCAGGGGGAGATTGGGAACAACCTAAGTGTCCATCAAGGGAGGGGGATGGCTTATATAATGACAACATACACAATGGACCTCTCCGGTACATATTAATCTGCCTTACTTCCAATGGCCGCTGCAATGTGGAATGATCTCCAGAACAAATTAGGTAGAGATGCTATGTGATACACAATAGTCTACAGTCTTCCTGTAAAAATGTTCACTAGAACGTGATCTAATAATGGCAGTGTACCAGATCTCGGCTGCCCAGAGCTACAACTCCTGGTAACACATACTATTGAGCGCTGGAATGTGGTGTGTGTGACTGACGACTGTTAACTTTAATTTTCTTTAAAAAAATCACGAGAGAAGC
>NC_138381.1:72040731-72065354 GCF_054177405.1 Leptonychotes weddellii
AGTAGGTATCATATTGGATGGCATGGATTTGGAAGGTTACAGACCAGATCCCAGGGCGGGTGGGATGTGTATGTGTGAGTGACTTGGCTTATTTAGGAAATCTAGTCCTGTGTTACATAAAGTCATACTCTTCTAAATGCAGCTTGGTACCTTGGATTGTGTCCTGGGACAGAAAGACAATAGTGGAAACACGCCAGGCTTTGTTTGAATTTCATCAGTGTGTTACCAGTAATACCAGTGTTCATTTTAGTTCTGACAAATGTCCCATGGAAACCTAAAGCATCATGGGGGGCTGGGTGTGAAAATTATATGGGGAGGATTCTCTGTATTATCTCAACATTTCTGTAAACCTGAAACTATTCCAAACTAAAGTGTATTTTTAAAATTAATGAAAAAACCTAGCACCAAGCTTATGAGCATTAATTTGGAAAGTTAGACCCTTGTAGCTTCTCTGATTAAGGATAAGAACCCACACTTGAATCCTCGTTGGTTCTGGGCTCAGTATGTTCAGGAACCTTGGCTGAGAGGAGGGGGCTGTTCAGCTACTTAGCACGGTGAGAAGCCCTGCCTCTGTTTGGTGGCTGGTCTTCTGCCCCCTCTCTCCCCCCACACCCCGTGCCCTCAGGTATGTCTAGGGACCTGGTAACCCCCCAGAGGTGAGGCTGAAAACCGATGACACATTGGTCTGGATGGCCACATCTCCTTAAAAAGGTGGTACCAAAGCAAAGGGCTTTGAGATCCTTTTCAGCTCATTCTGAATGTACCTCGAATTATGAAAAGCCACGGACCAAGGAACCCCGGGTTTCACCATCTGTGTTCTCCAGAGCGCCGCCTATTGACAGACAGTAACGACGGTTCCCTATTTCATCTTGATGATGAAGAACTTGGACCTTCCCTCCCCTGTGAGCTTCAGGACCCATTCTAGGGTCCAGCAAGCCTTGATTCCGCATCCCAATTCTACCACAGCCTGTCCATGAGGATTTGAGGAAAACCTGCCTCATTAGCTGCTTTGAGCCTCTGTCTTCTCACCTACAAAATAGGATTTCAAGCACCCATGTCCTATCCCAATGCTGTGAGAATCCTCAAAGCACCAGTTCTTAAGGCCTTATACTTGATGATAGCTGTCATTCTGCTAAGTGGAAAAGCATCTTGAACCACCTATTCTTCTAGGTTTCCTGGTGGAGCCTAGGAAAAGGCGGGGACAAAAGGCTGTAACTCTTGATGACTTTATTTTGAGGCTCAAGCCAGAAATCATGTAGTGTTAGTCAACCCAAACCTGGGAAAAGTCTGGAATCTGTTTCAGGTCCTAGAGTTGTCGCTGGTAAAGGGTTCATAAGTATCCTGAGTAGCCCGCCCAGTCTGAAAGGCCAGAGACCGGTATTTTCCTGAGGGAAATGAGGAAATCCTGTGATAGATAGGTCTGTCTCACTGGGAGCATCACGGGGATTTAATGAGGTCCTCCTGCCTTGCCAGGCCCATCACACAAAGTGGAGGCAACATCAGTGCATCGTGATTCTCTGGGATGGCAGGACGGCCGGCTCCCACACCAGCCCCGGGGTCACGTGACCACGTCCCCCTTCCCCAGTATTGTTCCTGATGGGAGTAAATGATGGCTATTTAATCAAAACCAGGCTGCACCGCCCTGGCCCAGCCAGCACCTCGCCGGCACCAGCCTTCCCCCCCACCTCTGCCTTCGAGCTCTTGTGGTGTAGGCCCCGGGGGTCTTTGTCTACACCGCCTAAAAGCGGCTCCTTTAGAGGGTGTGTTCCTGAGTTTCCCTCTCCCAAGAGGATCACCTGTCCGCTCCCATTTCACAAGTGGGCTGCTCGGCAGCTCCGGCCTGGCTTCCCCGGGCAGGATCATTCCAAGGTCGGATTCGACACACTGTGTGAGGGGGAGAGGTTTGAGAAGCATTTGTTTCCACGCTTTCTGGAATAACCTTATCGGCAGAGGAGAATGAAGACGCAAGCTTCTGTTGAAAAACATTACGGGGCGCCTGGGTGGCTCAGTTGGTTAAGCGACTGCCTTCGGCTCGGGTCATGATCCTGGAGTCCCGGGATCGAGTCCCGCGTCGGGCTCCCTGCTCGGCGGGGAGTCTGCTTCTCCCTCTGACCCTCCCCCCTCTCATGCTCACTCTATCTCATTCTCTCAAATAAATAAATAAAATCTTTAAAAAAAAAATTACAATCGACTGAATGCTAAACCCGGCTGGCCTAAAGCCAGCTGGTCCTGTTGTCCTGGGATTGGTGGCAAGGCTTGTAAGGACAACCAAGAGGGCGTGAAGCAGGCTCCAAATCAGTCACTCAAACCAGAAATTCCAGCGACCCCTCACCCGCCCCAGAAGGGCCTGCACAGTCCCTGGGGTCGGCTGTATCACTTCCTGGGTTCCTTCCAAAAGACAAGAAGCCACCAAGCGACCTTCTCCCCTCCCCACCCCCCTGCCGTGAGCAGCCTGGGCCCACCTGCACATTCCCCAGAGAGCCCTGCTTTCTCCTGGCTGCCCTTGGTGCCTGAGGTCCAATAGCCAAGGTCTGGCTGGTACTTGGCCTCTCCAGCAGGACGCTGGTCCCTTTCTCTGCCGGAGAAGGAGGTGCGCAGGCTGGCTTACCTCCTCTCTGACTCGAGAGATCCCACCTCCCCGCCTCTAATGCCCAGCCCTAGCACCTTTACGTTCTCCTCGATCTCTACCAGAAGAGTCCTCTGTCTGTCTGTCTGCTCTGAAGTGCCCTGCACCAGGGGTTAGAGAGCACGGCAGGCCCGTATGGCAATTAGGCACGGTTTTTGCAGACCTGAACAGGAGAATTTGCGTTCGACCTTTGTGTACGCCACACATGTTATTCTGTGTCCTCTTATTCACCTCGGAGCCTCAGTTTCTCCATCTGTCCAGTGGGGGCAATAGTGCCCACCTCCTAGGCCTGCTCTGAGACTGCAATCAGCAAGTATTTTATCAAGCACTGAGCACCGTGCATGGCATGTCCTGTTGTATAAATGTTATTTAACAAATCCACTGATTCTTCACAAAAACCTCTGCGAGGAAGGAGCTCTCCTCTTCCCCCTTACTGGTGAGGAAACCAAGCTGGGGTCTCTGTGCCTCACAGATCACACAGCTAGCCGGTGGCAGCTCTGAGTCCCCTCCAGCTGACTGCCATCCTTCCTGGGCCGTACACCCCATTGAATATTGTAGTTAACCGACCTGGTGGCTTGAGGCGAGATGGTTTCCTCTTTGAACGCGATCACCAGCCTTAACACTATCCTTTCAGACCACTGACGTTTTAGCCCATAATTTCTTAGCCGATCGATTGTCCTATTAAAACATCATGAAATCCTGTCCTCAAGCTGTCTCCCGGTGAACTAAAGAATGGGGTGTGGAGAAAACGAGTACTTTAGGCGGAGGAACCCTGTTAACCCCGCGTAGCCTTTTGCCACCTGGCCGGCTTTGAATACCATCGAGACTGGCTTTGTGTGAAGAACTCGACTCAGCTCTGCGTATGGTCTCTCTGGGGCTGTTCTGAGGATCGCGTTCACTTGCCTGTGCGTGTGACGGGGTAAGAGCTAGAATTTGAAGCCGGGGGTCCTGGTTTCTGGGTGCATGCTCCTGACCAGCCTTCCTGGGGCCAGCCGAGCATCCTCCTGGCCCTTCATCACCAGCTCTTCTGTGAAAGCCAAGTGCACTGTGGGACCCAGGCAAGAGGGGCGCCCTCGGCAGCAGCCTTGTTATTCCTGCCCCACCTTCTGGAATGAGGGTGGGTTGGCCTGTGAGGACGTTGAGTAATAACTGGAGAAAGGACCACTCTGGCTCCCAAATAAACAGGCTGGTGAGTGATGAGGGGACCCCTTCCTCCCGAGCCCCACCCGGGCCAGCTGCCGCCACCCTGCACACGTTTCTTACGCGAAGGCGGGTAAACACCACCGGGACCCACTTCAAAAGGCTCCTTGGGCAGCCGCTGCTGATGGAAGCGACGTGCCTTTGGGGGGCTGGGGTGGCCTCCGGTAACAGACGGCCCCAAGATGTCCAAATACATCAGTGTGGAGGCCTCAAAGGCCCAGAGACCGAGAGCAGGAAAAATAAATAATTCCGTTATCTCTGATGAATTTTTGCCTTTGATCTCATTTTCTCCCTCCTTCCATTGCTTTCTCCCCACCCCCTTACCCGATTTTTCTCTCCCCACTTTTTTTTTTTTTTAAACCTTTCCTCCTCGTACTTTGATTTATGCCCCAAACCGCTCGGTGAGGCTGACGTCCCCTGATGGATTGGTGGAGTTGTTCTGCTCAGAGCCCTAGCAGGCGGCTGGGAAGGGGGCAGGGGAGTGGCTGGATGGCTCCCTCAGAGCAGGGAAATGGCCTGCCTCCGGTGAGGGGGGCTGCGTGTAGACACGTGCAGGCAGACCCGGGTCCTGGGACAAGTGGGACAGGGGCTGCCCCAGCGTTCTGTGTTTGAGCCAACCTAGCAGTAGGGACAAGGATGCTTTTCTGCCTTTCCTTCCTCACACAGAGGTCATTCACTCAAAAGCCATTAAGTGTTGACTGCATGCAAGGCTCTGGGAAGCAAGAGGTGAGTACGGGCATAAGGTGGCGGCGGCTCTGTCTCAATCAGGGCGGTGGTGCCAAGATCTCAGGCTCTTGGTTCATATTCTTGCTCTGTACTTCCCTAGCTGTGTGACAGTTTAAGAAAACTACCTCTTTACCCTAGTTCTCTCGCCTATAAAATAGGTAAGAGTCCACAGCATGATACTGAAAGTGTTTAACAGCGATAAGGAGTGCCAAGCACACCTATCACCTATCAGTGGGGGGTAAGGCAGAAAATAAGGAGCCCAAGGAATAGCTAACAGGCACATATGCTAGTTGGATGCCTCAGAGGTGGTAGAGGGTAAAAGTGCATGTGCAAAGGCCCTGTGGCTGAAGCGCTTGAGGAATTAAAAGCCAGTACCATTAGAGCCTAGAAATTCAAGAAGTAGGAAGAACCATGAGATTAGAGGTGCTAGTAGCACCGTCTTACAGGACAAGATGAGGAGTTTCTTGATCCAATAGCTGTTGGGGAGTGGAGTGATGAGATGTGTGTTTAAGAGCCCCATGTGGCTGGTGTCCGGGAATGGGGACTCCCGTGAAGGCTGGGAAGGCAGATGGTTTACTGGAGTTGCCCAGATGGAAGTCTGTTTCATCACCCTCCTCTCCCATGAGAATGACTGCTTCTCTCACTCTCCTTGACCAATAGCAGTGAGGGATTGTTGATGGAGCCCAGGCGGACTTGACAATGTAGCAGAAGGAAAGGTCAAGGCAGCCTCCTGAGTTTGGGAGCAACTGGGCATTGAGGGATGCCGCAGATTGCAGCAAGAGAAGGCTGACGGTGTGTTTTGATTTACCAAATTTTGCTGTGCATTGGGACTTTTAAAAAGCACTAATACTTGGCTCTTACTCTTAGACATTGGTTTGATTTGTATGAGATGTGACCTGGCTATTGAGTTTTTGTTTTTGTTTTTGTTTTTAAGAGCTCCCAGGCGATTCTAATGTGGAGCAAAATGGGAATTACTGTAGTAAGAATTCACATGTTGTGTCTGGGCCAGGCATTGTGCTGAATAGATTGTATACCCTAACTTTTTTTTTTTTTTTTTTAAGATTTTATTTATTTATTTGACAGAGACATAGCGAGAGAGAGGGAACACAAGCAGGGGGAGTAGGAGAGGGAGAAGCAGGGAGCCCAATGTGGGGCTCGATCCCAGGGTCCTGGGATCAGGACCTGAGCCGAAGGCAGACGCTTAACGACTGAGCCACCCAGGCGCCCCTTGTATACCCTAACTTTAATCTCCATGATCTCTCTAAAGGTTTAGTTTGTCACCTGTACGGGGGGGATGGGAGTAACTCTTCTGTAAGGTTAAATAATTTGCCCAAAATGACACGCTAATATGTAGGTTATATCTGAACTTGAGCCATCTGACTCCAGATGGTGGGGCTTATAACCATTATGTCCCACTGCCTCTCCACTTTGAGCAAGGAAGGGGGAGCGGTGGTAAAGAGCTCACGGAGTGTTTGGAGACCGCCATCTTGGAAATTCCTCCAGGGCTCCTCATGAGGTTCCAAGGAGGCAGGACTAAGGGGGTGGGGGGCATGGAAATGAGGTACCCAAAGGGGATCTTCACCATTAGATCTGGTACAAAGTCTGTTTCTCATTCAGTCTCCTGCAGCCGTCCTGGGTGCGTGGCAAGAAGCACTTGGTTGGTGGCATCCAAGGAGAGATGCTGGATTCAAGCACTACTTGTCGGGAACACCATCAAAGGAGGTCATGCCCCTGGTGTGGATTCTACCTAAGTGACCTCTAAATCTTTAACACTTTAATTCCTTGGTTCGGTATTAGGGAGGTCACAGACCAGACTTTGTGCTACCACAGAATTCCCTCTCTGTCTTGGTCCCCATACTTTTGCTGGGCTGGCCTTTGAATTTTGGCCGTGTTGTGGCCTGCCTACTTTTAGAATCTACAAGAACTATGTGGTGTAATTTTTCTAATTGGAGAGCAGGTTGGCATCACTCACTAAACCAAGGTGAAGGTCGCTGCCCTGTGCCCAGAAATTCCCCCCTCTAGCATCAGGAGATACATCTAAGGATGTTCATAGTGGCATTATCATGGTCCCAAACTGGAAACCAACAAATGTCCAAAGCAGAACGGATCATTACGACCTATTCCTAGAATATTATAAAATTCCCAAAGTGGTCTGGGCCCTCCCACCAGCAGTTCACGCGAGCTCCCGCTGACCCTCACCTCTGCCAACGCTTGTCTACCTGCAAGTGGCAGTTTCCACCTTCCAGGATGTCCTACACTTCCAGAGCCTCTCTCTCTTGTACCCCTGTACCTTCCTTCTTCCTTGGGCTTCATTTTACCCTCAAACTGATTTTCCAAGGGAAGAGGCAGTGGGATCCTCCCATTTCACGGATAAGCAAACTGAGGTTCACCCACATCACACTGATAGGAACAGGCAGATCCAGATCTCATCTGCACCTTGCACTCAGTTCCAGTCATTACCTGCAAGGATCCCAGTTCCCCTGAGTGTAGGAGTGTCCCCCGTGTCCCCTAGAGTGTATAGCACAGTGGCCTCTTCCCCAGGGAGGAGTAACTTTTCTTGTGGGTATTTGACTGCATTCTAGAAGTTCATAGTGGGGTGGCTTTGTGGCTTTGGTAATTCCAGACCATTACAAGGAGGGTCCCATGCTTAGGTATATAGAGGGACCACACAGGAGCTGTGAAGAGCTCACACTTCAGAATCACATTATTTCCTCCATCTGAAAGCAGAAATAGCATCTTGCCGCTGGAATCCTAGCGGACATTAGATAAGATCATGGTCTGTGGTAAGCAGGCAAATGTCAGACCCTTTTATCAGGACCTTCGGAACATGTAGTTTATACCACCACCACTTAAAAAAAAAAAAAAAAAACAGGACATGCTGGAGAAAGTAACCTAGCCCCAGTGGTTAAGGTGTAAATGTTGAGGAATTTTTATTCTTTATAACTCAGAGCTTACCCGCCCAGATTTTTGAAGGGAGGGAGGGAGTTGGGGGTGGTGCATGCATGCATTTGGGGGAGTTACAGTTGCTGGAAGGGGCAGCGAAAAGGCCACCTTGATTAGAGTGGGGACTCACCTTGCTGCGGTCACCCTGATGTCCCCACTTCCCGCTAGCTCGTCAGCCAGGAATAAAATTCTAAATGGATAATATTCCAAAGGCTAAAACAAACCCAATTAAAGAGCTGGATAAAAGTAGAAGAGGTTAAAATAACAGAATTAGTGTAGAACGACTCCCTTGGCTAGGTTAAGACCCTAGCTGTACATTCTGGAAGTGCCAGTGCCCCCCCTCACGAGAGCTTCCCACGCCACAAAGCGACGTGGGAAACCCTCCCTGGGTGCACGGGAGACCATGTCCCCTTCCTCAGGGTTGCATCCCCAGGGCATAGCGTGTCCTCACTGTGCATTTTTCCTTTCTCCTACTTACAGTTTTATTTAGTGAGTCTCCTAAAACCAAAAATCTTCAGGAACAGATAAAAGAGCGCTTAGAAACTGACATGAGGCATTAGCTAAGGGGGTCAGCGATGAGCTCGTGATAGACAGAAGGAGAAAATGAGTGAGACCATCATAAAGTCCAGTCAGAAACGAAACACTCCATCAGCTGAAGTGATACGTGGTATCGGCCTGGGTCTCCCCTTCCTTTGTGTTCTTAAGCTCCCATGTGATTGACCCTCGGGGCTCAGAGCCCCTAGACATCTTCAGGCGAAGGTAACTTGACTCCAGAAGGAAAATATTTTCGCTCATCTGCTGTCCCAAGGTTAGAGTTGTCAGCGAGAGGCTGCAAAGAGAGCCTTTCTCCTAACTCCCAGCTGAGCAGGACCGTCCACCAGGGTCTCCTCAGGTCCCCAGAGTGAGCCTGGTACCAGCCTCTTGGGCAAATCTCCCTCCATCAAAAGTAAACAAATACAGGGGTCTGCCCCTAAGCAGTTTCCTTGTTGCAGCTTGCCTCCTCGAAAATCTCTCCCTTCCTGGCTGAGATGGTGTCCCTGCTCTAGGCATGCCCAATTTAAGGACGGTCTTCCACTAGAACTGGTGAATGCCCCTGCGGCTCCCGGGGAAACATGTGGGGTGTCTGGACCTGTCAGGGCCGGCTGAGGGGCAAAGGGAGGAAGGCACGTTGGCATGCGGCTCCAGGTCTGCAGCATTCGAACTTCCAGAATCCTTCCTCTGTGGGCACCGGGTAACCCCACTGGAGAAAGACCTCACCGCTGGGGTCCCACTGACCCTGGTCTGTGTGGGAAGGGGCTGCATAGTAGTCTGTGGGGTCGGAGAGCCCATTTAAAGCTGTCTCCACCAGTTCCCAACAGTTTCTTGCACATACTCTATATCCCTGGGCCTCCTTTTTTCTCTTCTGCAAAATGGCAATAATAGAACCAAACTAGAGTTTCCCGTGGTTGTCGGGGTTACATAAATTCATAGGTGGAAGTGGGCTCTGATCCCCGTGTGCCCAGACCCCGGTTTTGGAATTACAGTATTCTATCACTCCTCCTGTGCTGGATGTCTTCTGCTGTGAGTTGAAAATTAAAGGGGAAATACTCAGAATCCTATAAAATGGGGAGGATGTGGGTCTCCCCTGAGACCATTGTGCGGAGCAGGGGAGGTGTGCATAGACCTCGCTGTCCACAGAGCTGCATTTACACCCTGGTCCTCCACTTGCCGTACGGCTTTGGGCCAGGACTTCCCTGGCTGTGCCTCAGTTTCCTTGGCTGTAAGATAGAGATCCTAGGACCCCAAGGCGCTGCTGTTGAGGGATCGATGACACCAAGCTTGGCATGTGAGAAGGACCCGAGAAGCATGAGCCACAGTGATGTGCATTCTCCCTCATCGAGCTGGAACGTGTGGTGGTAAAGAACAAGGTTTTCATGAAAACGAGTTGGGCATTACCACCTTTGTGCATTCGGCGTTTTCCCCTTTCCTCTAGGGCTTTACATCCCCTCCCATTCTGTCCTCTCTCTCTTCACTCTCCACGGAGAAGAAAGGACTCTGGCTTCGAAGGTCCCAGCCCATCTGTTTCAAAATTCAGGGAAAGATGCCAAACAGCCTCCCCAGCTGGGGCCTAGCTGCCTCTGATAAGAAGGATGAAGAGAGGTGAATTCTGAAAATTAAACAAATCCCAGTGTCTTTGAAAGGTCACCCAGCTCTGAGGTTGGCTGTCCTGTCGGTGACAGACTACAGGGCCAGCCAGCCGGAAGAAAGGAGCCTTGGGAACAGGAAACCTGTGTCTGGGCTGGTTGCAGGTAAGCGGCCCAGGAGACGGCGGTTGTCGTCTTTGAAGCTGGTCATTCGCAGGTGCCTCGGAGAACCTACCATGTGCAAGCACCAAGCATCGAGGCATCGTTAACTGTTAAGACTTCACTTTCTAGTGGAAGGTTAGCACTCTTGTCTGCTGCTATGTCCAGAGGTGGACTTCTGATCCCTCAACAGCAACAGGAGGGGGCTGCTGGGGGTGCCCCTGACCTTGCCAGGGTCTGCATGAGACACTGCATCCATTGCTCCCTGGGGTTGGACAAGGCTATTGGGGCCTGCGCTGCCTGTTCTAGAAGCTTTGTCTCTGGGGATGGGAGAATAGAGGATCCAGTCTATGGGCCCTGTGGTGCCCAGCAGGTGAGAAGCAGGACAGGGGCCACACGGGGAGGGAGACAGGTGGGAGCCCAACTCTAGGATACAATGTATTGAAAATGTCCCACGAATCCATGATTATGGGGCTGGATGCACAAAGAAATGTACCTGTCTTCTTTCTGCAACACATTACTGCCTCCCCATCTCTCAGGCCTTTCCCTTAAATGCAGGGGTTGAGGGTCTCCCTTCCTCCACCACCACCACCTACCCGAGCATCTGGAAGGAAGAGAGTCCGCTGCTGTTGTGGACTAGGTACTTAGAGAAACCTTAACATCCAGGCAGCTCTTCCCACCCCAGCCATGGCTTTGGGAGCTGTTGGTGTCTCATGGGAAGGATGCATAAACCTGTCCTGTGCACCAGCCTCCAGTCCACTGGGTCAGAGAGCCACAGGGGATCCATCCTCCCGAAGGCCCTCTGGAAAGAACCGGAAATAGAAATGGCCAAAGTCAACCCCCTTTCTCCATAAGCACAGACCATATGTATGTTACATGTTCTGTGTGTTACGTGTGCGGTTTTCTCCATGCATGCACATCAGACAACATATGTGAATGCGTTCCAGCCGTAACACATACATTCACTCATGGGTGCATATGAATACATACACACGAACAGATGAATGGATGATATGGATTGTTTTAATCAAAAGGGATGCCATGAATCTTTGCATCGCCCAGTGGTTCCTGGCTCAGTGTGATGGCATTCTACAAAATAGCATAGGCTGTGAAGTCCTGCCCTGGTTCCAAACACCAGCCCCCCACTAATTAGCCAGGACACCCTGATTTCACCTTTCGGTCTCTAGTTCCTCATGTGTGTAGTGGGGATAACACTTTCTTTACTTCCTACTCAAGGATTACATAATCCTATAAATGTTAATATGTATCATCTCAAAGTATCCCTTCCCATTAGAGCACGAAAGTGTCCCCGTGCCTCAACTGTGAGCCGCATGCTCCCTGCTGCTCACCCTCAGCAGTGAGTTAATACTCATCGTAGTGAGTATTAACAGCAAAGACAAAAATAATCTGAGGGTGGGGCACCTGGGTGGCTCAGTCGTTAAGCGTCTGCCTTCGGCTCAGGTCCTGGGATCGAGCCCTGCATCGGGCTCCCTGCTCCGCGGGAAGCCTGCTTCTCCCTCTCCCACTCCCCCTGCTTGTGTTCCCTCTCTCGCACTCTCTCTCTCTGTCAAATAAATAAATAAAATCTTAAAAAAAAAAAAGATTCTCCCCCTCCCTCTCAAATAAATTAATTAAACAAATAGCACGTACTTAGAATTGGAACATCATAGTCTTTCAAGCACTATAGTTTAATGCACATTAAAAAATTAGTTTTAATTAAGGGGCATACAGTGGGGATCAGTTGGTTCAGCGCCTGACTCTTGGTTTTGGCTCAGGTCATGATCTCAGAGACATGGGATTGAGCTGGGAGTGGGGCTCCACACTCAGCAGAGAGTCTGCTTCTCTCTCTCTCTCCCTCTCTCTTTGCCCCTCCCCCACTCACACTCTTTCTCTAAAATAAGTAAATAAATGAAAAAATTTTTAATTAATAGGGGCGCCTGGGTGGCTCAGTCGTTAAGCGTCTGCCTTCGGCTCAGGTCCTGATCCCAGGGTCCTGGGATCGAGCCCCGCATCAGGCTCCCTGCTCTGCAGGAAGCCTGCTTTTCCTTCTCCCACTCCCCCTGCTTGTGTTTCCTCTCTTGCGCTCTCTGTCAAATAAATAAATAAAATCTTTTAAAAAAATAATAATCTGAGGGTATTACTGTCCAAAATTGTGTCAGGAAAGATGGTCTCAAAAATCCCTCGCACAATTCCTCCCCTCGCTGTGTGCACGTGCATTCCTCACGGTGAGAGATGGAGCTCTTTTCCCCTCCTCTGGAGTGTGGACCGACCCTGGGACCCCCTTTAACCAATAGAGCGTGGAGGTGCTGTTCTGGGACTTCTGCGCCCTTCAGAGGACTGGACTGCTGCCTTCCCTTCTGGAAGCCCAGCCATCATGTTGTGAAGACTGGGTGATGAGAGGCCATATGGGCGTTCCACCCGAACCTCCAGGGAAATGCAAGGGCATGAGTGACTCCCGCTGCCATCACGGGGGGTGGGGGGACCAGAAGGACCACCCAGCTGAGCCCTGCCCAAATGCCAGCTCCACAGTATGAGACATCAGTGCTGGTTGAAGACACAGAGTTCAGGAATGTTTGTTCTCCAGCGGTCATTGGTTCCCCATCGCCAGGCTGTAAGCTCAAATGCTAGGATCTTGTTTTGCTCCCACTATATCCCTGGGTCTAGCATCGTACCTGGCACTTGGTAGTTGGCTTCAACCATCTATTAAGATAATTGAACACTCGAGTAGGCACGGTGTCTTGTTTGCCACTGTATCTCCAGTACCTAGGCAAAAAAAAAAAAAAAACAAAAACCCTGCCCTCTTATTGCCTAGCAATGACTTGTGTACCTTCTTTATCTGGAGTTACCTGGTCTTGCTTAATAAGGGCAGATAGAAGATAGTGGCACAAAGCAGGACCACAAGGCAGGGTGATTTAGGGATGTTCCCACAAAAGCGGGATGCTCACATGCCCCCTTTCCAAAGGGTGTACCTCTCAAATTCAGGACCCAATTCTCTCCGTTGGTGGACCACACCCCCAATCACCCCTTACTCGGGAACAGAAGGGGGCCTCTCAGCTTCCAGTCAGTGCTGCGCAGATATGCTGTCCATCTGTCCATCCAGCACTGGTTTCCTGGAGGGGGGTTTCCGTGTTACTGGCTCATCAGCTCTGGGTCCTAATAGGAAGATCTGAAGAGACGTGGTTTCCTCTCCCTGCACCCAGCCCATCTCCCACCCCATGAGCGCTTTGGAAAAAAAGGCTGCTTCTGGCTGTGAGTAAGACGTGGGTGAGGAAGGAGATGCCAGGCTTCCCCCAGCAGTTGCCTCCCCTTTATCTGTCCCCAGCCTCAGATCCCTGTACCAGCCCCCTCTGGCTGCACCTGACAAGCTTGTACGCTAGCACTTCTCAAAAGCACTGTCCACTTTGGGAACGGTGTTGGAGCCCAAGAGCAGTCACTTCCTTTGACAAATGTCAGTGCTGACAGCTAGATGCTGTTTTACAAACCCTGGCCTCCTGCGGCTCCCCGGGTGGTGCTGGGTAGAGTAGGGAAGAAGCAAGTCATTCACCAAGGACAGCAACACTTGCTAGGAAGATGTACACACAGAGGAGGGGGCAGTTAGCTCCAAGACCTGGCAGTCCTCATCCTGCCTGAGTCCTGCCTGGGTCCCGAGGCAAGGTAGCACACTTCTCTGAACCTCATAGCCCTCACCTGAAAAAGGCAATTATCTTGCTGTGCAATTAACTTCTTGCTTAACAGATTACCATAAACCTAGCTTCAAATGGCCAACGTTTATTCTGTTTCTGTGGGTCAGCCGTCAGGATATGGCTAAACTGAGTCCGCTGGAACAAGGTTTCTCGAAAGACTTCAGTCAAGGTGGTGGCCAGGACTGTGGTCCCATCCTAAGGCTCCTCAGGTGCATGATCCATTTCTTGCAGGTTGGAGGACTTGCAGGCAGGAAGCTGCCCTTGGTTCTTTGTCACGTGGGTCTCCCGCCGCATGGCCACTCGCTTCATCAAAGCCAGCAAGGGGGTGCATAGAGGGAGTTTACAATCTCCTGTAACATATCCCAGATGCAGCTTCCTATCCCCCATGCCTTGTGCTACTGGTCAGGAGCAAGTCACAGGTCCCATCACACTCGGTGGGGGGAGGAGGGAGCAGTTTTACAAGGGCATGAACACCAGGAGGTGGGCTCACTGGGGACTGTCTTAGGTAAGCCTGGCAGACAGGCTCTAACTTAGGTGGGATGAAGGAGCTGATGTGCGTAAAGCATGTAGTGTGGGGCCCGGATTGTCTGGTTAGTGCTCCTGGCATTCAGCATCCCAGCAGGATGCAGACAGCACATTCAGATGAGATCCCTTCATTAAACTCCACCACCAGCCCCCTTTTGCGTTTTCATGCTCCCTCCCACACCTTTTGGTGGGAGTGGGGGAGAAGTCCCATGGGGCTAGCAGCACAGACCCCATTAACACCCCTATGCCTGAAGAGGCAAGGAGAGTGCTATGGACTACGTTGTGCCCCCCCACCCCAAAATTCCTATACTGAAACCTAGTTCCCAAGGTGTTAGGAGGTGGGGCCTTTGGGAAGTGATTAGGTCATGAGGCTGCAGTCCTCATGGATGGGATTGGCGCTCTTACTAGAAGATTCCAGAGTGCCCCCTTGTTTCTTCTGCCATGTGAGGACACAGACAACGGCCTTGTGTGAATTAGGAAGCAGGCTCTCAGCTGACACCAGATCTGCTGGCCCCTTGATCTTGGACTTCCCAGCCTCCAGAGCTGCCAGAGCTAAATGTGTGGTGTTTACAGCCCCTAGTCTGTGGTGTTTGCTAGAGCAGCTCCAGCAGATTATAGAGGGAGGGAGTGGTTCCCAGAACCCAGAGCAGGGAGCGGCCTGAGAGGGCCGCCTGAGCGGCTGTAGCCTTTGGTGGAGGAGATGCTGCTGGCCAGCAGGTGGCCCGGCGGTGGGGGGACTGGGGCGGGGGGGAAGTGCTCTGACCTCTCTCCTAATGTCCTGCTGTTCCTCCCAATAGCTGAGCTCCCCTGGAAGTCAGAGAGCTGGAAGGCTGGTTCATTGCCCCCGCCCCCAGTCAGCCTCCAAAGAGCTGGAGGGTCATGGCTTTGGGGGCTGACAGAGCATATCCTACAGTTCCTCATACCAGGCAGCTTCCAAGGCAACTGGTTGCTGAAGTAGAATATATGCTTCCTGCTTCCAAAGACTGGAGCACCCACTTGCTTCTTGGCCCAAGAGACCCACAGGCCACTGCAGCATAGTTCATGGTCTAGTGCAACTAGAGCTAGCCAACTACAGTTCAGGGCCCAAACCTGGCCCACCACTTGTTTCTGCAAATAAAGTTTTATTGGAACACAGCCATGCTCCTCCATTAGCGTCTGGTCTATGATTGCTTCCGCACTGCAGGGGCAGAGTCCAGCAGTTTCGTGTATTTCACGTACACTTAAAAAAACTTTTTAAGCCCGAGAATGAAGTAAGAATGTGTTTCATGTACACTTAAGCAGTTTCGATAGAGGCTGCATGGCCCTCAGATCCTCAAATATTTACTAACTGACCCTTCACAGGAAGAAAAAAAAAAAAATCTGTCCACTCCTGGTCTGGTGGAGAAAACATGTTACGATTAGTAAAATAAGCTTTTCAGAGGATGGGTAGGAAGAAATTAAACATCCCTTTTTTTTTTTTAAAGTATGTGATTGGTGATTAATAAATGTCCGATGTCTTGATTAGAGCACAGCATGAAAGCCACCAGGTGACACTGTCTTTTGAGAGAGAATCTCTGAAATGCACTTGCATTCTGTTTTATTTATTTTTAAAGATTTATTTTAGGGAAAGGGAGAGAATGAATCCCAGGCAGACTCCCCACTCAGCCCCGAGCCTGACGAGGGGCTCGATCTCACGGCCCTGAGCTCCTGACCTAAGTTGAAACCAAGAATCGGATGCCCAACTGAGTCACCCAGGTGCCCCACCTGCATTTGTTTTAGAAGATAAACATGCAAGGTACATTTAATCCTACCCTCTACTTGGTGCAACAGCAAGAACGGGAGGCCCACCAAAATCCAAGAATGCCTTCTGAATTCCAAAGCTTTATTTAGTGAATTCTCCTTCTTGCCTTAGCAAACTCATTCTTATCCGTAGTTCAGATGAGGAAGATGATCATGCATTATTTATTCACTCAGCAAGGGCCCGAGCATCTTTTCCAGGACGGGTACCAAGGTTAGGTGCTGGGGTTATTTGGAAGCTACAATCATTCATTCCTCTCAGAGTTTGGACCTTGATCTCAGAGGTGACCCACTTCACAGCAGGTGGGCCAGGACTATCTCCCGGTCTCCCGACTCAGCTGAGTGCCAATTACTTACTAGGTGTGAGACCCAGGGCAAGTCACTTCACTATCAACCCTCGCTTTCCTTGTCTTCCGCAAGGGGAACCCCATTTCCCACTCCCTTCGCTCCAGAAGGCAGTCAGGAAACTCATAGGAGGTCCCCAGGGTGGTCAACTTCAGAGGCAGAAAGGAGAAGTGTGGTTGCCAGGGGCTGAGGGGGGAGGGGGAAATGGGGAGCTGTGGTTGAATGGGTACAAAGCTTCCATTTTGCAAGATGGAAAAAGTCCTGGAGATGAATTCTGTAATGACTGTGCAACAATGTGAATGTATTTCATGTACACTTAAAAAAAATTTTTAAGACTGAGAATGAATTGGAAAGCTTTTGTGAATGATGCTGCACAAAGAGGGGGCTGCTCCTCGCTCGTGGCTGCCGGGCTTTGCTGCCACCCACAGCGGACTCTTGAACCCTGAGCCCTTTGCTCCTCACAGCTGTCAGGCAGCCTCCCCACCCCGGCCCATCCATCATTCGGTCCCGGCTCTCCTCCGTCTCCCCAAGGCCATCCCAGGAACCACACTCATCTGTCAGCTACGCCGATACCATCCGCATATACTCTCCTCTCATACCTCTGTGACCCTCACTCCTGCCCTTCCTAATTGTCCTCCAACTGAGCAAGATGCTGGAGAGCGAATTCCATCAGGTGCCACAGCAACAGACATGGGACCACCCTGCATGGAGCGGATCCCCCCATCCTGCTTCTGGAGACTCTGGGATTCTAAGGCAGCGCTTTGCAAATGATGGATGTGTATGCCAGTCCCCTGGGGGGTCTTGTTCAAATGCAGAGTCTGAATCAGGAGGTCCAGGTGGGGCCTGGCATTCTGCATCTCTCACCAGCTCCCGGCTGATGCCGCTGGCCGAGGGGCCACCATTTGAGAAGCCACATCTGAGGCGCCACCCAGTTGCCTCCTGATGCCTGGCCCCAGGTGGTTGTCCGAGGGCTCTTGAGAAGGAACTCGGTTGGTATTGAGGATCTTGCTTGAGAACTTTTGGGGGAAACCCCAATCAACACAACTTAAATGAAATTGGAGTGTGGGGCAGTGATCTTCAGTCCATCAAATCTGTTATCCATCTTGGAGAAAGATGAGTATTTTAGTGGAATTTGAGAAATTCTCTTTTTACAAAGATAATTGACAAAGGAACGGAACAAGCCTTCATTATAGAAAAAAATCCAAATGATATAAGCAAATACCTCCCCATCCAGGAGGTGGGGCTTAATCTCCCCCTCCTCCCTCTCCCCGACTCTGCACAAATAAGAGAACGTGGGAAGGAGCAGAAAAACCTGGCAAACGTCAGCTAGACCACATGATCAAGGTTAACGCCACCCACGAGGGCAGGTGACTGACATGATGTGAAAGGTACCTCACCTCTGTGGTGGTCTTCCCAGTAACCCATAACCCCAGTGGCATCATGAGAAAAACATCAGACCAACTCCAGGGACATTCAACAGAATGCCCGATCAGTACCCCTGAAATTGGTCAAGGTCATGACATAACAAGGAAAGAGTGAGGAACAGCCATCGATGGGAGGAAGACAGGATGAGAAAATGCAGTGTGGAGTCTTGGACAAGACGTTGGCACAAAAATAAGATATAATTGTGTACAAAGTGGTGAAATTGGAATAAAGTTCAGCCTCATGGTTCTAAACCATCGTTCGTTTCTTAGCCTTGATGAATGTTCCCCGGTAGTGGAAGATGTTAACATCGGTGTGTGTGGTGGGGGGGGGGGGTGTGGATCTCCCTGGGTTATCTTTGCAACTGTTTTTATCCATCTAAAATTATGCCAACATTGGAGAAGTGATTTTTTTTTTCCCAGAAGGGAATTAGCCTTGGATATGGATGGCAGCAAGTATAGCTTGGAAGCTGTGTTGGGCCAAGGAGGCGCAATGGGCTTAGGCACACGGTGGAAAGGAATCATTTTATAGCTGACATTGATTTTAACTTTGCCTTCTCCTGCCAGGTTTTTCTCCAAAATCCTTCTGTGCCAATCATTGGCACACAGTGGGGAGCAGAGAAAAGGTTTGCAGTGGGCGTGGCTGCCCCAAGTACAAGCAATTGCAAGGTGTATTGTCTGTAAAGAATGGAAAAGCAACAATGAAGTTGACTAGCGGGTGCTCTGCTCTTCATTATAGCTGCACGCTGACCATTCTAAGCAGTCATGCTTGTTTTTATTAGCTTGTTAGGGAAATCTTTATTCAATGTGTTCTTAAACATTTGTTTAAATTTTTTAGTTGAATTATAATTGACCTACAACATTTTACTAGTTTCAGGTGTATAGCATCGTGATTCGGCATTTTCATACATTCTGGAATGATCCTCTTGATAGGTCTAGTTACCCTCTGTCACCATACAAAGTTATTACGATATTGTTGACTGTATTCCCTGCTCTGTACATTACATCCCCGTGACTTATTTATTTTATAATTGGAAGTTTGTTCCTTTTAATCTCCGTCACCTATTTCGCCTAGCCCCCTCCCCTCTGGCAACCACCAGTTTGTTCTCTGTATCTATGAGTCTTTCTTTTCGTTTTTTTATATTCCACACATAAGTGAAATCCTACAGGAATTATTTTTCTCGGTCTGACTTACTCCACTATAGCATAGTATCCTCTGGGTCCAACCATGTCGTCGCAAATGGCAAGAACTCATTCTTCTTACAGCTGAGTAATATTCCATTGTGTATTTACACCACATCTTCTTTATCCACCCATCTCTCCATGGACACTTAGCTTGCTTCCGTAATTTGACTATTGTGAGAAATGGCACAATAAGCCTAGGGGTACGTGTATCTTTTCAAGTCAGGGTTTTCATTTTCTTTGAATAAACACCCACAGAAGTAGAATTGTTGGTTCTATTTTTAATTTTTTGAGGAACCTCCATACTGTTTACCATAGTGGCTGCACCAGTTTGCATTCTCACCGACGATACAGGTGGTTTCCTTTTTTTTTTTCTACATCTTTGCCAGCACTTATTTCTTGTCTTTTTGGTGATCGCCATTCTGACAGGTGTGAAGTGATCTCTCACTGTGGTTTTGATTTGCGTTTCCCCGATGATGAGTGATGTTGAGCATCTCTTCATGTGTCTGTGGCCATCTGTGTGTCTTCTCTGGAAAAATATCCATTCAGGTCCTCTGCCCGTTTTTTAGTCGGGGGTGTGTGTGTGTGTGTGTGTGTGTGTTGAGCTGTAGGAGCTATAAACAGTCCTACTTGGATCCAAAAATTCACCTTGTAGACACTGAAAATTGAAGCTGACATCAATTTCTGTCCCTGTGTTAAACAATACCAAGGCCAAGTGAAAACAAACAAACAAAAAAACCTAGCTGCTGATTTCAGGACATACTTGCCCTTAGACAATGAGGCTGGGCACCTGACGTCATGACCGTTTGCTCGCCAAGGGTTGCCCCAAATCCTCACCCCACTGTGTGTCCCTGCCCAGAGCCATTACGTCATAGACTTTGCCTGATCCCAACCATTCCCTGCCCTGCAAGACCCACCTTAAAACCATCCATCCCAACCTTTAAAGCCCTATAAGGACTCTGCCCCGCTTCCCATTCTGAGACACCACCGATATGGTCAGGGAGGGGCGCTCTCTTACCACAGTGAGTCTAGCAATTCAATTTTCTTGACTGACAGCTTTCTCTGGGGGTCTTTTTGGGAAGTCAACAGAGGTATCCTATGGAAAGAATACTACATATGCACAGAGTTGAACAAGCACAGTGCTTGCTGTTTATGTGCAGAATGACTAGCAATGGGGAAAGTTGGTACCTAAGTTCCCAGTATGGAAGGAGCGAGTAAGTAACTACTCAGGGATCTGTCACAGGACGAAATGCGAACCGAGCCACACATATTGAAGCTGAAAACGTTTTTGCTCCATTCAGAGATGCGCTACATAAAAATCACTGTCAACATGCTATGTAAAAAATATGTAGAATATGATCTTCCTTTCAAAAAACCCTACCTCCCAGACTACAGAGATGTGCATTTATATTTGAAATATAAAAATGCATTGAAAGAAAGGCTGGAGAGTTAACTCCAGCTCATTGCTTGGGGACCTCTGGGGAGGGTCAAGGGAGACTTTTATTATATTAATTTATATGGCTTTCTCTTTAATTATACAATAATAATGAAAATATTCTTGTTGGTTATTATTTTTTTTTTGGCAGATTATTTTTCTCTCCTGGTCTGACATCTGGTGTGTCCCTAGCTTGTCCTCCTCTCCCAGGTGACCCCAGGTGCGAGTTATGACCTGGCTGGACACCTACCTTGAGCATGACCATGAACATGGCCTTCCACTGAACCTTCGTGAGGGTCCTGATGAGAGAAGTAGCTGTCCCTACTTGAAAGGGGGGAAAACTGAAACTTGGAGCTTGAATTTTGTGAAGGTCACACTATCATTTTTTTTCTGCCAAAACAAGCACCATAGAGACAAGTGTGAACCCCCAGCTCAGACCATGGCTGAGCTCCAGCCTGAGAAATCCCCAAGGTCATTCCCAGGTTAGCCCTGTCACCTCCCCCACCCAGCCACCCCCACAAAGAGTCCTGTCTGGCCAATTATGGCTCCAGTGTCTTGCAGCCTTGTTAGAAATGCAATTTAATGTCCCCTGAGGCCCAGCTGAGGGTCTAGCTCAGCCTCTGACATTATAGTAGCTCAGGGCCGGGTAAGGAGGCTGCCGAATTCTGGTGCACTATGGGACAGAGTTCCCAACCAGGGCCCTAGGACGGCACACCCTGTTCCCGGACCACTTTCTGAAAACAGCAGTACCTGAAAAGGGAGCCTAGGGGCATCTGGGTGGTGAGCCAGCCAAGATGACCTGAAACTCAGTAGATTCTTGCATGGCCAGGTCGGGGGAAGGACGGCTGAGTCTAGTAGCCGGCCCCCAAGGGCCAAAGCCCTTGTGGGCTTAATTCAGGAACTGCTCCTGGCACAGGCTTGGAGCTTCAGCCCAGAGCCAAAGGCCCTTCCGATGGGCTGGGCTAGATCATCACTTCCCCCCCACACTCAGATCACATAGTTCATCAGCCTCAGAATCAAAGATGCGTCCCGAGCTCTGGAATTGTCAGCTCAGGTGTCTTCAGTTTATCATGTGATGAGGGAGGCTTCGTGGATTGGAAGACCAGCACCTTCCAGAGCGTGTGCCCCCAGAATGAGTGTTTTTAACCCATCAGCATCTTCAGTAGTCAAGAGCATAGAATCCAGAGCCAGGCGGCCAGGGTTCAAATCCCAGACCCACCACCTGCCGGTTGTACGACCTCGAGCAAGTTCCTGAGGCTCTCAGTGCCTCCGCCCCAACTTTGGAATGGGGATGATGACAGTAGCTGGATCATAAACAGTTGTTAGGAAATGAGCAAGTGTCTCTAAAGTCCTCAGAACACTTACCAGGGGCCAGACTCGTATCGTCACCTCGGTAACCCTTGCTGCCACTCTGTGTTTGTACTTCTTGATGCTCTTTTTATTGTTAAGAATATCGGTACGATAGGGAAGGAAATTCAAAGTAAAAGTTCTCCTTAACTACTACTGATCCCATTTCCCCACAATAACCAATGTTAAGAGTCCTTTATATTCTTCCAGGAAAAAAAAAAATCAAGTTACTAATAGACCCTCCTATAACTGTGATCATTTACTATTTCCCACGTTTTGGAAATGCAAGTGCTCGAGGGGCTTTAAGTGGGATAAGCAACAGCATTTATTTGGCATTTACTCGTTATTCAGGCCCCGGGGTTTAAGCAATGAAATGCATTAAGTCACACAACTTTATGACCCAGCTGCTCTGACTGTTCCATTTCACAGATGAGGAAAACTGAGGGTTACAGAGACTGAGCGAATTGTACAAGATTACCCAGTGAGTAGTGAGTAAGGGCTGTTTTCTCAGGCTGCTTTCAGAGATGGAGGATGACAAGAGCCAGAAGCATACAGACTCTGAGCTTCCTGATTTACGCTGCCAAACTCCCCCCCCTTACAAGCTGACTCTAGCTTCTCCTCGGCAGCGTGTGGGGGAGTTTGAGGTGCCTCTGGCCCTTCTGTCGGATAGTTGTGAAACGGACCAATCACCCTCAACAGAGCGCTTTGAGGCGTTGCCATCATTGCGAGGTCTCACGTCTGCAGACCTTGAGACCAGACTCGTGTGCAAGGGATTTATTAATGGATTGTCCCCAGGAGAAGCCTGGAAGGGAGAGGGGGAGGCAGGAGAGGCAAAGAGAGGCGGACACATTCAGGGCCATAATTCACGGTGCTGAGCGCCCCGCAGGACCGGGATGAGACTTTGCCTGAAATCACCTTCTTGTGGGCCGATGGGGACACAGGCAGGATAAAGGGCTTCAAGGGGACCTGGGTGGAGGGCCAGTGGGGTCAGCTCCACATGGTGATTCTCCTTCCTCCCATCCTGGGCACCCCATCCTTCCATTTGATCATAAGTTGACCAGAGCCCACCCCTCTTCCCAGGCTGCTTCCCTTCTTCTGGCCGCCGCTGTCCTGGTCTCCGGGACAAGCACCTCCCCTCCAGATCCCCAGTCTCCTCCTTTATGAAATGGGTGCTAGTTAAACTAGAAAACAGGATTTTTATTTACTTCTCCCTTTAAGCACGGCAGAAGAACATTTCCTCTGCATATTACAATCCAACTGCATATTACAGAGAGGCCTTAATTATATATATAGAAGGGGAGAGCTGACTGTTTTCACGTACAGACTCATTGATCCTTGATATTCTCCCTCCTTCCCTCACACACACAGATAACACTCAGGCCACGTGGGCTGTTGGAGGTTGGGTGAATTGCCAGCTAGCTAATAAAATCTAAAATTCCAAAATTACGTGGCCTCTGACCCTCTTGTGGAACTTTATCCTAGCTAAACAGAAGGAGCAGTAAGTACTCAACATGGGAAGGGTTTTTGATCGTAGCACACTTCATAACATCAAAGGAAAAAAAGCCCCAAACTGGTGTGACCTGCGCGTCTATCAGGGAAATGGCTAAGGGATGATGTGTCCACGGTGTGGAGTATTACACAACTCTTAAAAAGGATGAGGTCAGTCCGTGAATTTCACCTTGAAACACGTCCAGGACACAGCTGTGAAAAATGCGTATCGCAGTGTAACAATCCGGCGCGACCCAATTTTTGCAGAAAGGGAGCGATCCTATGTGTACGTATGTGTATTATCCGGAGTATGGCGAGAGTGGGGAAGTCTCACGTCCGATGGTTGCTGTTGGTTAGCTGTCAGTACTTGCAGGGTACCCCCTTCTGCACGTCTCCGTTTTCCTTAAACACCTATCATCACCACGACTCAAAACTACAAAATTAGGTATTATAACTGAAGCCAGGAATTGCTGCCGGTTGAGGAAGCCGAGTGGGGAGGGGCAGCTCTGGCCTCTCGTTTGCCCCTCCGCCCTCAGGCTGTTCTCCCGGGCTAGATGGTGCATGGCAGAGCATCGCCCCCTCCCTGCTACCCCTGGGGCCCTCCCCAGCAGCCCTCCTGGGATGTCTCACGTTGACAGGGTCCATGTTGCCCCACCAGCTCTCGGCAGGCCTGCTGCCCCGGCCCTGACCCCAGCTCCCCCGAGAGGTTGAAAGGCCACAGTGAGATAACCCAGCTCTGCGCCCCCACCCTACAGAAGGTCAGTTAAAAAGCACGGATGTGGAGGAACCCCCTTGGCTGCCTATCCGGGCTCTCTTCAGAGCCTCCCCAGGTGCTGAGCGCTTCCTAGGTGCCAGGCGTGGAGCTGGGCTCATGAATGCTTCCATTAAGAGCATGGGCTCTGAAACAAGGTACCTGGTATCTCTGGGACTTAGTTTGCTCATCTGTGAAATGAGAGTGATAACAGTACCTTCCTCGATGTTTTAATCCGCCCAACAATTTATGTGTACGTGTGTGAGACTCCCCCTGCGTGTATGTGTTCATGCATTACCTGTCTATCTTCCTATATACACACATTTATATATATTCTCTTTTCTATAAATATTCCCTTGTCCATTTTTATGTACATAGATTAATTGTATGTATATATATTGGATGGATAGATAAATGCATGCAAAGATACGTAGATTAGAGCAGGGCCAGTATTTATGAAGCACGCGCTCTTCCGGGAAGCTGTCCTCGCGGTGGATACACGCTCTGACCTTGGACTCGGTCCGCCCCTGGCTTCAAACCCCAGCTCCATAGATAATAATGGTCTCCCAAGATGATTGCCAGGGGGAGGCTGGGAAAGTGTCCTCTATCACTACCCCTTCTGGGAGTCAGCAGTGTCAGAGGGCGTGTGTCCCTGCAAAATTCGGGGCCACTTGAATGGATTTCTCCAAGGAGAGAAGAGGCGCACGCAGGGCTGCGGAGGGGGTTTCTGTAACCACAGGGTCTGGACTCAGTCTTCCGAGGGGACGGACAGGGAACCGGCTTGTGTCGTTGCACGACCCTCGGGGCACGTTTGTGCTGCGTTCCGCATAGTCTGTGTGAGCAGCTGCTGGGGGTGGGGGGGCCGGGGGGCCTCCCCTGGCCCCCCCCCCCCC
>NC_138381.1:72065454-72081790 GCF_054177405.1 Leptonychotes weddellii
AAGTTAAAATTCAATCCACCAAAACTCTTGGCTAGGTAGTTATGCATGTATTTGATCCCGCCCATGACCCTCATGAGCTGGGGACCCTTTTAATCCGCATCTTTCAGGAAGGAGGAGGGCAGCAGAGCCGAGCACGTTCTGAAGAGTGGCCACTTACTGGGTGCCTGTGGGCATCAGGCACCACGTTATGATAATTTGATAAGGGGGTCAAAGGATGGTCGTCCCCTGTGCTCGGATGGGAACACTGAGGTGCAGCGAGGTCGAGTCACCTGCCCAGCGCTTCCAGGAGAGCAAGTGGTAGAGCTGGGATGCAAACCAGAGTTTCTCAGGCTCCAAACCCCTTTCTCCACTAGCGGAGGGCTGCTTGCGCTTGAAGGGTGTGGGGGACCCCTTGTGGCTAACTTTCGCCGCGCTTGAAAAACAGTTCCACCAAAGGGGGACCGGTTGCCTGGAAAGGGGAGGGGAGGTTGGCGGGAGGGATTGCATTCCCTCTGTGGGGTGGAAAAGGGAGGCTCCCATGAAAGCAACTGAATTATTCCATCTCGGCATCAGTAAGAAGGAGAGAGATTTAAAACAACACAGATGTGCAACATTGTACACTCTTCCCTTCATACATTAAATGAGTGTCCCATGGTCACACCTGGATGGTAATATTAATTATAGGCGATT
This sequence comes from Leptonychotes weddellii, assembly GCF_054177405.1. Taxonomy (NCBI): domain Eukaryota; kingdom Metazoa; phylum Chordata; class Mammalia; order Carnivora; family Phocidae; genus Leptonychotes; species Leptonychotes weddellii. The sequence goes on from NC_138381.1 coordinate 72,066,124, forward strand.
CTTTGTTTTTTTAAATTTTATTTTATTATGTTTTGTTCTTATTTGCATTTTCCAAATTTGATAAGCCTAAGTGTTTTTTTTCTTCTGGAGGAAAATACTGTCCTATGAAAAAGATAAAAAATTCTTTGTACCATGCTATTTTATTATAAAGATTTTTTTGTATGTATTTGAGAGAGCAAGAGAATGAGCAGGGGGAGAGGCAGAGGGAAATGCAGACTCCCCACTGAATGGGGAGACTGACACAGGACTTCATCCCAGGACCCTGGGATCATGACCTCAGCCAAAGGCAGACACTTAACTGACTGAGCCACCCAGGAGCCCTCTTTTTACCATACTATTATGGAAGAAAGCGCTGCTTTGGGGCCTCAATCTACCCACCTATAAAATGAGATGACCAATATATGTTAAGAAAAAAAAAAAAGAAGAAGAAGAAGGTAGTGGGAGGGGAAGAATGAAGCGGGGAAAATCGGAGGGGTAGACGAACCATGAGAGACGATGGACTCTGAAAAACAAACAGGGTTCTAGAGGGGAGGGGGGTAGGAGGATGGGTTAGCCTGGTGGTGGGTATTGAGGAGGGCACATTCTGCATGGAGCACTGGGTGTTATGCACAAACAATGGATCATGGAACACTTCATCTAAAATTAATGATGTAATGTATGGGGATTAACATAAGAATAAAAAAATTAAAAAAATGAGATGACCAGATGCATTTTTGATGACTCAATCATGTCCCATCGCTTGACATACCGCCCGTTTTGGAATATCCTAGAAGTTGAGGTACACCCAAAAAGGCCTTCCCTTGGGGGTGGAGGGTCGCACTGTCTAGGGGTCCTTTCAACCCCCCTCCCTCCTGAGGAAGGAGGGATGTCTGCTTCTGCCCCGCCTTTGTCAGAAGGACCAGTCACTGGCCACGTGTGCTTCTGGTTCCCCAGAGTCCATCCGTGAGCTGTAGCTACAAATCCCTGAAAGTGGGGGGGGGGACCACAGCCCCCACAGAACACGGGATAGACGAGGGCGTCCATGCAGAATGTGGTCAGGATGAAATCTGGGGAAGGGTGAGAAGTTTGAAAGCACCTCGTATGCATTTTAGAATGTCCCCCACATGGGGTGGTGTCACACCCACTGCCTGACACTCAGCTGACCAAGGTCACGGTTGTCACCAGCCCCATCCTCAAGGCTAGCCATCAGCCCATTGCTCTAGCCAGTGAACCACATGGCTCTGGCATCTTCCTACCTCCTGGAGGATCAGCCTTTCTAGATCCATAGACGGGGTTTGGGCTACTCTAGCCTGCCGCCCCCTTCTGCAGGAGCGTTTTAGATCAATTCGACGATTCACGTGAGGACACACAGGAGCTGTGGTAAAGGTTGTGCGTGGGTGTTAGAAGCCGGGTCCTAACCCTGGCTCTGCCATTTGCTGTTTGTGTGACCTCAGGCACTGCCTTTCCCCCCTCGTACCTGGGAAGACGCTGAGGCTCAGGAGGGGCAGTAATTCACCCAAGGTCACACAGCTGCTAAGTGGCAGAGGAAGGCTTTGAACCCAGCTTGGTCTGGAGCAGCCCAGGTCTTTAAATGTGCACTCCTGGGTTTCCTCCCTTTCTGCTCTGCATCTTAACATGGGACTGCATCTTACATGCAAAAAGCAGGCATCCCAGGTTACATTAGGTCACCTGAGCTGCAGGGCCCTGGCATGATTTGAGAGGTTCAGGGCAGTCCAGTCCCTCCCCAGTCTCTCTGCCAACCGGTAGCTAGTCCTGGATTTGAGATGTTGTGTAAGCCCTGGGTATGCAAAGGGTGGTGTGGTGACCACGGGGCCACCCAGCCCTCCTGAACCCAAATATAATTACATATATATCAGTGGATGTATATATCCATACATATATGTATATATAATATATATATTACACATATATATAATATATATCATATTACATATATATGGCATATATATCCTCTCTCCCTCCCATCCCTCCATCTCGCCCCTCCTTTCCCCATCCCCCTTCCCCTCTGTCATCCAACCATCTCTCTCTCCCCATCGCCCCCCCCCCACACACACACACATCTGTGCAGTGGGGGGGCTAACCCTCCCTCCCTCCCAGGTGTGTCTGAGGATTGAAGGAGCATGTGACGAGCTTAGAAGGTCCGTCGTCATGAGCACCTACTGGCCCTCATCACCATCACTACTGCCCCCAAACACTCAACAGTGATGCTGGCCACCTCGGCCAGAGCTGGGCCTCAGACCCCCATCATCTTCTGCCCCCAAGCATGCCGATCTGCCCTGGACTCCATGATTCTTCATGACATGGTTTTTGGCAGGAGGGGCATCAGCACAGAGATGGGCCGCAGGCCGGGAGGATTTGGGAGGGAGGGGCAGGGAGAGCTTCCCAGAAGCCTCTGAAGCACCCCCTAGCCCAGCCCTCCGTGCCCTCCACCTGCTGGAGAGCTGGCCCCCCAGGGCTTTCTGGGCCGCTGAAGATTTCTACTGCCCTGACTCCAGGCCCAGTGTCCTGAGCAGCCCAGATCTTTAAATGCACATTCCTGGCCATGTGAGCCCATAGGAGGAGGACTTGGCGGAGAGGGTTCTTCTGAAATAGGAAGAGGAAAGAGGAAAAGGGGAGGCTTCTAACAGAGACCATGCCCAGCCCCTGCTCTGTTCACCCAAGGCTCACAGAGGAAGGAGAGCCCAGATCGCTCTCTGCAGAGCCAGCCAGAGGCTTGGGCCTTAAACTCCACACTTCTGAGAAACCCTACCAGCCTCCTGGCTGAACCCCAAGCCCCGGATCTGCCCCAGGATACCCTGATGGGCCCACCAGCTAGAACCCAGCGTATCTCCCCCAGCAGCTGGCTCCCCAAGGAGGGAGGGGGGAGTGAGGGTGGTGGTCCCAGCATCCTCCTGAAAGTTCACAAGGGCTCAAATCTCTCACTCCTCAGGGGGCCTGGGCTGGCTTGGTTTACCTCTGTGTGCCAACCAGAGGGGAGGGCCTTGTGGGAGGAAGGAAGGGAGAGCGGTGCTTCCTCTCTGGTTTTGGCTTCAAGGAGAGTTTGTGGCCTGAGTTAGTGCTTATTGAAAAATGGGAGTCTCAGGGTGCCTGGGTGGCTCCGTCGTTAAGCATCTGCCTTTGGCTCAGGTCAGGATCCCAGGGTCCTGGGATCGAGCCCTGCATCAGGCTCCCTGCTCCACGGGAAGCCTGCTTCTCCCTCTCCCACTCCCCCTGCTTGTGTTCCCTCTCTCTATCAAATAAATAAATAATTAAAATCTTTTTAAAAGAAGAGAAGAAAAATGGGACCTACTGAATCTCACCCTTCCCCATCGCTTCCAAAACACTACCCAGGGTTCCTCAGTGGCCTCCAGGTGTCCTCTCTATTCCGGGGCCTGGGAAGAGCTGGATCCTGCCTCTCTACTAGGACAGAAGTTCTTAAGCTACACCTGTAGATCCCGAGGGCCTTCCCTGAACCCCCTGAAACTGCATGCAAAGGTTTGGGTACATCTGCCCACTAGATGCTTCTCTGCCAAGAGGCACCTGACTTATATTCCACACCTAAAGGGACTCGTGACTCCCTCCGCTGCCAACAAATGTTTGGAACTGCTGGACCTTCTCAAGCTTGGAACTATGGGCATTTGGAGCTGGACAGGTCTCTGTGATGGGGCTGTCCTTTGCAGTGGACAGTGCTGAGCACTGTCCCCGGGGGCCGCCACCCTCCAGATGCCAGTGGGCTGTATTGCTCTGTTTTCTAGGGATGCTGTCACTAATTACCACAGACTCAGCTTCAACATCACACTTTATTATCTCCTAGGTCCATAGGTCAGAAGCCTGGCCCGGCTCTCCCTGGGCGAAAATGAGTATGTCAGCAGGGCTATGCTCCTTTCTGGAAGCTTGAGGAGAGAGTCCATTGCCTTTCTTCTTCCTGCTGTTAGAGGTCGCTCACGTTCCTTGGTTCATGGCCTCTTCCTCCACCTCCAGAGCCAGCAACATGGCGTCTCTCAGAATGTTGGCCCGAAGTCCCAACTCTGACTCTCTTCTGCATGCCTCTCTCTTCCCCATTTAAGGAGCCTTTCGACTCCATTTCTCCACCCATATAATCCAGGATAATTCCCCCATTTTAAAGTAAACCGATTAGCAACCTTAATTCCATCTGCAACCCCCATCCCCCTTTGCCACGTCACATAACATAGTTGCAAGTTTACAGGGATTAGGACACAGACGTTTTTGAGGGGACCACTATTCTGCCTACCACACTAGTGGGTACCCCCCAAATTGTGACAGCCCAACATGGCTCCAGACACTGGCAAATGTCTCTGGGGTTAGGGGGAAATCACCTAGGTTGAGAACCACTGATCTAGAGGCTTCTTGAGCATCTTAAAGATCTGCTTCTGACAGTCATGCTCTCTAGTGAGTCCATTAGAATGGCACAGAGTCTGGGGGGAGAAGCATGTGTCCAGCAAATACGGAGTATCGACCCCCAGAACCTTCACGACACCCCTGTGAGGCCAATGACACCACATGGGCAAGCGACGTGACCCGTGAAACTTCCAGTTCCCCATCTGTGCCGGAACTACGTCTGGGGTTGTGGAGATTAAAGCAGAAAATCTATGGAAAAGGCTCCCCACACATGACTGGGGAAGACTGATGCTCGAGTATTAGATGCTGAGGAAGACTGTCTCAAATAGATAGATACTAGGAACTGTGCTATCTCCGGGTCCCCCACATTTGAGCCCAAGACAAAGGTGACTTTGGGAAGTGATCCCAGGGAGCTGGAGCAGTGAGCGGCGTGGGGAGGGACCGATGGGGGAAAGGAGGACCAGGGAAAGCCAACTCAAAGGTGCGTTATTGATCTGGGAGCGGCTAGGGACACAGGCTCAGTCCTACGCGGGCACCCGATGAGCAACCACATAGGATGCACCTCACATGTTTCTACCCGAGACATGGAAGGGCATGGAGAGCATTCATCCACCAGCTCCGGACCTGGTAAGTCAAGGGTTGCCTGGAGAATGTAACTCCTGAACTCTTCCCACCATGTGTAGATGTCCAGATGGCCAAAGGCTGTCGTGCTGTGAGCAGAGAAGCTCAGAGCAGAAACCCACAGATGTGAAATACGGGGAAGGTGAGGTTCTGAGTGGCTGGTTTCCATGGCAACAGGATGCTGGGGCAGAAAGTGAGCCAGAAAGGGAAACAGGGCTAAGAAGTCGCAGTTCTTCTTGCACAGGTTAGGGGGTTAGCCTAGACCATATGGAAGCCTGGGTCCCGATTACATCTTCACCTCTGGTGAGCCTTGGAACTTGGAATCAGACACATCACCTCTTTCTGCCCCAGCATCCTCCTCTCTGAGATGGGGATGCCAATGGCACCAATTTCATGGGGTTGTCTCAAGGATGAGACGAAATCACGTAGGTAAAGTGCCTTAGAGGGAAGAGTTTAACAAAAAGAAGTTCCTAACATACACATCGAACCCCACTGTTTGGAAAGTATCTCTGCTCCCCTTGCCCAAAGTGTCCTCACCCGAAGAAATGGAACTAATAATAAAACCTAGCTCACAAGGCATAGGAGGACTAAGTGAGGGAAGCATGTGCCCATGCAAACGGGTACCCAGCACATACCAAGTGCCAAGTCTCAGCACAATTAGAAGTAACACTGTTGAAAAATGAAGGGTTTGCTTCGGAGAGCTGAGGGACTAGGGCCCAATTTTGTGTGTGAGCCCAGAATGAGCCCAAATCAGGGAAGGGCTCTGCCCCGGACCCTGAGGTGATGGGACATGTGTCAGGGAGGCAAGCACAGAACCTCACATCCCCAGGGATTGCAGCATTTAAGCAGAGCTGGGAACCCAAGCGTTACCTACAGCAGGGATCTGGCTGTGTATACCAGAGGAGATGTGGGGGCACACAAGGAGGCTTCTATCCCTGGAGGGCCAAAGTCCCGGTCACTGCTCTGTCCCACCCTTGCTGTGTGACCTTGGATGAGTCCCCTTCCCTCTCTTGTCCAGAGTGCCCATCCAAATAGTGAGACAATATAGACTGCGGAACAGCTGAAGGATCTCCCAGCCAGACACTCCAGGATCAGTTTTCCTCTCTCTTACCCCCGTCCATCTCTCCTTCCTCCCTGGATGCTCATCTGATCCTGGGGGGTCTTGTACACCGGGAGCCTTGGGACTGGCAGGATCATTTTTCCAGTGATTGTCACCTGGCTGTCTAGTTGTTCACTGCCGTCTGTCCAGTGGGATTTGGTGCTCTTTGGACCTGTCATCTCTGTCTCCTCTCACTTGATTTCCCTCCTTACCTCACCCCCAGCCCTTGCCCGGTGCTGATCTCTGCATAATGAGAGCCACCTGGGGAACCTGCAAGGATGTTGGCAACCTCATGACCACTTTTCAAACAGGCAGCATTCAAGCAGAGCTCCGCCTGGCCTGGCGGAAGTCACCTGCCTTCCCCTTTCTCCCGAAGCTTGCCGCAGGTAGATGTATTAATTATGCCTTTTAATTTTCTGTGTTTTCTGATGTTTTGGCATCGGGCTCTCACTGATCCCGGAGAGACTGCCCCTGGGGCCTCCACAGATTCCTAGACAAAGTAAAAGACCTGTAAGGCAACCAATCCAGAGCTCATCCTCACCCACCCCCTCCATGGGCTCTCACACTCTGGGCCACTGTCCCCCTAGTGTCCTCATCACCCCAGGGCCAGGTAGCAGAGAGCTAGGGACAGCCACGATGCTCCAGAGCCCCCTCAAACTATTCAAATGAGCCCATCTTAAGCCTGCTTAGCCTGCCTTGCCTTGCCTTTCCTGGAGAATCCACCATGAAGACTCTCACCCCTCACTGCCCCTGTGTCCTGACCCACCCTGGTGCATCCCCGTGTGGGCCCCTGTGCCACACCAGTCTTCCTGCTTCCAGGAATCCGTCCATATAGACATCCTCCTTTGTGATAGTCCCCTCTGTGTATGTGTGTCTTAGCACCCGATTAAAACAGACCCCAGCTACATTCTGAAATAGGGTGTGTCAGCTCCCACTGGTGATTCAGGACAAGAATGTGTGGACGCAGCATTCAGTGATGCTGGAAAAGTCAACTCCACACTCCCTCGTTCACTGTTTATCCTGCAGGTAATCCCAAAGCCTGGATGAGAATAAAGTCTCGCCTGGGTGCTGGTGTGTTATTTTTCTTTGAACCACAAAAAGTATTATTTGGGGAACCCATGAACCTAAAAAAAGTGTTTCTCCCATGTTGGCTGTACATTGGAATCACCTGGGGAGCTTTGAAAACTCCTGATTCCCCGGGCCCCACCCCCAGGGAACGCAATGTGATTGGTCAGGATTTTTCAGAGCTGTCCCAGTGAGTCTAACGTGCATCCGGATTTGAGGGTGGCGGGTTGATAACAGTCTGCATCCCTGTGTATGATGCTCCTGGAAGCAAATGGTGCTCGAATCTGCTTATTTACCTAAATCCCTGATCCCATCAGGAATTTAGTAAGTATTCCTAGAGGGATGGTCTCACTATGGCATGTGCTGGATGTCACAGTCCAGAAGCTTCTTCAAAATCACTTAATGAAATACGGTAAATATCTCTGGGGGTGGGGGCGGTATGTTCATTCTCTCCAGTGCAATCAAACTAAAATCTCAACCATCCCAATACTGGGCAAAACGTTTCCTGTGGTTTGCAGTACAATCTCCAGGGTCAGTATTTGTTATGGGCCGAATCGTGTCTCCCCTCGCCCCACACACACACCTCAGAACGTGACTGTATTTAGAGCTAGAATCTTCACAGAGGTAGTAATGTTAAAATGAGGCCATTCGAATGGGCCCTAATCCTGACTGGTGTCCTCCTGGAAGAGGAGATTTGGAACAGGCTCCCACAGAGGGAAGATCACGTGAGGACACAAGCAGAAGGAGGCCGTCCACAGGCCCAGGAGAGGGGCCTCCACGCTCCAAAACAATGAGAAAATAAGTGTGTAAGCCCCCTGGGCTGTAGACTTTGTTACGGCAGTCCCAGCAAATGGATACAATATCATTCACCTCTTCAAAATCCGCTGCATTTCAGACAACTTGGCTTTTATTTAATTCTTTTTTTTTTTTTTTTGAAAGAGTGAGCAGGAGGGGGAGGACCAGAGGGAGAAAGAGAATCTTAAGCAGGCTCTATGCCCAGCATGGAGCCCAACGCGGGGGTCGATCTCACGACCCTGAGATCATGACCTGAGCTGAAATCAAGAGTCGGACGTTTAACTGACGGAGCCACCCAGGCGCCCCACAACTTGGCCTTTTTTAACACAGGGCTGCCCGATCACCAAGTCAAGGCTTGTGACACTGGGAAAGGAGAATAAAAGGCAGCCTCGGGCGTGGTTCCATCTCTGACAGGCTGCATCTTCCCTGGCTCGATGCCCCCACCCTCTGCCCAGCGCTCTTGGGCATCCCCTCCCAAACAAACTGCTTTCACTCGATTCCTAGCCTCAGGGTCAGCTTCTGGGGGGAGTCTAGCCCAAGACACCTCCCCACCTAGGGGTCTGAGTCTTTGATCTGTCCCGAGCTGGAGCTGAGGTGGTTTTCATGTGTGTGATGTGCTTGGCTGGGCTCGCCTCAGCCATTAGGAGAGGACAGTTGTCTAGGTCACATCCTGAGCTGCCCCATGCCCAGTGTGGTAAGTTTCCTCCGCAGCAGAAGGCCACCTCCCTGGTTCCTGTCCCCTGTCAAACAGACAATGTGCCTATAGTTCTTGGCATCCCGGGACTCGTGCCCGAGTAGGAGGTCGGCACAGGCTCGCTGCCTCCTTGACACCCATCCTCAACATGCTACATTTTGTGTGACCAATTCCTATGCAAATTCCATTCAAAGGAGAGTGACCATTAGCCTGTCAAGTCTTACAGAGGAGAGAGGGGGTAAGCTGGGATATCCCCAACATCTAGACACGTGGAGATTATGAAGGTGACCCATTTCAAAAAAAAAAAAATCTTCCCTAAAAGTTGAGAATAGAAAACCAAGTTGCTGTCAACTTTCTCAAAGTACTAGGCAGAAAGTGGGAGGGAAAAAAATCTCTCTTCATCAGCTTGCCCATGCATGGGCAGGCCCCAACCAAGATACATTGCCTTTGGCCGTAAGATTGTTTTATGGGCTGTTTTTAGAAAAGAAGTAAAAGAAGGTTTTTGAAAATCGTCATCAGATGCTTCCAAGAAAACTCAGACATCTGACCAGAGTGGGAGGCGGTGTGGCCTTGCCTGGGCATGAGCTGCCCGGGAGCCGGGGTTGGGAGGGGGGTGGGGGCAGTCTGGCCAGCTCTGGTTGGGGCCGGAGGATCCCAGGGCAGAGGAGGTCTTGCTCACGGAGATGCCAGGGGACCACCCCGCGCAGAACTGCCCTGCAGGGCTCACAAGGGGCTCATTCTCTCTGAGACAGCTGGGCACTGGGCTTGGGAGGAAAGGTGGAGACTGTGTATCTTGGCAAAGCAGAGAGAAGGGTCTGGGAGATGGTCCTTTCAGAAGAAGGTCATCTGCACGTCCCATCCTGGTAGAAGGAGCTGATTCAGGGCAAGCTTTGGGGAGTGGGAAACTTGAAACACCTTCAGGATCTAAGTTGGTCCACCTCTCTTTCTGGAGAGGGAAACATTATGGGGCAAAAAGATGGCCAATGCGGGAAAGCTGGATGCCAGGGTCCCTCTGACTTGCTTACAGCAGTCAGAAGGCAAATCCGGATGACAGGCCTTCCCCTCACAGCACACGTGACAGGGACACAGAAGAGGTAAGCCCTGGGGAAACATCTCCCCCTCCTCCAAGCTAGGACTTGGATCAACCACAGCCAAGCTACTATCTTCTGATATATTAGGAGCGGGACTCAGTTTAGGTCATGCCTGGAAAATGCTTCCTGCTGGTCAGTTTATCACTGCATAAATAGTAGAAATGGACTCTGTAAAGGCACGTCACCTGCGGTCTGTAGGGAAAGCTTATTTTATTAGGATCCTTACATCTTTGGTGGCTCGAGCCACCTTCCAATGCAGGGTGACCAACAGTCCCAAGCTGAGACTGTCCTGGTTTTAGCACTGAAAGTCCCACATCCTAGGAAACCCCTCAGTTCTGGGAAAAGCGATTCGGTGGTTAGTCATCCCAACCACACACACGCACATACATACATACATACACACACCTGCCCATCCCTGATCTTTTCAAGGATATTGGTGATTCAACTGCAAAACTTTGTCCCACACTCCTTTGATCAACTTGGCACCGTGCTGAGCCCTGTGTGCCATATATGTCCACGTGGCCCCACTCATACCCCCCTTATGCCTGATGCGCCCACCCCTGAGCTGCTCTAAGTCCAGCAGCTGGCTTACCACAACCATCCCGGAGAACTGGCCTTGACCGAGTCAAACCACTTCACCCAGAGATGGAGACCCCAGGGGGCTATACCACCCCTCACCCAGAGCAGCCAATAACTGATATGGGGGGCAACTCTGCTGCAGGTTATGCTCCTGAGCCCCCCTCCCAGGGTCGGGCCAAAGCCAGACTTGAGACCTGAGACCCCCACCCTGGCTCAGCCCCCTCCCCTGCCCAGTCCTGCTTCCCTCACCCCCCTCCATCTCCCACCCCCCAACCCCAGTGCCTCCTGCAATAAATCAAGCGTTCCTGACTCTGCTGCTAAAAATCTCGACCTGGGGGGAGGCACATGTTTTGGGTACACCCTCTCGGGTGTCATCTTGCAGCTATGCTCTTTCTGTTGCCAGCACCAGAGTCCCTCACCCGGATGACACGGACGACTCGCCGCCCGCTCCCTGGCCTCTCTGCCTCCACCCTGCCTCCTGCAGGCCACTCTCCTCTGAACAGTCAGAGTGAGCCTTGGAAGGTGAGAGAAAAAGTCTGCTCAAGGTACTTACTCCTCCACCAGTGCTTCTGGGAACCGAACACCCTTTCATGCAACACACAAAAACACCCAAGAAATTAGGGGTAGAAGGGAACTTCCTCAACCGGATTACAAGAAGCCCATGGCAAGCATCAGACTTAAGGACCAGAGACCGAAAAGGGTCCCCCAGAAGATGTGGAGCAAGACCAAGGTGACTACTCTTGCCACATCTGTTCACGTCATCCTGGAGGCTGAAGCCAGGGACTTGGGAAGGGGAAGGAGAAGAAGGAAGGAAGGAGGGAGGGAGGGAAGGAAGGAAAGGAAGAGGTGAACTGCCTCTCCTGGGAGATAAAATGACCTCCTGGGGCACATGGAAGGTGAGGTCCTGATCTGTAGCAATGCCAATTTCTGTAGCCAACTCAAAACATCTGGATGATGCCCTGGACATAGAGCTGGAAAGAAATGCGCAGCAGCAGCCCTAGGAATTAGGAATGAGTATACAGAGGAGACTCCCCACTGATTAAGATTCTTCCCTGAAAGCCCTTCTCTTAACTTCCAACCACACCGTGTCTAGAGCAGAGGAGACATTTAATATATATTGAAAGGGTAAGGGGCACCTGGGTGGTTCAGTCGTTAAGTGTCTGCCTTCGGCTCGGGTCATGATCCCAGGGTCCTGGGATCGAGCCCCACATCGGGCTCCTGACTCAGTGGGGAGCCTGCTCCTCCCTCTCCCCCTGCTCATGCTCTCTCTCTCTGTGTCCGGGTGAATGAATAAAATCTTTCTAAAAACGGTGGGGCAGGGGGGCGGCAAAACAAAGAAACAAAAACACTTCTGTGACTTTCTGGTCCTAAGTTAAAATTGAAAATCTTCTCTGTGACCCCCAAGGCCCTGCGTGATCTGGCTTCTGCCCATCTTCCCAGCTTCATCTGGTACCATTTCCCCTCTTGCTCACTGCACTTGGCCACATCACCCTTCCTTCTAGTTCCTCCAGTGTCCCAAGTTCTTCCCACCTCAGGGCCTTTGCACATGCTGCTTCCTCTCCCAGCATGCTACTTTTGCTCGGTTCTTACTCACTGCTCAGACCTTGGTTCAAAGCAGTGGTTCTCAACTTGGGGGGGGGCATTTGCCAGTGTTTGGAGACATGTTGGGTGGTCAAGGATTCTACTCAATATCTTCCAATGCCCAGGACAGCCCCCACAACAAAGAATCATCCAGCCCCAAATGTCAACAATGCCAAGATGGAGAAACTCTGGCTTAATGTCAAAGCATCTGCACTGATCACCTTATTAACGGACCCTTTTCCTGTTATTCTCTCTCATAATATCCCCTGCTAGTCTCTTTTCTCGGATGACTTGACACAATTTGGACCAGACCCACAGCAGACATCCCAGGATATTTGGAGAGGTATTCGGGATGCTCAGAACAGACTGAACAGCCCCGCTTCTGTCAGATTCGCAGAAGCAGGAACTGACACAGGGTCTTAGGCACGTGATTTATTAAGGAAGTGCTTGGGAGAAGTCAGTAGGTGATGTGAGGGAAGCAGAAGGGGGACAGAGAAGAAGCCAAGCCAGGATGAGGTTTCAGCAAAGCCTCGGCTTAGCCTGATCCTATGGGGAGCTTGGGAGTGTAAGTTATACCTCTGAGCTTGTCCCAATCACTCGAGACACGGGAGCTGAGCCCTCACACTCCGTAGCAGCCAGTTAGCGGGCTAAGGGTCGCCGCAGCGTGGTGCCCCAGGATGTAGCCTGTCTGCTGGCACCTCCGCCCTGTGGGGCAGGCTCCGAAGACAGGTGCAGCCACGAGGAGCAAAAACCCCCAGGAGCCAGAGGATGCTCACAGATACACAAAAGAGATAGAGGCTGGGCGGAGCGCTGATGGTTCAAATCTGCCAGAAACCTGGGTGATGGGGTTCAAATGAATAGCCTGGGTCCCTTTTTTGGGTCTGCATGCCCCGGATCCTGTTTACAGGTCCCTGTTTCCCAGGGGCTGGCAGAAAGGGCCAAGTGTTGGTGAGCACCTCCTGCGAGTCGGCAGCCGTGCCAGGGCTCAGTGCGCATCATTCATCCCCGATCCTCCGGGTTTTGCTACTTGTGCTTCCCCCATCATGAAAGGTTACAGGCTTCTCTCCCTTCCCACAATTTATGTTTCTACAAAGGTTTCTCATAAAAAGAACATCTGTATATCCACCCGCTTGAGTTAATCAGCTCAGAGGTGCTTCTTCCCTCCCACGTGAGATGGCTCTGGGTCTTTGGGCAGTTAACCATCTCCAGAATGTCTCTTAGGCCATGGATGGTTTCGGGGTTATTTGAGAACTTCTGAAAGCTGCTTCCAAAAATTTTTTTTTTTTTTTTTGCTTCCAAAAATTCTATGTGGATATGCGCTCTCTGGAGAGAGAGGACCTGCTGTTTCGGTTGATTATTCACCTCGATCTCTGCCTTCATCTTCATGTGGTAGTCACCCCGTGTGCATGTCTGTGTCCACATTTCCCCATTTTATAAGGACACCAGGCATACTGGATTGGGGGCCCACCCAGCTCCAATATGACCTTGTCTTAACTAATCACATCTGCAATGACCCCGTTTCCAAATAAGGTCACATTCTGAGGTACCAAGGCTAGGACTTCGCCATAAGAATATTTGGGAAACAATTTCAGGATGTCTTACAGTAAGGCAGGACCCATCTCGTGGTTTTGGGGATGGTGTCAGAGCAAAAGGTGGAAGGACAGTGATCACCAGGGTGTAGGGGGTAGGGAGGGGGAAAGGACTGATGGGAGGGTGACCAGTTAGCTGTGGAGAGAATGAGCCAGCCCCCAGCCCCTGGACTCAGAGAAGCCTTCCCAGTAGCGTCCAGTGTCTCAGACTCTTTTGTGCACCCTACTCAAGCCCACCTTTCACCCCCACCACTGATGTGGAGATCCAGTTCCCCAACCCACAACCTAGAAGTGAATGGGAGTTAACAGTCATGGGGTCACCTTGATCAAAGGAGGATGCGAGCCAATTAAGAATGCATCTCTCCTTTATGCCCTGAGCAGAGGTTCCTGAGAGGCATTTTGGGAGGCTTTCTAGGTCCTGCAGGATATACACCAGCCACCTGCAGCCGTGGTCAAGTCAGTAACACGGGCCCACATTGGCTTTTCCTCCTTCCCTGTCCCTCATTCCCACCCTCTGGGATCACTTCCCTGGTCTACTGCCTGCACATGAATCCTTGCCTCAAGCTCTGCTTTTAGACCCAGGCTAAGATATATTGCAGGCTAAGACTTCAGGGAAAGGGGAGTGACCTTCTCCCTGGTGCCATCAGCACATCCCCTGTGTGGCCTGATGAAGCTCCTGGGAAAGAGAATTAGGAGATAAGAGGAGAGAGGTATAGGGGTTGTGGTATCTGGTCCCTGAGGGCAAGCCAGAGGCCACTGCTTAGCAGGAGCTCACGGGCATCAGCAGAAGCCCCCTGGGCCCCTGAACAGCTCTATTTCCCTAAAAATCCTGTGGCCTTACACACTGTTGCTTGAAAGCTTGATTCCCTAAATGCTCTCCCCCTTGATCCACTCCCAAGAGCATCATCCCTATAACAACAAGAGTACACAGTCCTGTGGGCAGAACCTGAGGCTTTGAAACTTGACCTACCAGTGTGCGGCCCTTGGGCCAGCAACTTAGACTCTTCGTGCCTCAGTTTTCTCGTCTGGAAAATGGGGACCATCATAGTGCTGGCCTCATCGTATTGTTGCAAAGTTTACGTGAGGTCATACCTGCAAGGTGCTTTCCTGCCTTGCCTGGTTCCTAGTGAGCATACGATAAATAAAAACAAAGCTAAGCGGTTTCTGTGGAGTGGCTAGTAACTAGTAGGGAAGACGAGGGAATTTCTGAGGGGCCGGAAATGTTCTGCTTCTCCACCTGGCTGCTGGTTCCATAGATGTGTTGGGTTTGTGACAATTCAGGGTGCGGAAGCGTTCATTCTCCTGTCCGGACGTTATACTTTGCTAAGAAATTTAAAACCGAATAAAGGTTAAATGACCTACTGCTGGTGGTGTGTTTGAATCCCATCAGTAGGAGAAAGTGGGAGAAGGCCTGGCTTGAAAAACCCAGTGATCTTTTGCATTGGGCCTACTGAGCAGGAGCCCAACCCTCCCAATTTGGGCAACCTCCCAGGTGCGTAAAAACCCGGCTGATTCCCGGCTGCGTGACTTCCCACCTTCAGACCTCAGTTTCTCCACAGGTCAAATGGAATGAAAGGATTCTTGCCTGATTTCGAAGCCTGGTTATGGTTCTCCATTTTACTGATGGGGAAATGGGCCCAAAATTGTTCATCACAAATTGGCAAGCACTAAAGCTTCTGGAAAGAGGCAGACTCTGTCACTCTCTCCCCGACCTGGCTCTGGGAATAAGAATAGCCTTGACCACATAGCAACACCTCTCGCCGGCCACCAGGCAGTGTTCTAAGTGCTTTAGAGTTCTTATCATCCCCATTTTGCAGAGAAGGAAACTGAGGCACAGAGAGTGAAGGTCACAGAGGTAGAGCTGATGCTCCTCGCCGCGGCCCTCAGCGCGGGGCCCCTGCGGTTGGGGGGTAGGTGTTGCCCCCCGCTCCCCACCCACCCCGTACCCCATCCCCCAGCCCTTCCCTTCCCCCACCCATGCATTTAGCCGGGCTGGGTCCTTGCCAAGCCTGGGCTGTCACAGCGTTCCCACCTTTGATCACCAGTCAGCGTTCTTGATGTGCCGAGCCTCCCAGATGTTGGCCTGATCAAAGGCAGCTGTTGCCCGGACCCTCCCCAGAGCACACGATTGTAGACGCACGTAGGAGAGGCGAGAGGGTGGGAGGGACAGACACGTGAAGGATGGAGCCGCTCCGCGGGGGGGGGGGGGGGGGGG
>NC_138381.1:72081890-72106542 GCF_054177405.1 Leptonychotes weddellii
GAGGCCCAACCTCGCAGATTCATGCAGAGGTTGCCGGTAGCTTTGATAATGACAGTAATTCCCTTCTGTTACATGACTCGGCCCATTGACTCCATCTTTCCGCGCAGGTCGTCAAGAGCTGAATTTTATGTTTACAATTCATTAAATAAAAGACAGAGCATGAAACGGCATGTACAGGATAATCCTCTGAGTTTTGATTTTTTTTTTTTTTTAAATGTAGTTATAGGAACAGAGGAAAAATCTGGAAGAACACACACCAGAAAATTGACAGGGGCTGCCGTGAGTGGGCTGGGAGAAAACATCTCGTTTCACTTTTTTACTTTCATTCATCGATTCAACAAAATCTGTGGGCTTCTTCTCCAATGATAGTACCTAAGATTTATTAAATGTTTGCTGGATTCCAGAAACTGGCTTATCTCTATTTTGCATCGTTAGTATATGCTATTTTTGTGATAGGAATATTAAGATTTAAGCAAAATAGAAAATGATGCATATATTTGGATATTAATTTTCTGAAAGATGTGATGTAACCATATAAACGATAGATGGGGGAAATTAACAAGATATAAGGCTGGAAAAAAATGAACAGATGTACACAAGGAGCCCCCAGAAGCGGCCCCTTGACTGGCAGGTGGCAAACCCCATCTCCCTGTCTTGTCCCAATTCCCATTTCCCCAGGAGCAAAATAGAAATGAACAGTGAGCCAGAAGGGCTTGTGTTCCCACCCTCAGAAGCCCCAAGGCCACAAACTCTAATGGGAGAGGGATAATGGCAGATTCTCCCCCTTCCCCGGCTTTTTTTTTTTTTTTTTTTTTTTTGGAGAGTGTAATCTGTGCCAAGCACTTTGCAGACATTTTCTCTGACCCTCAACAAATGCCATAGCGAATGGTATCATCCTGGCTTTACCAAGACACAGAAGACCCAGAGACAGAGGTGTGAGCTGATGGTTACATTTTCAGGAATTCAGTGAATCTGCTAAACATGCCATTATTAAAAATTAAATTGTGTAAACATACAATTAAAGTTTATTTAAAAACAAAGGAGATGCTCAAAACACACCCCTTCTGAATAGTCTCATGATGTTTTACTATTATCTGTGCTCTTGGGGAGCTTCTGGCTGGTGGAAATATGGCATAACGGGATGCTCCTGCATGATATCTTCACAAATCCACATTCAGGGCCATCAAATCTACAGAAATCAGCCCCGGGGGGGTGGGGGGGTGGGGAGCATGCATGCCATGGAAAGTGGCAAATGCCACATATTGGCATTTTTTTTCTAGGGATCCAGGTTAAACATTTATCAGCACACACCATCCTTAGTGGTCAAGTCAGGACTTGAAATATATGAGAAGAGAACCTATTCTCATAATGCCCCCACTGAGGTTTCCATGCTGTTACTTAAGCCTGGCCCCAGAGCCACCAGGTTCGAGTCTCCCAGCTACATGAGGAGATAAGATGCAAGTTTCATGGAAGCACCGAGGCGGCATTCTATTGAGAATGAAAAGCACATGAACGGAATTCTATTCTATTGATGCCACAGGCTTTGAACAACGGTCCGAGCCCTGCCTCCGGCCCTGCCAGTGGGGGGAGGGATGGTGGTGGCTTCATTGGGAACATAGCTGAGAGCCACTCAATGCTGATGAGCATCATGGCTCTCTTTACTGAGCACTTACTATATGCCATGGTGTAGGATCTGGTGTATTCTCCCACAACAGGTGTTTGGGCATTCAGAGCTGCTTAGGAAAACACATCCACGTTATTTTTCTATTTCCTCCAGGCAAGGCCCAAACATTCCACGAAGCATTTGCCTTGAGAGCAGAAGGGCCCAATTGTTCTTGCTCACTAGATGCAGTATCTGCCCTCAGTCCCTAAATGTGCTGTTTTTTTTTAAGACCCAAGAGCAGCGACAGCAAGAGGTCACTGGTGGTAGTTTGGAACCACATCCCCAGCTGCGCGAGCCGACGACTTCCCACGGTCCTGGGAACTGTGCACGGTCAAAGGATTTGCAGTTAGACCTGCCACATTACTCCTCTGCCCCAGATCTCGCTGTGGCAACCCAAAGCTCTCTAGTGGATGTCCAACTGAATCTCAAGGTCAAGGTCTGACATGGTTGGATTCATGTCCGTGTCTCTGGCTGAAACTCTCGTGGTTCCTTCTGTTGTCCTTTGTGGCCCCAGCAGACCAAACACCTCAGGTCCTCAAGTGTCAAGCCCACCATGCCTCTGCCCTGCACACCCATGTTGTGCTTCTTCCCTGGGGTTGTCAGGTCACTTCCCCAGCTCCCTCCTCCTCCTCCTTCCAGCCTTGACTCTGGGGTCC
The DNA here is from genome assembly GCF_054177405.1 of Leptonychotes weddellii. Classification (NCBI taxonomy): domain Eukaryota; kingdom Metazoa; phylum Chordata; class Mammalia; order Carnivora; family Phocidae; genus Leptonychotes; species Leptonychotes weddellii. The sequence goes on from NC_138381.1 coordinate 72,084,210, forward strand.
CCTATTCACTTCCTCTTGGTTTATCTCCACTGACCAACCCGCCCCCATGGCCTTCGGGTTCTCATAGAGCATCGTCTCTGCTCAGCCCTGCCTCACCCCTCATCACGCCAGATCACACGAATCCCCTTCTCAGTCTTCCCCTTAAGAATGTGCGCAACTGGAAGGTAGGAACTGCGTGCCACCATCTTGATCGGCCAATATTTGCCGAGTGCCAAATGGAGTCCAGCTTCACCGATTATGAGCTCTGCGCTCTTAGCCTTATCTGTAAAATGGGTCAATAAGGATACAGGTGTTGTGGTTTGGCTTAAAAGAGACAATGCATGTAAAGTACTTAGCATGATTAACATGATCATTCAATAAATGTAGTTGTGTATTTGTGTGTGTGTGTGTGTGTGTTGGTTTTACGGGCTTGTCAGCTGAAAGGGGCATTCTCTCAAGGACGGATGGGAAAAACATGGGCAGTGTGGAGGTGCCAGCAGGTAGCCCACCCCTCTGCCTCAATGATCCCGGAGCTGGAGTCGCCCCACCCCTCGGTCCTGGCCCACTAAGCTCATGAGGCCAAAGAGAGGCTGATCAATCACCAGGACTTTAAAGGCAGTCGGCTTCCATACCCCGTGTCCTCCGATGTTTCTCTTAGCTACATGCTAACACCCGTTTGTTTAGAACTCACAGCAAATACATCTCGGAGAGGACTTTGATCCCTGGCAGCTGTGTACGTGTGAGTGAGGCAGAGTCCCAGGGGCAGAGAGAGCCTGGAAAGAGGACGGGCTGGGCTTGCCTCTCTCATGCCCTCTGAGCTTGGCACCCCAGCCAAGCCCCAGCCACCCAGCACACTGCCCGTGGAGTCAGAAACAAGGGCAAAAGTTCAAACTCCAAAGTCAGAACATCCTGGGTTCAAAAGAAACTGTGCTTTCCGACTCTGTGACCTTGGGCAAGTCACTCGACCTCTCTGGCTATCACTTTCCTCATCTGTTCAATGGGTGTAGTAATAGCTCTTGAAGCCAAGAGTTTGTGTCGAATAAATAAGGTCATGCTGTGAAAAGCACTGGGGGTAAGTAGGAACTTAAATGTTTGAGCAAATATTGTGGTTGTGTTTGAGAAAAAGGCAGCACAACAGTGTAATTAAAAGCACAGGATGGGCTACCAGATGGGGCCGCTACCGTCTAGCTGTGTGTTTTGAGCAAGTCACTTCCCCCTTTAGCGCCTCAGGCTCCTCGTCTATAAAATGGACGTCAGATAGTACCTGCCTTGTAGAGAGGTTACTATGGAAACTAAGGCCGTACCTTCAGGTGCTTAGAACCGCTCTCAGTACATTGCACACACTCCATAAACATCACCTTCATCACCACCATGATCTGTGGACCAGCATCGTGTGATGCTGCGTAGTTGCCCACATTGCCCCCATCTCTGAGCAGACTCCTATCCCGAAAGGGTGACAGTAACAATGAAGAAGAGCTCAGAGTTGGGGAGGGCCTGAGTTCTGACAGATGGTGGGTGGGTGGAAGCTGTTGGTGGGGAGGACTTCTGGGAAGACCTTTAAAGGCACCTGATTCGGGCGCCTGGGTGGCTCAGTCGGTTAAGCGACTGCCTTCGGCTCAGGTCATGATCCTGGAGTCCCGGGATCGAGCCCCGCATCGGGCTCCCTGCTCGGCAGGGAGTCTGCTTCTCCCTCTCCTGCTCCCCCCTCTTGTGCTCTCTCTCTCAAATAAATAAATAAAATCTTTAAAAAAATAAATAAATAAAGGCACCTGATTCTTTGGCAAGGACTTTTGCTCTTCCCTCTTTCCCCCTCCTCCCTGTCTGGAATGGAGACACATTAGCCAAAGCTGCATAACAACTTCTTTCTAACTGTTCCTCCATTTTCAACAGACGTGGCCTCCACCTCATGGTCCATAATGGCTTCCCAGCACCTGCCTTTGGGGTGTCTCCGTTCCAACCAGATGGGAGGGGATAAGGGGAGTCAGGGACCACAAACAGGCTGCCTACAATCCAAAAGTGACCCAGGGACTTGACTGATTGATTGGTTGATTGATTGATTTGGTTCACAGGATTTTTTTTCTTACTTTATTAGTCCCAACATCGAAAGGCGAGGACAGGTCATGTGAAAATTTTAAATTACTGGCTTTTCTTGAAAAATCAGATCTTTCAGTATTGGGGCTGCATGTCCACAAGGCCAAACCTGCAGGAGCCGGGCAGGAGATGCCCCCACTGCATGACCCATTTATGCCCGTGAAACAAACCACCTCAGCCCTCACACAGATCAGCATGCAAATAAGTGTGTGTGTGTGGGGGGGGGACCACTTTTATATGCTAGAAATATGTAGAATTACAGCTTTTAATATCACACACAAACACACGCTTTAGAAACTTAATAAGCATTTATGCTTAAATATGTGATATTTGCAAAGACTATACAATTTTATGACTCCAAAAAGGTTTGAAAAAGAAAAAAAAAATGTCTCTCCCCAGTGCAGTTCCCTTCCCAGAGAAAGAATTGTGGCTTCAACTCCTAGACACAGATTCCAGGACAATGATTTGAATGAAAGTCCTTTGTTTGGTAGTTGATCCCCAGAAGCCCTGGTCGGGGAGGGGGGCAGGAAGACAAAAGCTAGAAAGAGAACAAACAGATGGGAATGAGCTGATCGCTGCTGGAAATGACTTTGTCACTTGGCATGGTAGGTACAGTGCCTGGGGCCCGCGGCAACACTAGGGGCTCACGGAAAGGTTTTAGTGTTAATTTTTTTATTTATTTTTTATTTTTTTTAAAGATTTTATTTATTTATTTGACAGAGAGAGAGACAGCAAGAGAGGGAACACAAGCAGGGGGAGTGGGAGAAGGAGAAGCAGGCTTCCTGCGTGGAGCAGGGAGCCCGATGCGGGGCTCGATCCCAGGACCCTGAGATCATGACCCGAGCCGAAGGCAGACGCTTAACGACTGAGCCACCCAGGCGCCCAGTGTGTTAATTTTTTTAAATCAGGAGAAAAAAAAAATGATCAGAGTAATGAGTATAAAGTAGTGAAGCCAGCCTGCATTATATTCATCTTTATGCCAACATAGTCATAAAATAGGTATATTATAATTATATGTCTATCCTGTGACACATAATATAACATAACTATATGCTATATACTATGTATACATATATGTTATACACTGTTATACATACAATATGTATATATATAAATATAACTACACATACATATATGCAGTTGTATCTATAATTACACTAAGGACTTGGCAATTTATACTTATGTATAACAGAGTTATACGTATATACATAAAATATATGCATCCTTTATGCACAGGACATATGTACATATGTATACCCACGTGCATATATATATATATATTTTTTTTTTTTTTTAAACGGGGAAAAACTCCTCAAAGACTAGTGTGTCCCAGTCCTGCAGGAGTCATGGGTCCTGACATAGCCCTACTACTGATGTCTCTCCCCAATGCAGTTAAAACAATCTAGCTGGAACAGTCTGGGAGACTGTAGAACACACCTGAGTCGTCCCTTTTCACCGAGGGATGAAGAATCTGGGCTATTTATCCATCTAGTTCATCGTGATCCCAAGAGCCTGCCTGGTGCAAGGGCGTTGGTAGGAAGCCCTTGCGGGGGAGATGCGGGGCCTCAGGAGTGGGCAGGACGTGAGTGCCCAGGGAATGACGGTGGACACTGACAGCTTCCCTCATAAACATCACGGCTGCTAGTCCCTCAGATGCTTTTCCAGAAGTAGTCTATGCATATACGGGCATGTGTGTGTGTATTTGATACATCTTTACACAAGTGGTAACAGAATAATGTACACATGCATGAAGCCATCACCAAGATACTTGTTACAGTAAAAACAGAAACGTGCAGAATGGGTTTTAAACCAAAATGGAATCCTTCTCTGCATAATATTTTGAACACTGCTCTTTCTCTCCAGCTAATAGATGTTGAAGATCTTCTCATGGCATTATTTTTATGAGTTCAGTGAATTCAATTGTGTCGACAAACCATAGTTTTAAAAAAAATCTTTTTAACGGGGCGCCTGGGTGGCTCAGTTGGTTAAGCGACTGCCTTCGGCTCAGGTCATGATCCTGGAGTGTCTGGATCGAGTCCCGCATCGGGCTCCCTGCTCGGCAGGGAGTCTGCTTCTCCCTCTGACCCTCCTCCCTCTCGTGCTCTCTGTCTCTCATTCTCTCTGTCTCAAATAAATAAATAAAATCTTAAAAAAAAAATCTTTTTAAAAGTTTTAAACAATCCTTGACTGTTGGACATTTCTATAGTTTTGACTTTTCACTATTATAAACAACACATACTCAGAACATTCATGCATGTGTTAAAATTATTGCCTTAAAATAAGCTCCAAGAAATGCAACTGCTGTAAAAAACAAACAAACAAATAAACAAAACAAAAAACCACACACAAAAAAGTCTCCTGATGTGGTTTCCAAATAAGCTTTCCGGAAAATTGTACAATTTTGCCCAACCTTCTCCAGAATGTTACAAAATGTCCATTTCCCAACACCTTCGCTAACACTGATTATTATATTCTTTTTTAATTTTTGCCAAGTGGGAAACTATAAGCAGTAAAGATATCTTCGGGAAAGTGTTGTTTTTTTTTTAAAACTGTTTTTTAAATATTTGATTTATTTATTTGACAGAGAGAGACACAGCGAGAGAGGGAACACAAGCAGGGGGAGGGGGAGAGGGAGAAGCAGGCTTCCCGCCGAGCAGGGAGCCCGATGCGGGGCTCGATCCCAGTTCCCTGGGACCACGACCTGAGCCGAAGGCAGACGCTTAATGACTGAGCCACCCAGGCACCCCAGGAAATTGTTCCTAAAGCACCACAGTGTGAGGTACGGATGTTGTCTTTGTAGAAGACAGGAAAATCCACCAAAATATGAGGCTGTCCTGGAAAATGGGAGATCCTGGCCAATTACATGCCCACAGTGGGCACAGAGAGGGTGTGCTGGTTACGATCTATTGTCGCCCCACCCCTGCCCACCTGAGGCTGACCTGCGCAGACCCCATCACACAGGATTCCTGCATCGATCCTTCCCCTGCCAGTCGGGGGCAGCCCGTGGGAGGCACCGTCAGGCAATGGGAGGCAGGAGACTATGCAGTTAGATCCCCCCCACGCCCAGCGTGACAGTGGCCTGTGTCTCCTGTGCCCTCAGTGCCCCTCTAAGTAGCCCCCCTAACTTCTACCCCCTTAGACTTTCCTTTGGCTGCTGTAACAAATGGCCACAAATTTGATGATGGAGGCCAGAAGTCAGAAATCAGGATCGCTGGGTGGAAATTGGGGTGTCCATAGGGCCACGTTGCCTCCAGAGGCTCTGGGGGCAGATCCGTGCCTTCTGTCTTTCAGGCTGGGGTGGCTGCCCGGCAGCCCTTGGCTTGTGGCTGCTCACTCCAGTCTTCACAGCAGATGTCTTAAAAATCTCTGCTCCATTTCACATCACCTTCTCCTCCCTTGGTGTCAGATCTACCTCCCCCTTGTAAGGGCATAGGATCCACCTGGAAAATCCTGGGTAATCTCATCTCAAAATCTTTAATCGCGCCTACAAAGACACTTACCTTTTTTGCCACATAAAGTAACTTCAGGTTGCAGGGATGATGGTGTGCCTGTCTAGTGGGGAGGGGGGCACTTCCCAGCCTGCCAGGGGCTCCCACTGTCATGGGTCCTGGTGTCCTTGGCACCTCCTTACCCTGCCCCGGACTCTGGAGATAGCCCCTCCCTCGAAGTGTCTTCGAGACCACAGTGACCTTTTTTCCCTGCTTGCTAACATGATCAGCACAGTGTCCTTGCCTTCCTTCCCAGACAGAACTCTCTCTCTCTTGCTGTCTGCGTTTAGACACCTCTGGCTGTCTTTAATCTCCTCTGGGTTCAAATCCATTTATTTATCGAGAAATATTTAAGGACAAACTACAGCCAGGCACTAAATTTAGCAGGGTTCCAGGGCAAGGAGGTAGGGTCTGTCTTCCTAATGGAGCAAAATCAGGAATAAGCCCTACCCATTGTGACCAGGCCAGGTGAGGCCCGTATCTCTGGTGGTCCTGCAGGCATGTGGACAGTGTCCTCGTCCTGGAAACTTCCAGCTCCAGATTTCCCCCTTGTCCTGTTCTGCACGGGTTTATACGTGATCCTCTTGCGCCCTCTGCTGGTCAGTCTGCAGAATTGCAGGAGCCCCCGCCCAACTTAGCACAAAGACCCCCTCCCTGAGTGGGGATGCCTTTCCCCCGCAGTAAGGAAAAGGGCAAAGGGCGTGGAGGGTTGGGAGACACCACCAGCATTTAGCAAGAGCTCTAGGAGACAAAAACTGAACACCAGCAAAGAGGAAGCATCAAGCTTGACTCTGGGAGCAGCTTCTACACCATATTTGCCATAATGGATAGAAGGTAGGCTCTGATTTCTTGCCTCCTACATCCTGACTGAGTGAGCTTGACTGAGTCACTTCCCCTCTCTATGCTTTAGTTCCCTCATCTGTAAAATGGGGTTAGTAAAAATACATCACTGGGTTATTGTGAGGTTTCAATGAGCCAGCTCATCGATAAAGCTCTTGCACACTGAAATGTGATTTTGTTAATCACCATACACACTGAAATGTGATTTTGTTGCATTACAGGCAACATGGTTCTCTTGTCTCCAACCCTCGCCACCTCCCTGGAAGTGGCCATTCCCCACCCCAGTTTACAATTGAAAGATGCTTTTTCTGGAGCTCCACGTCATCGTCTCTGGATGGATTACTTCTTGCTGTTATTTTCCAGAAGTCTCCTCAAAACCGGAAGAGAAGAGGACAGCTGGGTAGACGGGGGCACTGTTTACTCCCAAGAAAGAGGCAGGAGGGGCAGGTGGGCACAGCATTTGGTTGGGTGGGGGCCTCCCTGCTCATCTACAAGTACAGAAATCAGATGGACTCTGCAGAAGGGAGTATAAACGAGCAATGCTTCCAGAGGGCAAGTGACATCCTGTGTCAAAACCTTGAAAATGTCCCTGCACGCGCTCGCATAAAATATTTATCGGGGGCAAGAGTTGGCGAACTGTGGCCCCCCAGGCCAAACTTTGCCCACAGCCTGCTTCTGCAGCGCCTGCAGGCTCAGAATGCTTTTCATATTTTCCAAGGGTTGACACCTAAGCAGAGGGAACAGAATGACACCTGCCTTAGAATCATGTGTCTTGCTGAGAAAAAAAAAAAAAAAAAGTGATGTTTTATTGGAATACAGGCACACGCGTTCATTTTCATCTTGTGCGTGGCTGCTCACAGTGGTGGAGCTGAGTGGTTGTGACAGAGACTTGAAAGCCTCGCAAAACCCAACATATTTACCATTTGGCTTTTTACAGAAAAAGTGTGCCAACTGTGGATTTGGGAGATCCTTACCAAGAAAACCAAAATAACCAAAAAAACCGATAGGCACACATTCTCATGATTTTTGAAGGCAGAGGGTGACTGCCCTGGGATGCTATGGGCAGGGGGTGGGGGGGACCACAGCAATTCAAGTTCACTTAGTTGCCATGGACACCTGTTTTAGGCTGTTAATACCACTCTCCTGCATGCGCCTGGTGTTGAGACGTCCTTGTGCAAGCCCCACCTGGGGTTCTCAGGAAGCCAACTCACAGATAGAGTTTAGCACACAGCACGTTCATTAGGGAGTGCTCTTGGGGTGGGGGAACCTGGGATAAGACAGGGAAGGAGCAGAAGGGTGAGTCCGGCTGAACTGCCAAGAGAGGCCTCAGCCAACTTTGCAGAGAATTTTGAAGATGGGCTGAAACTTCAGGGTTGCCCCTAATTAGAGCAAAGTAGACTGAGCCTTTATAACCCCCCACATCGAGCAGTCAGTGGATTGAGGCCACGCAGTCAGGTTGAGGCAGGACCTGGGGCAAGGCTGCTCTCTGCAACTGGGAAGAGGTTCTGGAAACAGTCCTTCATGCCAGGGGGTTTCCCACCATCCACCATCTTGAGCAAAGGCAGACCCAGCCCCTGCCCAGTGAGGCTTACCTTGTAGGGGGTGAAACTGTTAAACCTGGAGGCAAGCCAACACTTATGTAATTATAAGCAGCTGGGAAAGGTGGAAGGTCTGCTCAGAGTCAAAATTAGTGGGCATCTAACATAGATGGAGGCCTTCTCTTGGGCTGAGATGTGTAAGCTGAGGCCCAAGGGATGAGCTGACTGGTCAGATGAAGAGTTGAAGGAAGAGCTCACGATGTGCAAAGGCCCTGGGGTGATGGGTTAGTGTCCTTGGGCTGCTGCAATAAATTACCACAATCGGTGGTGGCGGGGGGGTGGGGGTGGCGCTGCTTAGAACAACAGAAATTTGTCCTCTCACAGTTCTGGAGACTAGAAATCCTAAATGAAGGTGTTGGCAGGGCCATGCTCCCTCTGAAGGATGTAGGGGAGGATCCTTCCTCAAGTCTTCCAACTTCTGGTGGTTGCTGGTAATTCTCAGCTGGTGGCCACATTTCCCCCCCCCGCCCCACCGCCGCCCCAACCTCTGCCCCCCGGCATCAAAGAGTTCTCCCTGTGTGTGTCTGTCTTCACGTGGCCTTCTTGTAAGGACACCAGTCACTGGGGTTAGGGCCCACCCTAAATCCAGGATGGCCTCATCTCCAGATCCTTGACCTAAGTACATCTGTAAGGACTTAATTTCCAAATAAGATCGCACTCACAGGTTCCAAGGACTTGTGTATATTTTTGGGAGAGACACAATTCAACCCACAACAGGTGAGAACAAGGCCTGCACATCTGAGAAGCAGAAAGTGGCCAGTGTGGCTGCAGCCAAGTGGGTGGGAGCAGTGGTCAGTGGTTGGACCTCGTGGGACCTTGAGGCCGGTCAGGAAACGAACTCCCTGTTCACACCAGCCTTTTGATCCTCTGTATATGAGACAGAGGCATCTGGCCTCAGCACAGCTGAAAAATAAGAAAAGAAAGGACAAGGATTCTGGTCTTACCCCCACATCATCCTGTCTCGGGCCCCCAGGCCAGGTTACACGGGCACTGGAATTTGGAGGCACCAGACCCCAGGATAAGACCCCAAAGGGCTTGTCTTCCTAGAATGGGTTCCGTTTGTCCCCAGCCACAGTCTGTTTGATGAATGATTTGTGATTTCCATTGTCTTTCCAGGTGAATCTTTATGGTTCACTGCCAAGAGCAGGAAGAGCCCCCACATCTCCAATGCTGGACCCCCAGCAGGGCCAAGAGGCAGGGGCAGGGGCAAGGCTTGTTGCCACCTGTCACAGGTGAGCTACCTGATGTCCACGCAGGTGTGGTCTCCTGTCTCAAGTTACGCTGGCCACCCGTGTCCCTCAGGGTTCCTCTGCAGGCGCCTGGGAGTAGGAGGGATACTCTCCTGGGGGGCTTCCTGGGGTGATGGACAGTGAACTGGAAGTGTTGGGCAGAAACACACGGGGTAATAGTCTCCAGCATCTTCCTCGCTGCCCCTACTGCCTGACCCCCAGGAAAGGCCACAGGTAAGGGAGAAGCAAGAGAGCCCAGCTCGAACCTGGCCTTGGTCTCTACTAAGTGATCTTGAGCAAGTGTTTCCTTTTTGGGGGCCCTCAGTTTCCCTGAGTGTCAGTGGTTAGGAAGGCGGTTGCCCGGGCCTTGTGTACTGCTATATAAACCAGAATTGACTGCCTCTAAGCCTTTCTAAATACTGGCAAATTTTCTAAAAACCCATGGATGATTTCTTAATCTACTTAAGGAGAACCTTTACAGAGGAGAAACCTGGCAGACAGCCTTACCCCTGCTGATAAGTGTTCCCATCACCTGCCTGAATCCAGCTGTGGGGAAATGTCAGTCTAACTTACCCTGAGGGACAGTCTGTAAGGTGACTGGCCTGCAGCGTTCAAAACTGTCAGGGGCACAAAAGATGAAGAGAGGCTGATGAAACCTTGCATATTAAAAGAGTCTGAAGTGACAAGACAAGGGATTGCAACACATAATCTTGGGCTGAATTATGGACCAGGAAAACAATGGTGATTGCGATACTTGTTGAAATTTGAATACGCATCATTAGATAAAAAAGTATTGTATTAATATTGGGGCACCTGGGGGGGTGCTCAGTGGTTGAGCCTTCGACTCTTGATTTCAGCTCAGGTCATGATCCCAGGGTCCTGGGATGGAGTCCCATGTCCGGCTCCTTGCTCAGCAGGGAGCCTGCTTCTCCCTCTCCCTCTTCCTGCTTGTGCTCTCTCTGTCAAATAAATAAATAAAATCTTAAAAAAAAGTATTGTATCAATATTAAACATCCTGAATTTAATGATTGCACTGTGGTTATGTATCAAATGTATGTGAAGTGTTTCAGGGTGAAGAGCCACGATGATTACAAATGGTTTTGTAGTAACAAGAATACAGAGAGAGAGGTGAATGTCAAATGAGGTGAATGTTAATACCCAGTGAGCCTGCTGAGGCTACGTGGGTGTTGATTGCTCTTATTTCAATAAAACGTAGTTTAAATTATAGTGGAAAGATACATTCAGGTGCTCCGGAGTGCTGCTCAATATTCACTTTATATACACATCCCATATTTTCACCACACCCTGGGTACTACCATTCCCCGACTTTATAGGAAAGGAAACAAGCTCAGGGATCAGCAGTTTGCTGGGGACCACTTAACCAGTACGTGGCCAGCCAGGATTGGAGCCCAGGGCCACCCTCTGGCTGAGGCGTGGGGTTTCGCCACCTTCCCTGTAGCTCCTGCCATGCTCAGCCCCCAGGGCCAGGCCATGCTGTTCCTTGCTTGCAGACTTTGCACTTGCTATTCCAGGCTGTTCTCTCTGCAGGAAAGTCCTCTCTCCTTCCCGCCCTCTCTCGCACCCTTCAGGTTACTTCCAGGAGCTCTTCTTAGATTCCCCAGCCTCAATCAGATCCCCTGGGCACTGTACCCCACTTCTCAGAGTGCTCACTGCACTTGTAATTAGTTGTCCAGTGTCAGCTTCCCCCTGAGCACGGGGACAGTGCCTGTTTTATTAACTGCTGTAGCCCCAATGATGAGCACAAGAGTCACTCAAGTATTTGCTGGACTGCATTAAATTAAAAGGTGTCAGGATCCCTAGAAAAGCTGCCACTGGAGGAAGCAGGAATGATCAGAACAGAAAAAGGACATCAGGGGGAAAACTGAGGAAATCCAAAGAAAGCACGGACTTTAGTTAATAACAATGTATCAATATAGGTTCAGTGGTGACAAATGGACCCCAGCCATGCTAACCGCGGGGGAAACTGGGCGTGGGGTATACGGGGACTCTCTAATATGTCACAACTTTTCTATAAACCTGAGATGATTTTAAATAGTGTATTAAATATTTTTAAAAGATATTTTGAAAATTAAAAGGATTTGGGAGGTCAGTATTTGTAGACGTGAAATAATCGCTCAGGTCTATTCTAAGGGGCAAAAAGCATGGTGCAGAAAAGGAAAGGCTCTTTATGCATGCTCGCTTCCACTTGCAAGTCAGCAAAGTATGTTCTGGGCCAAATTTGGTTTGTTTGTTTGTCATATTTTTGGGGGGCCAAATTTGGCCAGCCACCCGTTTCTGTGTGACCTCAGAGCTAAGAATGGTTTTCACATTTTCAAATGGCTGAAAAAAACATGAAAAGATGAATACCATTTTGGGACTCATGAACATGATATGAAATTCAAATTGCTGTGTCCGCCAATAAAGTTTTATTGGAACACGGCCACACACATTCATGTATGTCTTATCTGTGGCTGCTTTCCTGGGGCAACAACCATAAGCTTGGCCATCCCTGGAGAGCGAGATGAGAAATCCCTAACAGTGGTTTCCTGTAGGATGGAGAACAGATTGGATGGGGAGGCGGGAGGGGCGGTTGCTGGATGTGTGTTTGATTTATGCTTAAAAATCCAATTATTCACCAAAAGAAATTTTGGGAAGGAAGGTGGGCTTCTCAGGGTTCATGGGATGGGGGTTGAGACATTTTAAGTAGAAAGGATGATGCCCGAAGGCATTTTAGGTATCCGTTATTTTCCTGTGTAGAAGCGTTTTTCAAAGCTTGGTCTGATCATGGTGGGTCAGAGTGCCTTTTCCTCCTGGAAAGGGAACTCCCCCAGGATCTACACTCGACTTCGCACGGTCCCCAGTATACTCACGAGGGCAGCCCTGGGTGGAGCCGGCTCCGACCTGCTTGATTGTTTGTTAATCCTTGGGTGTAATCAGGCCAGTCTGGTGGTGTCCAGGTGCCCCCAGATTATATTTGCTGGGAGAGAAAAGGAGGCAGGAGACAAACTGCCCAGGCAGGGGAGCAGGAAGACTAATAATAATGTTACAACGTGGCTGTTTATTAAATGCATGGGGATACATAGCCCAGGAGCCGTCCCTCCGTCCCTGACATGTGGCAACCATATTTTCCTGGCCCAGCGCTGGGACGTGCAGACTGGCAGAGAGCATTCCATTTCTTTTAATACCTTTGAAAGACCTTCTGATTTGTGAATTTCTTTAGGGAAGGCTACGTTTAGTTGCACATTTTAATAAAGGCAGTTCATGAAAATAATAAAATAAAAGTACATGAAACCAGGACCGGCCGGGCAACCTGCACTTGCCCCCTCATAAAAGGCTAATATCCCGGAGCTGCCTTATAAAGCCTGCTCCATCCCGTCCTGACCAGGGTCTCTGTGTGCAGAAAACAACCCCCTAATTGTCATTTAATTAAACAGCACTTTCATGAATATCAATAAATATCTGTTGAATAAACGAATGACATCGAAACACGGTGACCCCTTCAATCATCTACTCTAGGTGTGAGGGTACATTTTACATGTGTATGTGTGCTTTCCTCCAATGGACTTTCTGCAAGAGGTGGAGAGGGTGAAATTCGATCTTCCAGGTAACCTACTATAAAGCAAGTAAATCCTCATGGGGGGGGGTTGAATAGTGTCCCCCAAAGAGATATACCCCATGCCCTAACCACTGGAACCTACGAATGTGACCTTAGTTGGAAAGGTTCTTGCAGATAGAAAGTTAAGGATCTTGAGATGATTTGAGATGGACTCTAAATCCAGTAGGAGAAAGGAGAGGGAAGTCGATTGGATTCACACATAGGGAAGAAGGCACATTAACAGGAGGCAGAGACTGGAGGGATGCAGTCACAAGTCAAGGGAAACCTGGGGCCATCAGGAGCTGGATGAGGCAAGGAAGGACTAGAGACTACCAGGAGAGTGCAACCCTGATGACACATTGATTTGGGGCTTCTTGCCTCCAGTACTGTGAAAGAATGCATTTCTGTTGTTTAAAGTCACTGAATTTCTGGTAATTTGTCACAGCAGCTGTAGGAAACCTAAAACTGCATAATACGTAACCGTTCTGTGCCTTTGAGCAAGTTGCCTTGCTCTGGTTCCAGTCGACTCGCGGGCAAAACAGAGACGTCTCCCCATCTCTGAAAGGGAAGCAAGCATCCCTAGTCCTTCCTCCCCTCTTAGGGCTGTTTTAGAACTCAATAATAAAATAAAATAGAGAGGGAGGCTAAAACGGCTTCCAAGCGTTTGCAGGACTCAAAACACCCCGCCCGGCACATGCAAACCCTCCCCAACATTAGGAACCAGCGCCCCCTGCCGGCTGCGCCGCTGCATTGGTTTCTCCGGGCAGGGCCAAGCAGCCTGCGCTTGCGCAGAAGGCAAGCGCTCAGGCCCACCCCTTGAAGGGTGTGATTTCCTTGGGTCGCTTTGGTTCGGCCACGCCTGCTTCCGGAGAGGGCGGGCTGACGTCTGGAGCACGTGATCTTGTTCCGGCTCGCCAAAGATGGCGGCCCCCAGAGCGGGAGCGTGAAAGTTGGTGAAAGACGCGGGCCACCCGCGCTGGAATTGAAACTGTGGGGACTGTGCGCCATGTCGCGACTGATCGTGAAAAACCTCCCGAATGGGGTGAGTGCAGGGCCTGGACTTGGGAATCTGAAATTGGGACCAGCCAGGAGCTGGGGGCTAGGAAGGAGATGGCTGGAGAGAATTGAGGGGCTTTGGCCCTGGGGCAGGACTCAGGGCGCATTCGAAACCCTAAAGGGTCAGGATCCTCGGCAGATCCCCATTTGACAGTTGGGAGAGGGAGCTAGTGATCGATCAAGGGTTCACAGCCGGCCCGAGGGTACCTGACTTCATCCCGACAGGTCTCTTCCAACACCCCCACACGTGTGCTGAATGCTCTTTCCCACAGCCCCTCTCATACGAGCACGTTTGTTGTTGTTGACTCGTCACTGGATCAGACCCTGCACTTACATTCCTCTACCGCTCGGGAGCCTTTTGGAGAGGCAAATGGGGAGTATTAGGTTGAGGACCTGCGTTTCGATCCCCACTCCCGCCTTTAGGGCCCGTGGCCATAATTTAAGAAAACCGAGTGCGTGTGAAGGGCTTTAAATCATTTATCCAATAAGTGGGGAGGGTGACCCAGTCATACTTGTCTCTGTTTCCCAAGAGACCAGCACAGAACCTGGCACGTGGTAGGCATTCAGTAAAAACATGTGGAATGAATGAATGAAGAAGTAGCTGGATGTGTGTGGTGTCAGATGACTGGAGGCAGTGTGCCGGCGTGGTTCATCCTTACCGGTTTTACTGGAGCTTTGGTTTGGGTGGAGAGCTCCCACACCATTGGTGTGGCCAGTAAGCTCATTCCCAAAATACAAAATGTGCCCTTTGGATGGGATGAGAGATCTTCTGTACTCTTGACTCTTAACTCCTCAGGAGCTTCTCTTTAGAAGGAGTGATAACACAAAGCTCTTTCTGCTTTATTGTGGTTTTTTAACTTCTCTCTCCCTTCAGTGGGTTGTGGGAGAGCTATGACAGGATTTTAAGAATTCAGGCACTACCAAAAAAAAAAAAAAAAAGAATTCAAACGGTACGGTGGTGTATGAAATGAGAAGCAAAGTCGTTTGCTCCATCCTACCCTCTATCTCTCTCCAGGAGTAATCATCTTCAGTGGTTTGTTTTTAGGACTCCTCATAGGTATTACTCCATGTCTAAATGGTGTGCTTTCTCCTCCATTTCTTGGTCTATTTACCCCAGTGACTGTGCTGACCCTCCCCCATGAAAGATGAGGAACCCCGATCATCTGTTCTTCCCTTCCTATCTGTTATATTATTATTTTTAATTCTTCCATTATTTACCCCAAAGAGTAAACTTTCAAAATACATATTGATCCATCCACCTGCTTTAGGCAGTGTCTTTTGATGCCTCACTTTGATGGATGAGGATTTTAGCGTGGCTACCCTGTCTTCCCCTCCCACTTCCATCTCATTGGGCTTCTTTCCTCATTGGACTCTCTTACCATTGCTTGTCTTGTCTGGTGAATGAAAGAATTGATGAAAAAAACAATAGTAGTAGCAGCTAACATTTTGAGAGCTTACTATGTATCAGGCACTGTACCCGTTGCTTTTGGTAAAGTAACTCATTTAATCTGCAGCAGAACCCTACAAGGTAGGTTCCATTATTGTGTCCATTTTAAAGGTGAAGAAACTGAACTGCAGCAAGGGGGAAGTGACTTGCCTGAGGTCACGCACAACTGGTAATTCATAGAGCAGGGACTGAATTGAACAGTCTGCTTCTAGAATTTGCATTCCTGACCCCTACAGCCTACTGTCTCTCTTTGCATGCTAGCATGCACTTTTCTTAACTCTTTTCCAACATGTATTTAGTAGTGAGTACTCATTATGTTGCTGACCTTGTAGACAGTGGGGGATAAGACTCAGCTCCCACCTTTACAGCATTTACGGTCTAGCAGAGGACTTGGACACCAGATCACTGTGATGCAAGGGGCAGGGATTGAAGCATGACCCAGTGCTGTGTGAGCACAGAGGGCTCGGTTACCTGACCCACCTGAGGAGTCCAGGAGAGGCTTCCTGGGGGAGTTGATTGAACTGAGAATGAGGAGGCGTTAGCCCGGGCCTGCTGGAAAGATTTCACCCAAAGGAGACAACTAGTAAAACCTCAGAGGTGAGAAGCAGGGAAGGCTGCAAGGACTTTGACAAGAGATGGTGCTGAAGGGGTGGGTCAAGCCAGATCATGGAGAATCTTGCATTTTACCCTAGCTGCTTATTCTTGAGCCTCTGGCATTAGAAAGTCACCAAGAGGTTCTTAACAGAGGAATGATGGGGTCAGACTTGAGTGTGGTTGCTCCCATGTAATGGGGAAGATGAAGTCACTGCCTTTTATGTATCTGAGCTGAGTTACAGATCTTGATTCTGTAGATCATTTATCCTGGATGAGCTTCATTTTCTTCTCCATAAAATGTGGATAATAATTCCTAACTCATAGGGTGATACGAGATTTTAATGACCAGAGTTATTAAAAACCTGCCACAGAAAGCATGTTTTTCCTTCCTATGGGGCTGCCAGGGTCTCTAGTGTCTTGAATTTCAGACCTTGTTTTGGCTATTTGTGGCATTCTTGGTGTCCCGACTACTACCCACACACACATCTCCCAGTAACAGCTTCAAATACTCACTGAGGTGTGCACGTAGTCTGGCTGGAATGAGGATGGGGGGATGCCAGGAGCCAGTTTCCACACTATAAGAAATTACCTCAAACTTAGGGGCTTAAACAGTACACATTATTATCTTACAGTTTTGGAGGGCAGAAATCCTAAAATCAAGGTGTTGGCAGGGCTGCCTGCCTTTTGGAGACTCTAGGAGAGAATCTGTTTCCTTGCCTTTTGTAAGTTTCTCGAGGCTGCCTGTGCTTCTTGGCTTTTGGCCACGTCCTGAAGGGTCAGAGCCAGCAGCATGGCATCTTGCAGTCTCTTTTCTGTCTCCACCATCACATTGCCTTTTTCTGGCCCTGACCCTTCTGTTTCGCTTATATAGTGGGACTGGACATTGGATCTGCCCAGATGATCCAGGATAACTTCCCCATCTCAAGATCCTTAATGTAATCACATCTGTGAAATGCCTTTGGCCACATGCAGTCACAGGCTCACAGGTCCCAGGGATTCAAATGTGGTCGTCTTTTGGGGTACTTCAGTATTCTCTCTACCACAGTGAGCAAACACGTGTAACTTACCACATTCATTCGTTCATGTGTTTATTCTGACATTATCAGGTATTCACTGTGGAGGAGCCACGGTGCTGGCCTCCTTACATAGTAGGTCTCCTTATCCTTCGAACAGCCCATAGAGTAGGACGATTTCATTGCAGCCGTCCTGAGTCTTGATTTCCCCGTCCATGAAGCAAGCTAGTCCGTGTCTGAGCCGGAGCTGGGGCCAGGTCCCACTGCAGAGCACACTCTGCCCTAGCCTTGTCTGAGTTTGCGCTTGGGGAATCCCGGGGCCTGGGATTTCCAGCCCATTTCTGTCCCCTTGGCTCTGAGGGCTCCCCTGCTCCTCCCTCACTGCGCCCCTTCTGTCGTAGATGAAGGAGGAGCGTTTCAGGCAGCTCTTTGCCTCCTTTGGCACCCTGACGGACTGCAGCCTGAAGTTCACCAAAGATGGCAAGTTCCGTAAGTTTGGCTTCATTGGCTTCAAGTCGGAGGAAGAGGCCCGGATGGCCCTGAACCATTTCAACAAGAGTTTTATCGACACATCCCGGATCACGGTGAGTTGGTTTCTGCCCGCCTGTGGAAACAGACACACCTTGATCCAGTCCGGAGCCAGTCTGTATCCGAATCCCCTGGAGAGCTTGTTCAGTTTCTGACTCAGTGTGGGGGTGGGGTGGGACCCAAGGATATGCATGTCGGAAAGCTCACAGGTGAAGTCAGTACTGGGCCCTCAACACACTTGGACAAGCACTCGTTCAGACAGGAGGGGAGCACCCACGACGTGCTGGGGATTTAGAGAAACGCGGTGCCCCTGGCCCTGTCCTCCTGGGGCCGGCAGGTGACTAGGCTGCTTTCACCCGGTGTTGTCAGGACTGTGATGGGGAAGCTCCAGGGACCGCTGGAGGACAGAGGAGGCCCACGTCCTGGCCCCGGAGGTGTCGGGAGAGCTTCCCGAAGGACGAGGTCCTGTTTGTGTCACTCATGTACATTTAATGACTCAGTCAAACATCCTTAACGCTTGGTTGAGAAGAGAAAACCAGATGTTAGACAAGTATTTATCACATGACTCCATTCATACAGAACCATATTTCTTAGTCTCTGTGTATGTGAAACATAGAGCTGTTTTACCAAAACATTAGTTTCTCTCTCTGGGTGATAGGAATTGGGGTAAAAACTTTTTTTTTCACTTTCCTTGTAAGTTGTTGATTTGAGTTTTATACACTGAGCGCATATCATTGCTACAGAAACAGCAGGATTATTTTCAAAGTCCGTAGAAAGGGGTGTGGCAGGGGGACAGCCCCCCCCTCCCCCCAGGGGTAGAGACGGCTCAGGTGCCCCCAAGTGTGGCAGGAAGTGCAGCCCATCTCAGGAGTGTGTTGGTGGGAGACGTGTCAGCTCAGGCCTGACACTGAGCACATCTGGGCTTCCGAGTGGCCACCCGCCTCTCTCATCACCCCGGAGCCGTTCTGGGGCCAGCGAGCTCACTCCACAATAGTAACAGTGATTTCGGGAGCCGTTAGCTTCATCTTGCCTCATGCCAGACCCCATGTCGGCCAGCCTGGGGGCTGGGTGGCTAAGAACTAGGGCTGTAGAGCCAGACCCCCCCAGTTCCTGTCCCCACTCTGTTACCTTCTCCCTGGATTGGGACAAGCGGCTTCACTTTGCCAATCCGGGAAGTGGGAAGGGTGGTGGTCCCCCCACACCCCACTGTTTTGGAGGCTCAGGGTCGTCCTGCTCGCAGAGCACTCAGACTGCCTGGTGGGTGGAATTGGTTGCTAAGTGTAGCAACTGGAATGACTTCAGGGAGGAGAAAGCAGAGGCCTGACCCCTGGACAGTAGGAGTTTGAACTGCGCGGGCCCGCCTATACACAGATTTTTTCCATGAACACAGTACAGTATCCTAAATGTATTGTTTCTTACGATTTTCTTAATACATTCTTTTTCCCTAGTTCATTTTATTGTAAGAATACAGTGCATCATACATATGACGTACAAAATACGTGTTAATCAACTGCTCTCGGTAGGGCTTCTGGTCAGCAGGAGGCTATTAATAGTTAGGTTTGGGGGACAGTGGAGAGTTACACACAGACTTTCCATTACACGAGGGTCAGTGCCCCTAACTCTGTGTTGTTCAAGGGTCAATTGTAATTTGCTTTAACTGGCTCAGCTCGTAAGTGGCAGCTGCCTTTTTAGAAAGCCTGGCTCCCAGGTGCTGAGGGGTAGCACCCGGGCTGGGCTGGCGGCAAGTGCCCCCACCACCCTCTCTCTCCCATGCAGGTGGAGTTCTGCAAGTCGTTTGGGGACCCAACAAAGCCCCGAGCCTGGAGCAGACACGCTCAGCAAATAAACCAGGCTAAGAATCCTTCAAAAGATAAAGACTCCATCCCCACAGAACCCAAGAAAGTGCGTAGAAGGTCACTCCCACCTGCATCCCACGTGTCAGCAAGGCGGTCACCCCGGGGAGGGGGGGGGACGGGCAGGGCAGATGGTTCCAGAAGGCGGACCCTCCCTAGGCAACGTGTCTGTCTCCTCTCACCATCTGTGCCTTCTGTTCGCAGGATGACAAGACGAAAAAGGTATCAAGTGAACTGGAGAAGGTGAGTGTGTCCTGTGGGCCAAGAGGGAGGGTACCCAGGACGGCGCTGGAAGGGCTGTGGCAGGCTCTGAGGGCTTGCAGCGCCGGCAGGCAGAGCTGGGCCTCTTGTCCCCGTCGCCGCGCCTCTGTGGCTTCTTAGTCTCCTTGTCTGATGATGAGTGCAACCAGCTGATCCCAGGGGTCCTCTAGAGACCAGGAGACATGAGCTCAGGGATACTCTCACGGGGGGGTGGGTTTGTCAGGATGGTGTGCCCTGGCTGAGCCTTCTCTCCCCGCCTCCCTGGGGCCACCAGCTGAAGGAGGACACCGAGTTCCAGGAGTTCCTGTCCGTGCACCAGAAGCGGACGCAGACAGCCACATGGGCCAATGATGCCCTGGACGCCGAGCCCTCGAAAGGGAAGAGCAAGGCCGCCAGTGACTACCTGAACTTCGACTCCGACTCCGGGCAGGAGAGTGACGAGGAGGGTGCTGGCGAGGACCCAGAAGGTGAGGGCATCCACGCGCACCCTCCCTGCCAGAGTGCACAGCCCTTTGTGTGTCCCGGCCTGGGCGGCCGTCACCTGGGGCCCCTCGGTGCCAGGCACGGGAGGCGACGTGAGAGACACTGTCCTCTCTGGGGGTGATTATTCCACCCAAGATCTGCCCTGACCCATCCTGGTTACAGTCAGTCAAATGTTTATTGAGCACCTGCTGAATGCCAGGCACTTCTTTGGGCATTGAGGATACAGCAGCAAAAGATAGAAGAATCCTGCTCGCGTGGAGCTGTCATTCTAGTCGGGGGAAAGAAACAATGCAAAATTAAGTCCCCAGTTAAGGACGATATCTAAAGAGGAGCGCCACAGTGAGAAAGCAGGGAAGGGGAGTAGGAGAGTTCCCAGGGAAGGCCTCCCAGGAGGGGGCCCTCGAGCAGAGGCCTGCAGGCGGGGAGGGAGGGGGCCTCTGTCCTCAGAAGGGGCTCACAGCATAGCGTGGGGGCAGATGGGAACGGGAGTGTTTGCAGTCCAGAGAGGTCACTGTGCTGGTAGTGGGTCAGGCATCGATTTTGCTCAAAGGCGAGAGAATAGATTGAATGTGAATTTTATGCCTGGTAAAGTTTCTGGGCAAAACTGGGGTCTGGAGGACTCCTCGGGAGTGGGTGGGATACAGCAGAGAAGGGGATAGGAAGGGGGCGTCGCAGGCAGAGGGAAGAGCGTGGCGGGGGCACGGGGGAAAGGGAAGCATAGGTGTTTGAGGGGGCCTACGTGGTTCGGGGTGGCTGCAGAGGAGGAGGTAGAGCTGGGGGAGAAGCCAGTCAGCTCACGCCAGCCTGACGAGCGTGGGTGTCCTACAAGCATCTGGAAACCACCGGAAGGTCATAGGCAAGGAGTGACAATCCTGTCTGTACTCTCAACATGATCACACAGGCCGCAGTTGAAAGAGCAGATTGACAAGGGCAAGGCCGGTGCGGGGAGCCACGCAGGGAGCCACGTAGCTCTCTGGACTTGTGGCGTGTGAAATGCCACAACTCCCCACAGGTACACCCCGTTGAACGTTACATATCAGACGACCCACCGGGGCTGCTCGGTGGCTCTGCCCTGCTGTGCCCTCTGCCATTCCAGGCCTCTGCTTTGCCCACGACCATCCCTGACTCTTAGCCTCCCGTTTTTGCAGAGGAGGAGGGCCTCGAACCCAGGGCAGCCGTGCAGAGGGAGCTGTCGGACATGGATTACCTGAAATCCAAGATGGTGAAGTCCGAGGCGCCATTGTCCTCGGACGAGGAGGAGAGTGAAGACGAAGCTGTGAGCTGTGGGGACGGGAGTGGGGCCGAGGAGGAGGCCCCCGGCCCCGCGCCCGCCCATCAGGACAGAGGGAGGCCGGGGGCCGGCCCGGAGCAGGGCACCCCGTCCGGGAACGAGACACCGGGGGCGGCCAAAGCTGAGGTGTGTGCATGGGGGTGCGCGCTGGTGCTTGGGGGGAGCAGCTGCCCTTATCCTCACCCACAGTCCCTGCGGCCGCTTTGCTAGCGGGAGTGTGTCAGAAGGGAAAGACAGAGCTCTGCAGCCCAGCGACCTGCCTTCAGCTCTCGGCCCTGCCATGTGCGTGCTGTGTGACCTTGGGCAAGCACCTCTCCCCTCTGAGTCTGCCTTGCAGAGCCATGGGGGGGTGACCGAGCTGCACGAGGGGCAGGAGCGTGTGCTGCTTTGTGTTAGTAACAGGGTAGGCAGGTGTGAGCCACGATGGACGGTAGTAGAGGGAATTAACTGAGTGCTTCCTCGTGCTGGGTATAATGTCTGCTTTGTTATTTGTCATTAAATCTTAGGACAGCCTTCTAGGGAGTGGGGGTGTGCAGGGATTCTTGTCCCATTTTACAGGGGAGGAACCTGAGGCCCAGTGAAGGAAAGTGACTTGCCCAAGGTCACGGCTGGGAAGTGCTGAGGTCAGGACTCGACCCAGACCCGTTGGGCTCTGAAGTCTCCATTAGAGATGTGTGTGCTACCTTCGGGGACAGGCACACTGTCTCCCGCCCGGGCATCCTCTGCTTGGATACAGGGCAGGTCGTGTTTGGGTCCCTATTCCCTCACCTCCCTCTTTCCCACCTGGCCCTCTTCAAGGCTCCAAACATCATCTCCCTCTTTGCTCTTCCCTCGTCCTCCTCACTCCTTGATTTACGGCCCCTTCTGATGCCCATACCCTGTCCTTTTCCCCTAAAAGTGTATATTCCAGAGAGGTAGTCGAGTATGGCGAAGTCAGAGAGCTGTGGGTTCAAATCCCGGCTCTGACACAGAGGAGCCATGGGGCCT
>NC_138381.1:72107042-72119784 GCF_054177405.1 Leptonychotes weddellii
AAATAAATAAGGAAACACTAGATGGCTTTTTGCAAAATTAATTCATAAAAAATGGTCACTTTTTTCTTCTCCCTGAACAAAAACAAAATGTAATAGAAGAAAAGGTTTGTATATAAAACAGAAAGAAAACCTATCTCTAGATAGTCTGGTGAATATTGTGTGTGTGTGTGTGTGTGTGTGTGTGGAGACTTTATAGATACTCTCATAAAAGTTTTATAGAGAAAACATTAAACTCCAGTGAGGGATTTAAAAGAATACTTACATAAATGGAAAGCCATACATTTTTAGCATGTAAAGATGCTAATTTTTCCTTAATCATGAATAGATGAATAAGCTCAGTTATAGCTTAGGGGACAGTGTCATAGAACATTGGGGAATATCCTGCAAGAATAGACCCTTTCCCTACAAGATACTGAAACATGTTTGAAGCAACAGCAACTAAAACAGTTTGGTTCAGGCAAAGCTGTGGACAGGTTGATGGAATAGAATAGAATCCAGAAATAACTCCAGTTTGTATCATATTTAACTGAGGGTCTTGGGGGGTATCTCATCAATGAAGAGAAGAGAGATTTTTCCGTAAGTAATAATGGAACAACCAGTTAACCTTTTTGAAGAGAGAAAAAAAGATGGATCCTTGCCTTACTCCTTATAGCAAGGTAAGTTTCAGATGTATCAAAAGCTTTAAAAAACAAAACTATAAAAATTACAGGAGAAAGCATTGGTGAATTTACTTATAATATTAGAATGAAACAGGCCTCTCTGAGCTGTTTGCAGAACTCAGTGGCTGTAAGGAAAAAGTCAAAAGACAGCAGACGTTTGTAAGCAAACAACAGGCAAAATCTGGTTTCTTTAATTTACAAAGATCAATCGATACTGGGACCTGTGACCTGATAGGAAAATCGACAAAGGGTAGGAGGTCTTCTAAGGAAAAGAATGCATATGGCCAGTAAGGATGCTTGAGTTCAGTCATAGTTAAATACAGCTCAAAACTGGAAGATTACATTTTGCAAAAATTTTTAAAGTTCAATAATGCTTTCAGCCACTGTTGGTAGAAGTGTGCCGGGAAGCCTTTTAGAGGACAATTTGGAAGTGTCAGTCAAAATTAAGAATATCCATACATTTGACCGAGTAATTATAATGCTAGGAATTTGCTCTGTAGGCGAGTGAACCAAATGTACCAAGATTTCAGTGCAAGAATGTTCACTGCTCTTGTATTACTGTTTTATTTATAACTTAATGTATCAAGTTATGTCATGTCATTTATAAAGGCAAAAAGCACTAACCAACCTTTACAACTTATCGTTAGAGAAGTGGTTAAGTTGGTGGGTCTCAGCTGGGGATGGTTTGCCCCCTCTAGGGGACACTTGATAATATCTGGAGATGTTTTTGATGGTTGCAGCTGGGGAGAGGTGCCCCTGGCGTCCAGGGGGTAGAGGGTAGAGATGCTGTCAGATATCCTACAATGCACAGGACAGCCGCTCACAACAGAGAGTTATCAGGCCCGGAATTCCCATAGTACCTAGGCTGAAAAACTCAAGGTTAACTCCGGTTAAGTCAAGTATAATGCATTGGAACAGGACAGTATAACACACCATGAGACAGAATGTCCTGATGCGGAATCCCCAGGCTGTACCATCAAGTAAAAAACGCAGCGTAGGGAAGAGTGTGGATAGGCGAATTTCTTTTTTCCAGAAGACACACTCTATGTCGTACACTTCTCAGTAGGCACATAAAAATGAGGAAAAAGTGATTTTGGGAGAATTTGATATTTTTGACTTTTTTTTTTTTTTTTTTTAGTGGAGGTAGGAACAGGAAAAATCCACAGCTTTATTGGACTTCTTCCATTCATTGTGTAGTGCTTTCATTTCTACAGTTGCCTGGACATTCTAAGCTTCCCTAAAGGCCTCACACCCGGACGCAGATGAGAAGGCATCCCCTACTTTCATTTTTAATAAAAAGCCAACAAGAGTGAGCTGGGCATTGGAATTAGGGGCCTTTTTTGTTCTCTTCTTTGTGCTTTTCAGCATTCCCTAACATCATATATATCTGCATGCTTGTGCATTTTTAAAAAAAATGTGCTTAAGTCACCCTTATGTCCAAAAGAGAGAAGGAGTTCAGAAAATCAGGGACCATCTACAACAGCACTTTAAATTGCTGTGTCTCACCTTTGTGAAGTGACATGGAAAAATAGTCATGCATTCATGAGAAATGACAAAAACCAGAGTTAAGCCCAAATATATATAAAAAGTTCCTTAGGAAAAAGAGATCAGAAACAATGCCGGAAAATGCCATTTGGGATGTTACTATTTTATATACAGCTCTATATTTTTCACTCCTCTGATTTTTTGTTCAAAGCTTATCTAAGGTAGTTTTATTTCATGATGGAGAGAAGCTCTGTGTTTAGTGGTGAGGGAGAAACTGAAAGGTGAAACGCTGTGGGGACCTTTCTGAATTCGGAAATTTGGCCCACGTTTCTTTATTGGGTTGCACTTCTATTATCGGGTTGATAAAGGAGGGAAAACTTTTCTTCTTGCAGAAAAACGTTATGGAATTCCTGGCGCCCCTGAGACCAGTGGCCATTCGGATAGTGAGAAATGCCCACGGGAACAAAACAGGTAAGGCCTGGGCTGTGCAGGGTGGGTTTGGGGAGACAGAGGGCAGAGATGGAAGGTTGGGGCAGCTGCCTCGGGGGGATGTTTTCAGGGTATTGTGTTCGCTCTTAGTGTCCCCCGTTCAGTGGAAGGGTTGAGGCGCTCGGGACAAGGGTCTGCGTCGGGTGGTGGCCTAGTATGTAGCTTGCCCCTGCCAGCCCCCCCCCCTCAGCCTACGCTTGTGCTTGCGGGCTCACCTGTTCCGTTTAAACACATGTCCCTGGTCCCGGGGCTTTGCTCGGCCAAGTCCACGAGCAGCTCTGCTGACGGGCAGCACTCTGAGTTGCCGAGGATGTGTGGTGTTGCCCCGGCGCTGCCCTCTCCCCCGCCTTCCCCGCTCTGGGTGGCCAGCCCCCTCCCAGGCTTCAGAGGGGTGGGGGACATGCTGGTAGGAAGGGTCTGAGCGTGGAGAGCTGGAAGCCTGCCTCTGCCTACTTGCTGGCCAGGCTCGGAGGCTGCAGGACTCAGAGCAGCAGAATCGGTGCCCCTCGGAGAGCCACCCTGAGGGCCTCCGGCTGGGGCAGGCCAGGCAGCACTGGGCAGGCGGGGTGTCCTTGCCAAGAAGACTCCCTCAGGGGCAGAGGGGTTGGGAACTGTGGGGGGCTGGCATCTGGGGAA
The DNA here is from genome assembly GCF_054177405.1 of Leptonychotes weddellii. Lineage (NCBI taxonomy): Eukaryota > Metazoa > Chordata > Mammalia > Carnivora > Phocidae > Leptonychotes > Leptonychotes weddellii. The sequence continues at coordinate 72,110,312 of NC_138381.1, forward strand.
GAAAGGGCTCCTGCTTTAGGGGTGGTCTTGTCGCCTTTGATTGTCGGCATTTCCTCCCCAGCTCTCTGAGCATGAAGCCCTGCTTACCAGGCAGCTCTGTTCGGCCAGCCAGCTTTGTCGCCTTGCACGCCTACCGAGTGCAGTAAAGGAGGGGGTGACGAGCGCCTTTCTGGGCTCAGATCCCAGCTCAGCCTCTTACAGGCCCTGTGACCCTGGATGAGAGACTTAGCCTCTCTCTCCTCACCTGCGCAGTGGGGCGGTCCTAGCTCGTGATGTTGTGAGGATTCAGTGAGTTAACACACACGGCATTTAAACTATGCTGAATGTCAACTGCACACTCCCTGAGAGCTGCTATTAATAGTGGTGATGGAGGGGGCACCCCTGCTTTCAGGGCACTTTGGAGACCACAGGGCGAGCAGGGGTTGGCCAGAGGGAGCAGGAAGGAGCATATCGGAGCTGTCAGGGCTGAGAGAAAAGTGTACTGGGGGCCCGGGAGCTGGCGGGAACTGGCGTATGAGCATAATGCTTTTGAGGAGAGATAGAATGTCCCCTCAGAAGAGCTGGTGAGGAGGCAGGACCCGGCCCCTAGGCCGGGGAGCTCACTAATGACCATGGACTCCAGCCTGGGTGCAGGAGCGCAGCAGGGGCTAAAGCATGGGGAGGCCACAATTGAATATAGAACAGTCCCTGGCTGGTGACAGAAGGGTCCTGGGACCGGGCCCACGAGGTACAGGTGGGCTGGGTGGGGCGTTTGCAGTCATCCAAGGAAGGATCGGCAGTGGGCTGGACTGGGGTGTGGCAGAGGGGGAAGGAAGGGGATGGAGGACGTTTATGGGGATAGATGAGGTGCCTGCCTTTGGGAACAGAGAGGAAGGAGGAATCCTAGGAGGGAATAAAGAGCCTTGTGATAGAGCCCCGGACCTGTGGGCTTCGGACCAGGTTACAGCACTGCTACCTCTTAGTCGTGATGCTCTGCTGTTCATGGGGTTGAGGCCCTGTGAGGTGGAGGATGTGACGCCTCCCGTGCTCCAGGAAACAGTCCCGCATGCTTGTTTGTGTGCACGGGGCAAGCGACAGAGTCCTCGTGGAGGTAGCCACTCAGGTGCTAAGCTGGTCACAACACTTCCGCCTCGGCACGTCTCCTCCAGGGGAGGCTACAGAGTGGGCCCTGGTTCAGATGGGGTGAGGCCGGAAGGGAGCTGAAGGCCTCCTGTGTTCCTGCCTCCTGTGGTCCGGCACCTTCGTCTGGAAACCAGCCCGCGGGGTCTCAGCACTGCCCGCAAGGAGAGGTTTGGCCAGGGGTTCGGTGAGAGTCCGCCTGTATTTTGGAGACTTGACAAACATAGGGGTTTTCCCCCACTTTCTGCTCAGATTCCCCCAAACAGCCAGCACAGTGTGGGTGTTCCTCTGTGATTCCCACCCGCATCTGCAGAGTCTCCCTTTGTCACTGTCCCTTCTCAGGGTACATCTTTGTGGACTTCAGCAGCGAAGAGGAAGTCAAGCAAGCTCTGAAATGCAACAGGGAATACATGGGTAAGGAACCAGCCTCTGCCTGGTTGCAGAGCTTTGTTCGCTCATTCGTTTACTCCATACGTTTTGATGGAGGGTCTGCTGTGTGCCCGACACTGGTCTAGTCACTGTGGATACAGCAGTGAGCAGAATACACCAAAACCTCTGCCCTCCTGGAGGTAAGAGTAAGCGGACGTAGAGCAGGGAGAGACAGTCATCAGATGGGCCGGGATTGGAGCAGGTGCATTTTAAACAGGATTGCATTCACTTGGGCCTCACTGAGAAGGTGACATTGGAGCAAAACCTGGGGAGGGGAGGGGTGGGGGGCAAACTCTGGCTTTGTGGGATGGGGCAGGGACTGTTCATCAACAGTACGGGGCAGTCCTCCAGGGTTTTCTGTCCTGTGACACCTTTGCCCAGGCAGAACCAGGGAGTGTGCCCTGGTAGAGGATGCAGCATGGTGGCCTGGGGTGGCCAGGGGTTGAAGCCGGATGTGTAGGATGAGTGAGATTCAGGGAGAGGGCCCTTCCCTGGCCCAGACCGCCACCCCGGTAACAGCCGGTGCCAACACTCTCGCCTTGGCTGTGGCGTCTGGGAGGCCGCAGGGAGAGTCCGGATCACCACGCAGGAGTCGCCGGCTAGTTCCGGGCCTGCCCCGGAGCCCTGACTCCTCTCCTCCTGCAGGCGGGCGCTACATTGAGGTATTCAGGGAAAAAAACGTCCCTACGGCCAAGGGGCCCCTGAGGAGTAGTGCCAAGTCCTGGCAAGGCCGGACCCTCGGGGAGAACGAGGAGGAGGAGGATGTGGCCGACTCCGGGAGGCTCTTCATACGAAACCTGCCCTACACCAGCACCGAGGAGGACCTGGAGCAGCTCTTCTCCAAGTTCGGTAGGGGCGCCACCTCCCACTGCCCCGTAGCACGTGGTGCGCGAGCAGACGGCCTGGGTTCGAGCACGGCCCGCCTCTTGTCAGCTCCTGACCACGGGCAAATGGCTTCCCACTCTTGTCTCCGTTCTGTCATCCGTAGATGGGGCTGATGACCCCTGAGCTGCTGCAAGCGCTCACACGTCATGGACGTAGGGGGTTAGCAGGGCTCCCAGCCAAAGGTCGTGTGACAGGCGTCGCGTGCTGTCTGAACCCATTGTCTCCTTGCTCTCACTGTCTAAACTCAGAGCCGTCGAGATTTGGAAACATTCTGCTGAGCCAGCCCTTGCTGTCCGAACTCTTGCTGCTCAGAGTGTGAAGTCCAGTCACTGGGGGCAGGAACGCGACAGGGCTTCTCAGTCTGAGCTCCACTGTCTGAGGCCTTGCTCTCCAAACCGAGTGTCCCAAGTGGATGTGATAGGGTCACGTTTGTCATGGTCACTGCTTCTGCTGCTATTTCTCAGGCGAAAATAGGAAGGCCTGAGGTTCATCTTGGCCCGCAGGGCTGTGTGTTTGTAAGGGCGTGGCTGTTGAAGGGAAGGAAGTTAGGGTTTGAGATGGAGGGCAAGGTCTGGATGCTTTGGGATCCCTCACTGCTGTTTGGAGTCCAGCTGCGGGTCGTGCGGGCAGGGAGGCCCTGGGTAGGGCTCTGCCAGCAGGCACCTTCATATGACCTCCCAGCCCGCGGCCACTGGTTTGCACAACAGGGCCAGGCTGCCCAGGCTGGGGGATGAGCCGTGGCCTCCAGGTTTCCGTGGGGGAAGACAAAGACCGAGGGGGGCGTGGGCACCCCCTGGTGTTGAGAGCGGAAGCCGCTTCAGAAGGGCTGTACTTGGACCCAGCACACCCCTCTGGGGCACTAACTTTGGAGCAGGCGCAGTTCAGTACGCTACACGAGTATTGATGCATTTATGGGCCTGCTGACAGCCACCCTATGAGCTTGGCATTCTTAGGATGCCACTTGACAGATGAGAGACTGAGACACGTGGAGGCTAGTGGTTTGCCCCCGGCCACACATGTGGTAGGTGTTGGAGGCAGGATCCAGGCCAGGCACTTGTACTTCTAGGGTAGACACGTAAAGGATTGTGAAAGGCCACTCTTGACCTCTGAGGTGGTCTCATGGCAACTGCGGCTGTCACCCACCCAGAAGAGCTGGGTGCCCAGCACTCAGGCCCAGCCCCAGCCCCCAGGATGCTGACACCTGTCCTGTCCTCAGGTCCTCTGTCTGAGCTTCATTACCCCATCGACAGCCTGACCAAGAAACCCAAGGGCTTTGCCTTTGTCACCTTCATGTTCCCTGAGCACGCCGTGAGGGCCTACGCGGAAGTGGACGGGCAGGTGTTCCAGGTGACTGCTCCAGGCTGGCGGGTGGCGGCTGGGCTCAGGTGATGGGGAAAGGATCTGTGGGCCCACACGCACGAGCACCTACATTTCTAAGAAAACGCAGACGGTGTGGGAAGCCTCTGCCTCGCAGGAGCCTGTAGAGGGGAGCTCCCTGGGGGCAGGGCCCTTCAGCACCTAGGACAGCACCTGGCACACCATGGAGGCTCGAAAACTATCTGTCAAGTGAACACATATGCTTTGTGTCCCCAGAAATACTGTTTGGGAGAGAAATAAGGAAGGAGAGTTTGAACTGGTCGTGTTAAATGGGCCCATAGGATGTAAGAAGCTCTTCTTTTTTTCTAGTGTTACCGAGCAGTGTGCTTTGCCCGCCTGCTCAAGCCCAGGCCACCTCAAGCTCCCTTTGTCCTTTTTCTCCCCACTCATTTGTTCATTCATGATTTGTTGATCTCCTGGGACCCCCCAGCCAGACCGGCTCCCACCCGCGTGGAGCCCTCGCTTCAGTGCGCGGGGACAGAACAGGGCCCAGGCTTGAGGGGGTGGGGGCTGCTGCAGGGGTTTTATAAAATGCTCAGTTTCTGTCGTGAGGCTGTGTCAAAAGTCCCCCACCAGCGTCGGGACCCTGATTCATGTGGCCAGGTCCCCATTCTGGTGTGAGGGTGGCCATGTCTCCTGACTAGGGTTATCAGCACTGGGTCCATCCTGCCAGTGGAGGGGCTGATGTCCTGGGGCAGGATGTGGACCCACCTATCCCCTTCCTCTCTCTACCCTCTTTTCGTCATCCCTCTCCAGGGCAGAATGCTCCACGTGTTACCATCCACCATCAAGAAGGAAGCCAGCGAGGATGCGGACACCCCAGGATCATCGTCTTATAAAAAGAAGAAAGAGTCTAAAGACAAAGCCAACAGCTCCAGGTCCTTACCCGCTACCAGCCTCTAGGCCCTGCTCCTCCAGCCGCCTACATGCTCTGGCTCCTTGGGATGGGTTCAGCCTCTCGTCCATGACCTTCCTGAGCCCCGCTTTTGTCATCTGCTTAATGGGGGGGATCACAGTGGTGCTTTACTTTCTCAGTGTTGTAAGAATTAAATGAACTCATATAAGCAAAGTGCTTAGTCCCTGGCACAAAGTAAGTGCACGTCAAATGTCAGGGATCGTATCATCATTGCTCACGTCTCCAGGCCCTGGGTGCTTGGCCCGTGCCCGGTAAGTTGGCAGGAGCAGGCGGCTTTGGGGTCTTAGAAGGGCAGGCAATGAGCTTACTTCTTAGAGGTTTTGCATCTGAGAAAATATTCCGCTCGTTCAGTCTTGGTCTGACTTCTTTGTTCTGCCTCTGCCTCTCAGCTCTCACAACTGGAACACGCTGTTCATGGGCCCAAATGCTGTGGCGGACGCCATTGCACAGAAGTACAGTGCCACCAAGAGTCAAGTGTTTGACCACGTGAGTGGGCGTCCCGTCTGACATGCCCGGCTCTGGGCCGATCACAAGGGGAGAAGGAGCAGGGTCATCTATAAGCCCTGGCCTCAGGCTGAAGTTGTGGGCATCCTTGGGGCCTTCTCTGGAAGTATCCTCTCCATGCTCCAGGCCCGCTTCTCCCGGGCTTGTGTGGAGCCAAGCCAGAGAGACTCAGCTATGCGGTGCTCCTCACCACAGCCCGATGAGCTAGGTGTTCCTGCTGTCCCACTTTCCAGCTGAAGAAACTGAGGCCTAGGGACACAAAGTAACCTTCCCAGGGTGACACACCTGGAAAAGGCAGAGATGGGATGACAGGTCTGTCTGACTCTGGTGCCCATGCTCTGAACCCCATCACACACCTCTCCAAGGGCTGTCACATGCGTTCCCTCAGCTGGGCTGGCCCCAGTCTTTGAGATGAGGAAAGGGGAGTCATCGGCCTCTGCCCCTCTTCCCGTCAAAGTCAAACCCGATTCCTGCTGACTTTTCCCATCCCTCTCTCCAGCCCCCTCAGATCACACACCTTCCTTAAAATGCACGTGTCTCTACTTACACCGTGGCTAAGTCCATCTTCGGCAAAACGTTGGAATATGTTTTCCAGCTAGTCAGAAAGGATATCCGTGGTTTTGCCCCGTAAACCGTACACCCGTTGTCATTTCGTCCTGCCCAACACTTAAAGTCAGCACTGCCCATTAGAACTAGAATGTGTGCCCCGTGTGTAGTGGCAGACCCCATAGTGGCCACGTTTCTTAAAAAGCAAAAAGAAATAGGCAAGATTCGTTTTCAAAATCTGTTTTATTTAATTCAGTATAGCCAAAGCACAGCCAAGATATCATTTTAACGTAATACACAATATGAAAGATGACAAGATAACTCTGCCTTTTGTTTTCTCGCTAAGTATTCAAAATCCAGTGCATGTTCTATACTCCTAGCGCTTTTTGATGTGCATGTGCCACGTTTCAAGTGTTCAGTGGCCAGATGTGGCTCATGGCCACCATGTCGGGCAGCTCAGCTCCAGGCCTTAGCTGGCTAGGAAGCATGCAGCCAGTTCAGATCCCACAGGCACCCGACACAGAAAGTCTTGCTCTTCTAGAACCTTCCAGAGAAGGAAGACATACGTAAACAGGTGCAGCATACACATAATAGCTAGGAAGGTGAAGCTGAGTAGGGGAGAGGGTGTGAGAGTGAGGGTCACCAGTCAGCAGAGTGACATCTAAGCAGAAATTGGATGGAAGGAGGCATCATGGGGTAAGCACCATGCAGGCGGAGGTCAGCGAGTGCAGAGGCCCGAGGTGGGGATGAGGTTGGCCTGCTTGGCTGGAATGGAGGGTGGGGAGTGAAGCTGGAGAGGTAGGCATGGGGGTTCTGGATTTACTGTGTGAGACATGGAAGCCCGAGTCATGAAATTACTATGGGTCCGTGAGGGGCACTGGCGGCCCTTTCTAGCTGTCTCCTCAGGCTGTTGGGAGATGGAACGACTGACCTGTCACCAGCCTGCCAGCTGACAGGGCCTTTTCCCTTCCCCCCTCCCACAGGAGACCAAGGGCAGCGTGGCCGTGCGCGTGGCCCTGGGGGAGACCCAGCTTGTCCAGGAAGTGCGGCGCTTCCTCCTCGACAACGGGGTCAGTCTGGACTCCTTCAGCCAGGTGGGTACCGGCTCAGCGAGCCACCAATGGCTGGAGAGCCGAGGGTGGGGTTTCAGATCCGGGGCGTGCTGGCGGGTTTGAGGATCCGACCTTTCAAGGATGATTATTATTAATCTCTAAGTTGTCTCTAAAGAAGAAAATATCACCTGGGCTCAGACAAGGGGCCCATCTGACTTGGATGGTGTCTCTTGGGGGCTGTGTGCTGGGGCTTCCCCACACAGATGAGAGGGGCCCCACCCAGTACCTTACTAGGAGCACCTGTTGTCTAACTGGGAGTATAGACCTTCCTTGGACCAGGTAGGATAGAGGTCAGGACTCCTACATGCTTATTCTCCACCAGGTAGGAGTTAAGACCTCCCCTCCCTTTCACAGGCTAGGAAACTGAGGACCAGAGAGGGGTTGGGGTGGTGACTTAGAGGTCAAACACTGAGCCTGTGGCAAGAGCCTGGACTAAATCTCGACTTCTGACTCCCAAATAGCCCTCCCGGCTGTCCAGGCCAACCTCCAGGGCGAGTGGAATGGAAAGGGCTGGTGGATGCGTGAAGTACACATGCTGACAGCTAACACTTACTGGGACTCACCAAAGTGTTCCCCTAGATTTGTGTTTTATTATTCATTTATCTCATGTGACAACCCGGGAAAGCAGCCCTGCTGTGTTCGCATAGTGATTCATAGAGCCTAAGTCACATGCTCCGGGTCACACAGCTGGTCGTGGATCGGAATGCAGCCCCAGAGCCCACGCCCCTAACTGTTGTCCTCTACGGCCTCAGTGGCACCTGAAGCCCACTGGGGGCCAGCCCTTCCCACCTGCACATGCCTTCCACCTCACCCACCTCACTCAGTCCTCACAGCAACAGTGAGGCCTAGAGGATGGGTGTTACTGCCCGTTTTGCTGGCGAGAAAACTGAGGCCAGAGGGAAAGCAACTGACCCAAGGTTTCAGGTTAGATTCGTAGCCAAGCTGAGACTCCTGCTCAGATGCCCCATGTGCCTGGAGCTTGGCCATTATATCTTGGCTCTTTGGTGCCCCCGCTACATGGTTTTTCAATAAACTAATCACTGACATTTACAGAGTGCATATACTGTGTGTGCTTGGCTCGTGTTAACGCACGTAATTAAATCGTTCCCTGAGGTGCTCCTGTGAAATGGGTGCTGTGTCCTGGCGTTACATGAGGGGCTGAGGCCGAGTTAAGTACGTCTCTCAGGGCCGTGTATCTGCTGTCTTGTTGGACACTCCGGAAGGCCCAGCGAGGGCTGTGGGCGGACACTGGCAGGATCTGCCATGGCTCAGAAGTGGAGGGGCTGACGTGTGACCTGGGCTCTAGGACTGGGGCCCTCACCCCTACCCACTCGGAGGAGCTGCCTCTCTCCCTGGAGTGCCACGCCCGAGGGGTGGGGTCTCGGGGGCCCGCTCCCCAAGCGCCTGGTACTTGAGGTCCCGAAGGGCTGCCTGGTGCAGAGAGAGCCACAGATCGGAGCTGGGGTCGGGCCGGGGATCCTCCCTCCCGTTGCTCCACGTGTGCTGATTCCCTCCCTGCAGGCGGCGGCCGAGCGTAGCAAGACCGTGATCCTGGTTAAGAACCTGCCGGCGGGCACCGTGGCAGCCGAGCTGCAAGAGACCTTCGGCCGCTTCGGCAGCCTGGGCCGCGTGCTGTTGCCCGAGGGCGGCGTCACCGCCATCGTGGAGTTCGTGGAGGCCCTGGAGGCCCGGAAGGCCTTCAGACATCTGGCCTACTCCAAGGTAGGGCTGCCGGGGCCTGCTCGGGAGAGGGCCGAGGGGGCCGACGGACCGGCAGGCAGCCTTAGCGCAGACCTGGCCGGTGCGGCGCTGGCTGCAAACCAGCCTTCTCCGACGTGATCTACGACCCGACCCCTGAGAGCACCTCCTCGGGACGGGAGCGTGTGAGAGGGTCGCTCTAGAGATCCCCCAGAGAGCACGCCGTGGCTCCGCGCTGCACTCTGGCTTCCCTTGGCTCTCCACTCCTGTATGAATTAGAGCCGCCATTCTGGGCGCGTGTGGTATCTTACGTTTCCAGTAAGTTGAAAGTCACTTCTGTAAGAGGGCAGTCTCTTGCTTCTCAGTAAAGAGAGAAAGAAGTCATGTGTATATATACACGTCTAGGGTAGTACGTTAGTTTCTCGTGATGGCCACAAAGCAGGAGCTTAAAACAGCAGAGCTGTATTGTCTCACAGCTCTGGAGTCCCGAAGTCTGAAATCCAGCTGTCACAGGGCCCTGCCCACTCTCAAGGCTCTCAGAGACCCTTCCTGCCTCTGCCAGCTTCTGGTGGCACCACGTGTCCCTTGACTCGTGGCCGCGTCTGTCCGGTCTCTGCCTCTGTCTTCACGTGGCCTTCTTCCTCCGTCCCCAGATCTAACTCTGCCTTTCTCGTGTGCAGACACTTGTCATTGGATTTAGGGCCCACCCAGATAACCCAGATGCTCTCATCTCAGGATCCTTCACTTAATGATAGTTGCAAAGATCTTTTTTCCAAATAAGTCCCATCCACAGGTTTCTGGGGTTTTGGGATGTGGACATATCTTTATGGGGGGGAGCACTGTTCACCCACAATGAGTAGCTTCTCTTTATCAGGCACTTTAGCCCT
>NC_138381.1:72119884-72182123 GCF_054177405.1 Leptonychotes weddellii
TGGGGGGCTGTGATGTTCTCAGGGATCAGGCAGCACAGAAGGTTCCAGGCTGTGCTTCTCCTTTTGGCTCCGTTCCCCCAGGTGAGTTGCCCATACTCTCTGAGCCTCAGGCTCTTCATCTGCAGAAGGAACTGAGCCCCTACCCTGCCCCGTCTCTGCAGTTTCACCACGCCCCCCTGTACCTGGAGTGGGCTCCAGTGGGCATCTTCTCCAGCTCAGCCCCGCAGACGAAGGAACCCCAAGATCCCCCAGCAGGACCTGCAGAAGAGGACAGGGCGGAACCAGAAACCTGTAAGAGCTGAGATCAGGGTGTCCCGGGGCAGGGGGCAAGTGGAGGAGGGAGGGTGGGAGGGCTGGGCGCAATGCTGAAGTCTGTAAGATACTTGGTTTCAAATTCTTTATTCGTGCTGGAGACCAGCGCATCTCAGGTTCTCGGATTTCATAGGCATGTAAGATGTCCTTAAGATCAGAGCATAGAAATTATAGGGGCAACATAAAGTAGCCAGCTTTTCAGTTTGCCAGTTAAAGGTTGAAAAAGACCCCTGGAATCTACCGCTAGGGATTTAGAACCAAGCAGGTGAGAACCTTCTTGTTTTATACACCTGCCAGCATGCCTGGCCAGTGAGGGCCTCCAGTGAGAAGTCTCACCTCCGTCCTTGGAGCGGCATAGCACAAGGGCAGGGTAGGAATGCTGGGCAAGGTCAGGGGTGGCCCACCCCCACTAATGCTTCACACTTGGGGGCAGAAGGGGTGCCATTGGCACGGGGGGAGCACCATCCCCCCCTTGCCAGGATGGTCGTGCAAATAGCAAGGCATTTTGCACCCCCAGCCTCTCTGCCCACTGAATGTCCAGAGTGCTCAGTGCTCATGACAACCTGAAACACTGCCCGTGTTCCCTCGGTGTTCCCCAGATGTCCCCTAGGGGGCGAGAAGCGCTCAGGGTGGGGGCCACGACACATCCCGGAATGGAAGACTTTCAGAAAAGTTTTGAAAAGGGCTGGCGGTCCTGTTATCCAGATGTTAGGACCTTGCTCATCAGCAGTATCCCCCGCTTTCCTACTCACCTCCCCCCATAGGGTTACCCAGTGTATTAAAATAAGAATTGAGAAAATAAGTCTCCCATCTACCATCTCCGTCATTCCCAGAAAGTGTGACTCAGAGCAAAAACGGGGCGAGCAGAATTCTCAGATTAAAGAACAGGTCTTTAATTGAATAGACCTCACTGTCCATAAACCTCGCGGGGCTGTCTGCATTTGTCACGTTGTCGTGAGTCCGTAAAACCTTCAGGACCAGCCCAGTCGGCACCAGGCACTCGGGAGCCCCTGGTCTGGTATCTTTGTTCCAATCAGGAAGGACAGTTCTTTGGTCTCTGCATCTCGAGGCTCCAGGAGCCTCCCTCGTCCTCAGACTTACTGATTGCTGGTATGAACCTTCACTAGCCCGTGTTGTTGAGTTAGTTTTGTCCACAGATTGGATTAGGGTTCCCTTCAAAACCCGCTTTTGCCACCATAGGAAGACTTCTCTTGACGCAGTTCTGTGACTTTCTTAACGAGCCATCACCCCAAAATCATCAGCCACCTTAGCGTTCACTTCACTTGCTCATCCTGAACCTGAATAATATTTTTTGACCAAAGCAAGTCCTCCTTTTAGGCACACAGACTTGCCAGGAGCGAGGGCTCATTTCTTACCTGCTTAGGACCACTAATCCTGGTGCCATGTGGCCACACTCTGCACATGTCCTGGTGTAGCCCCTTGCCCTGGCCTTCTAGAACAAGTGTTCTAGAGTTTGTATTCTATGTATTCATTTGTTTTTCTTGCTCAATATCCGTCTCTGGCCGACGGGAGAACCATGAGGGCAAGGAGCGGCCGCCTTGCTCACTGCTGGGTGCCCTTTCCCCCACAAGGCCCCAGGCATAGCTCCATGAATGTGTGTGGACGGAGTAAACAGATGCAGGAAGAAGGGTTTCTGCCCCTCTCTCTGTGCCTGGAAGGCTGGGTCATCCTGGCCTTTGTGCCCCAAGCCTCAGGCACACAGTAGGAGCTTGGTGATGGAGGGTTCGTCCTCCAACCATTGTGCTGCGTCGAAGCAGAGTGGAGATGGTGCCAGCACCGATTCCAGAGACAGTCACAGCTCCTGCTGGGTGTACCAATTGATGCCCACCCCACGAGCTACCCTTCGCTTTGTTCTAACCCTTTCCCACTTCCTGGAATCGTGGACAGGCTCATTTCCTTGGTGTCTGACTTCCCTGTTAGAAAGTCCGTTCCACGAGGCAGGTACCTTGTCCGCTTGCTCCCTGCTGAACCTCAGCACCTGGAAGGAGGGCAGTGCTGGGCGCTGAGTGAACCCCAGGGCGCTTACGCCGTGCCCGGCCCTGCACTGAACACTTCCGGTTCCTCCGTGCGCAGCTCAGAGCTCCTGGGGAAATTACTGTCCTCCTTGTCCTCTCCTAGCTCTGCGGCTGGGCGAGCCACCGTCCTTCTCTGAGGCTCGGTTTCGGCGTCCGTAAAATGGGCATGATGACCATGCTGACCTCTAAGGGCGTAGGTGAGAGTATGGTGAGACACCGCAGGGAAAGCATCAATACTCTGCCCCTCTGGTGCAAGCCGGAGCGGATGGCTCATCATTCAGCCATGAGCACCAGCTTCTGCTGAGCTGGGGTGACCCCAGTGGGTGCCACGCAGACCCTCTTCCCCAGAAGAGGCCTGGTGGAGGGCAGCTGAGAGTCCCACTAGGAGCAGGGGCAGGCTGTGTGGACAGAAACGTTCTGGAGCTCACAGAGAGGCTTGGCAGAGACCCTGTACCCGAGGCTGCCCTGCCCCACTGAGCCCTGCTTCCCGGGGCCTGGACTGCCCTGTCGAGAGCCTCCCAGACAGACTTCCCCTGACAGGCCCTGCCTCTCGGGGCTGACGAGACTCACACAAAGGAGGCCGCGGAGCCCGGCCGAGGGGCCCGGCTGCAGGCCTGATTTCAGATGGGGCGCTGTGCGTGTCTGGACTGATTTCAAGCCCTGCTGAGGTCCGCATCACCAGGTGCATTCCTACAGAGCTCCCCTCCTGGGCCTCTTTTTGCCCTTTCTGTACCTTTTCTTACACGAATCGCATACACAGCCCCCTCCCCAGCCTCCTGTGCCATTCCTTTTCACGTGCTCCTCCCCCACGCCGGGGCTCCACCTCGTTCCTGAAGCTTCCTCGATGCCCATCGCACTCAGCCAGCCCCCAAGCCCTAGATTTTCTCAGGCCCCGAAAGAGGGGAGCGGGGAGAGGAGTGGACGGAGCTTTTATTTTTCCAGCCCCCCCTCCTTCCTTTCTGGAAAGCTCCCCGTTCCCTGTACCAGTCTCGAGGGAGGGGGGACAGTGTGTTTTATCTCCCCACAACCAAGACCCTCACCTCCAGATAAAGGGCTCAGAGTCGGGGGAGGTCCTGAAAAGCTGCTTGCAACTGATAACAGTCTCTGCTGTCAGCCTTCAGCGCCCAGAGCTGGGAAGGGGGGGGGAAGCTGCGGTAAATTCTGCGGCCTGATTATAATAAAGCCCCATGTGGCGATGCGTGACTGGGTTTTATTGTGCTAACTACAGATGGAAGCACATTCTCCCCTGCCTGCCCCAGCCCCCTCCAGCCCACCTGACTTTGAAATCCTTCCCCCCACTCGCACTCCCACCCTCTGGCCCAGCCCCGCTTGCCTTCCTTACTTCTTCCCTCTTTCTCTGGTTCCTGGTGATTTTGTTGGCGAACATCTGTTTGAGTTTCACAGTATCTCATTTTCCTTTCTCGTCTTTGTCTCCCCACTCGGGCCAGGAGCAGAAGTGCGTTTAAAAATGACCTTTGCCCTCGCTGCCGTGGCACTTGGCCTCCACGTCACACCTCTCTGGACAGGGACGCGGGTGTATGGGCCGCAGCAGGGCCTGGCCTGGCCACTCAGGGAGCAGAAGCCCTTCCCAGGGGTGTGGCTGGTAGGGACACAGTCCCCCAGACTCTGAGGTGTGGGCCACACCACTACTGAGTGGCATCACCGGGACTCTGACCCAGATCACCCCTTCCTAAGGCCTGTGTGCTTTTCACAGCTCTGTGCTGCTCCTGGCTGGTCTGTGGGCCCCTTCTCAATTTTTCCAGGCCCCCCATTTTCAGCAGATCTCAAGACCAGCCCCCTTGTCTTGTTCGTTCTCCCAGCATCCCAGGGGCAGTTACAGGTACAGGCAGGTGGTTGCTGGGGACACAGAGGTTTAGAGAAACCACAGACGTCTCTGTGCTGTTGGAGGATGGCCAGGCCACGTTTAATCATGTCTTTTATTTCAAGCTGGATATCCCTTCCGGATGTTGGGGGTCAGGGCTGTTGGCCGACTGATTAGCAGTTGGAGGAGCCGGTGAGCCAGGCCAGCCACACACCTGGGGCGGACATAGGTCCTGGCCGCCCTCACAGTCCCCTTGTTCTTCCCAGGCAGGGGCCAAGGGCACCTCACTCGCCATGGAAAGGATCAGTCTTCTGTTCCTGGGGTGCCAGCCCTAACTGTAAGCTCAGCTCAGCTCTTGCTAAACCCAAACATCCCATCTCCAGGGCAGGTGCCTCCGACCTTTCACACAGCTCTTTGAAGCCGGGCAAGGAAGCAGGATGGAGCTGGGCTCCCCTGAGCTGCTGTCCCGGGAGGCTTGGAACCCCTGGGACACCGGGAACTGGCTGAATGCTGGGCCCTTGGGAGGGCTGGCGGTCTTTGCTGGCGGCCTGTGCCCAGGCTGGGTGTGGGCAGCAGTACACAAAGGCCAATGAGCTGGTTGGTGTATTGGTTGACCACTGCCTAGTACAGAAGCCACAGGCCGTTGAGTTAGTTGCCAAGATTTAAAAACCACGGGTTTTTCTGTCAAAAGATGGATTTTCAGCTTCTCTTGGAAGACCTGTACGTGGGACCACCCTGAGTTGACCTCCCATGGCAGCAGTTGGCTGGTATCAAGCAGGGGCTGCCCCCTTAAGCTAACCACGAGCCTTCTTGGTCACCATCATCCCCACCTCTGTCTTCTCTTTCAAAAGAATTTCTTTGGTCTTCCGTGAACCTCTCTCCCGACCTGAAGATCGCTCAGATTTAGGGTTCAGAGGCGGCAGCAACCTCCAGCATTGGTCACGGGCGGCCCACTTTTTGTGATGTGGCTCCCATGGTCATTAATGAGAAAGTCCACCTGGGGCATCGAGCCCAGTGCCTGGCGCGTGGGGCCGGGGTGGGGGGCTGTCTAATCAGTCATCCTCCCCCCCCCCCCCCCGCTTTCATCTCCGGGATGGCAAATGCAAGGAGAGCCAGTGGGGTGGAAGTGTCATTCCCAGCTGAAGGTCGTGGTTTTCAGCTCGATTGAAGCTCTCATTCAGACCCCGAAGTCTTAGCTACTTTGCATAGCTCTGCCTCCCCATCATTAGCAATACTTTGTCCACCCTGCTTTGCTTTGAGCATTGAGTACAATAGCCACACCATGGAGTCCCTGGTTGGGTAAATTGTGTTAGTGTCTTGGGTGGGGGAGGAGCCTTTGTGTTGATTTCTTCTTTTTTGTCCTGGAGTGAGGGTCTGGGTTCTGGGTTCACCTCCGGGGGAGCAGGAGGGGCCAAGGCTGTCTGTTCAACTGATGTGAGGCAGACAACATTATCACGGTCGCCTGTGGCCATTGGGGCTTGAAAGGGTTGTTTTATGACAAATCGGTTGAAGCTTAATTAGGCCTCGCAAGCGTTCAGCTTGCCTCACGAGGGGCAGGGGAGGCAGACATGAGGTGGTGTGGGTACTTGGCGTGAGAGTGGGGGGCGCGGATTTGAACCCCAAGAAGCTTGAAGTGTTTGAGTGCAGGTGTGGGGGAGGAGAGGGCTGTATCTGTCAGCCGGCAGCTGGGGCCCCCTGCTCCAAACCACACGGGTGTGAGGGTGTTGTCTCGTGACCGCTTTGAAGAACCTCCAAGATGGGCTTCGATTTCCACAGGGTGCGGGAGGAACCTCAGAAGCTTGTGTGCGGAGGTGGGATGTGACCCCGGGCCCTGACCATGTGACATGGGGAAATCGGGGAGGTTGAACTGTGCACATTTCCTCATAGCAGGACTTCTAAGAGGTCACGGTGCTGGTCTCCTTCTTCTGAGCCTTCTGTCACCCCGAGGTGACGTCCACATGCATCACCACGGCTGACCCTGACCCTCAGCCTGCGGATGCACGGCCTCCTATTTGCTCTTCCCCATTCCTGAAATGCTCTTCCTTCCGAGTAGGTGGGACAAGAGGGCTGGGGTCACAGAAACAACAGCCCTCTGTAACCCTGTTCTCCAGAAGCACCCAGGAGCACGTTCTGCGCCCCCTTCCAGCTTCACTCCCTGCATGTGTCTCTCCGGAACTGCGTGTATGGAATGAGATTGGCCTCATGCTGTTTATCGGTTCAGATCTTAATTTTTCTTGTAATTTTTATATCATAAGCATAATTCTTTGTCCTCACACATCCTTTTGGAAATATTTTTAATGAACACCTATCATCCCGACCTCTGGTGACACTGTAACATTCCTAGTGTCCCATTTATGAGTATTTAGCGGTTCGTTTGTTTGTTTTCAGTTTTTGTCATGTGCAGCTCTGAGTTTATGTTGTTAGCACAGATCAGGCACTCTGACGTGTGGGGCTCTCCAAAGTTACGTACACTGGGGATTCTAATCGAACGTAACATCCCTGAGGTTCATGAGGTATTTAGAGGGTTCTAAGTTTTGCTGCCATTCTGTAATTTTTCAAAAGTTTTGAGTCGCGTTTTAATTTGAAAGTTCGCTCTGTATCGCTTTTGTGGAAAAGTAACCCGTCACTTAAGTTTGTGGTTCAGTAAAACAGTTCACACAGTAATTTATATCAAGGTTCACGTTGGTGTGGGTTAGTCCAAGGCTCAGACTTCTGGTCTGGGTTTCATATTCCTTTAAAAGAGAGGCCGGAGGCAGGACAGCCTCGCCCCCCTTCCTGGTCTCCCCCCGCCCCAGGTTCCCCCAAAGAGCAGCTAGAACCCCGTGCCAGCTGGGAATCCATGCCCCTTCCCGACGCCGCCCGCACAGAGGTGGAACCCCTCTGGTCTAGCAGGTTCTGTGCTATAGGCCCTGGGGCTCAGACCTTTCGTGGATCTGCCATCTAATGGATTTGTGTTTGGGGGGGACGCAGTGCCAGACAACGAGACCCCAGGAGGTGAAAAGCCAGCAGAGGGAGGAGCTGCGGACTGTCCAGAGAAGGTGGAAGAGGAGGAGGAGGAGGAGGAGGAGGAGGAGGAGGAGAGCCTCCCCGGATGTACTCTGTTTATTAAAAACCTCAACTTCAGCACGACGGAGGAGACCCTGAAGGGAGTGAGTGATGGTTGAGAACAACGGGGAAGGGGATCGTGGGGCGGGGAAGCCCGTCTGCTGATGCGCTGCCTGGTTTATTCGGCCTGTAAATCTGGTTCACGCTGATATGGGGCTTCACAGCCAGCCACCGGCCCCTCCATGTCCCTGCTGGGCTGTCCCGTAGGCATCTCCCCCAGGGACTTGAGTCACGGGCAGACCCGCCTTGGGGCTGGGAGGGGCACCCACAGACATGGAAGGGGACGTGCCAGGGCGGCTAGGGAGGCGTGTGCAGTGTGAAAGCTGTCGTCTGTGTGTGTTAGTGTTGCCCATTCAGAAAACAAAGCCACCCCCCACCTCTGCGCCCCGCCAATTGTTTCTGTGGTGTTAACTACCCAAAAGCAAATGTTAGCACCACCTCCTGGCCTGATGGGAGCAGGCAGAAGACCCAGGAATGAGTGCGGGGCAGCCCTGCCTGAAATCCCTGGACGGGATGTGGGTTTTGCATTCTTGGGGGGTGGGGCGGAGGGTACAAAGATGGGCATCTCCAAGTAGGTGTTTGGGAAATGTCAAGTGGGTCCTACATTGAGTGGGGTTGGGGGAGCCTTGTGAAGGAGTTGGCTAGAGATAGGGAAATGGAGCCTCCGGTTCCAAAGGATTATTAGGGCCTGCAAGCTCCCCCGCTGGGCTGAGACCTGCTATGGGGAGACTCCTCATTTCTATGAACTGGGTTTGACACATTTTTTTTTATGCATAAATCAGTGATTATTAGCAGGCTGACAGCCATGGATTGGTTCTGAAAAAAAAACCAAGATGGCCATAAGGATTGAACTCACTGACTTCTAAAAACTCTTGAGGGGCGCCTGGGTGGCTCAGTCGTTAAGCGTCTGCCTTCGGCTCAGGTCATGATCCCAGGGTCCTGGGATCGAGCCCCACATCGGGCTCCCTGCTCATGGGAAGCCTGCTTCTCCCTCTCCCACTCCCCCTGCTTGTGTTCCTTCTTTCGCTGTGTCTCTTTCTGTCAAATAAATAAATAAAATCTTAAAAAAATAAAAAATAAATAAAAATAAAAATAAAAACTCTTTTGAGTTCCAAAATCCCACAAATGGACTCAAGAGGGGGGACGGGGTCCACTGAGTCCCAGAGGCAGGATGGTGGTGGGTGGGTGGAAGGGAGGCCAGCCTGCATCCGGAGGGAGAGATTGAGGTGTCTCCTCTTTGGGGAGGCAAGAGGTCAGAGTGTGCACCATGAGGCCATCTGGCTAAGTCTGTGATGTGACTGTCCTCTTGCCGGTTGGGAGAGTGGCCACGGCAGAGGGGCACATCGGCCAAAGCAGCAGCATCTTCAGGGCAGAGATTTACTGTATGGAGCAACTGGAAACCCGCCCTGGGACTTCTCGTTGGTTGCTTCCTGAATCCATTTTGGTTCGGTTTGGATTTGCATTTGTAAAGAGGCAGGCCCCCAGTAGTGCCGGATTGCTTCGAAGAGCTGAAGGCAGCGTGTAGTTTGTGTTCGTTCCCGCTGGGCCGGCTCTTCCGGGTCTGGTAAGGGAACGTCATCAGGAATCGTTGCTTCCTGGAAGATGCAGCCAAGCTTCAGACTCGGGAGCTGGGAGTCGCCGCTAGGGTGATGTCCAGGTTCCACACACATAGCTGTGAGTCCTGAGCTTCAGGGGGTCAGGTCACTGTCCCAGGGCCACAAGCCCATCAGGGGCTCTGCAGGGAACGGCGTCCAGCCCTCGTGTTGCCCCAGGTTAGGAGTCAGACTGCCTGGACGTGGATCCCGGCCTCACTCTCGGCTAACAGTGCAAGCCTGGGTGAGTCCTTTATCCTGTCTGTGCCTCAGTCTCCCCGTCTGTACAGCGGGGATGTTAGGAGAATCTTCCCGTGGAGTGGTTTGTTTGTTTATTTTAAGATTTTATTTATTTATTTATTTGAGAGTGAGAGAGAGCGAAGCAGAGGGAGAGGAGGAAGCAGACTCCCCCCTAAGCAGGGAGCCCGACATGGGGCTCAATCCAGGGACTCCGGGATCATGACCTTAGCCAAAGGCAGATGCTTAACTGACTGAGCCCCCCAGGCACCCCTGGTGGAGCGGTTTTAAAGATCTGAGTAGGACGAATGAGACTTGAATTAAGAGAGTCCGTAAGTGTCCGCACCTTATGCACGATCTGGGTGTTAGTGCTGCTGTTAGTCCCGCCCTCTTGGGGCCCGTGGCCCCGTATGAAGCCTCTGTATTTTGAGCTGTGCCTGCACTAGGTGCAGGATTAGCCTGAAAATAGTGCTGATACACGTTGACATTCCTTTCCAGGTGTTTTCCAAAGTGGGGACGGTGAAGAGCTGCTCTATTTCCAAGAAGAAGAACAAAGCAGGTATTCCCTACAAAAGCACAGTCAGAAAGGACGATTCCAGAAGAACTTGTGGCTCTGGGCGGGGGTGGGGCAGTGAGGGTAACTCTCGCTTGCTCATTTGGAAGGTCCTCACATTCTCACGTGACCCACCTAAAACAGTCCCTCTTTGTCTGTCCCCGGAGACTCCCAGTGTTCCGTGGATGCGGCCGTGCACATCAGGGTCTTCTGAATTTAGACTCTGCCTTGGGCCTTGGACTGTCCCCTGGTCTCAGAGCGTTTGATGGTCCAACGGTGTTAACACTGTACCGTAGCAGAAGCCTCTCCCTCCTCCCAGCACCTCTGGGCTCTGGAAATGCCCTAAAGAAGAGCAGGGAGAGACTGATCTTGGGCTTTCCCATTTCCCTTCCAAGAGAAACAACCCAGACGTAGAACCTCTGGAACATTCCACTGAGCCATTCTCCGGGAGCTACAGAGCTGGTTTGGGACATAAGACAGGCAGCTAAGTACCACGTGAGCAATGTGAAGGCTCTGTCGCAGGGGCTTCAGGAAAGGAGGTGACCCCTGACGTCCAGGTGGCGAGTTGGGCTGGTAGAGGGGCCGCCAGCTCTGCCTGGGGCTGCCCCTGTGGGTTGTAGGGTCACTGCGTCCCTCTCCGCCATCAGATGCTGCGGAGCCTACCTTTCGGCCCTCGGGAGCACCCCTCAGCGTACTTTAGAAAGAGTTACCTGATCTTTCAGCGCTTTCCTGTATCCGCCGAAGAAACCAGTGTTCACGGCTGTCACAGGGTGGTGCCGCCTGGCAGCCAACAGATCTGTCTGAGGCTCCCTTCTGTGGCCCGCAGAGCCACGTGTGGACAGTTTCGTGGACTTTCTTACGGCGTCGGTGCCTCATTTGATAGCACGGAGTTGTGAATGGAAACGCAAGCAAGCGGTCCACGCCGTAGGGGCTCGGGTCTTACGAACAGTACAGTAGAGGCAAAGATGGGACCAGTGAGCAAGTTGAAGGTGGTGAATCTCGATCCTCATTTGGACCCATCAGACTTGAGCAAGCCCTCTGAGTTCAACTGTGAAAAAAACGAAAGAATAAAATTAATATATCTGTATAACATTGCAGGGGATGGGGGGAAGGAGGCACGCGTCACATTCTGTGCCATAGGGCAAGGTGTAATTAGACAAATGCCCTGTAAAATACCAGCTGCCCCCCCCCATTATATGTATGTATGTAAAGCGCATAGATCTCAAGTCGGGAAGCAAGTGTTTCCGATAAACTTTTGCGATCTTCCTTGTTCTCTGAACCCTTGCTACTCACTGCCTTAGAAGTAGGGGACCAGAGAGGTTTGCATAATGCAGCCGCCCTCCCCGTCTGAACTTGGTATCTGAAACCCAGGAGCAGCTGTAATCGGATGGTCAGAAATACCTGTAAAGGGGAGGGGGTGGGGGGATGGGTAAGCCAGGTGATGGATATTAAGGAGGGCACGTACTGCATGGAGCACTGGGTGTTATACGAAAACAATGAATCACGGATCACTACATCAAAAGCTAATGATACATGGTGACTAACATAACATAATAAGATAAAAAAAAAAAGATCTGTAAAGGGGAAGTCTTTGGTGCCTTTTGCTTTTCACGCACATATTCATCTTCTGCGTTGTGTGTGGAAGCAGGGGGACGGCCTAGGTAGATGTTGAGCCGCTTGTCATAGTGATGGTCATCCCTGTTCGTTCCTTCTCCCTCCCAAAGGCGGAATTCTATTACGAAGTTAATTATCATGTCAGTCATCTGTTAATTAATAGTCAACTGGGCCTCAGGTGACGGCTATACAACTTTGTTGGCTGGTTCTTCAAGATGACTGGTAATACATGGCGAGCCAGGAGCGGAAACCTTTTTGGGAACGAAGGAGGGGTATGAGGAAGAGAGAAAAGAGTGGACATCCAGGGGCCCTCTGGAGCCCTTGCACTTGGGCTCGTGCTTTCTTCGCTTTCTTGCCCACCCACATCACCCCTGTGATTTCTGCCTCTCTCCTTCAGGAGCGATGCTCTCCATGGGATTTGGATTTGTGGAATACAGGAAGCCAGAGCAAGCCAAGAAGGCTCTCAAGCAGCTCCAGGTAAGGTGGGGATTTCAGCCGAGGTCCTCGGAGGCACTTGCTAGGTAGTGGGGGTGGGGAGGGGGGCTCCCACCTGTCAGCGCTCCTGAAATTGAGCGGGAATGCAGACAAGTCCACATTTTTCTGGGCCCCTCACTTCCTCCAGTTCTCTAGGGAGGAGAGAACTGTGGCCCAAGAAAAATGAAGACCCCTCCTCAGCACTCTGTCGTCACTGTAGTGTGTTCACTAATCCACAGCTCTGTGCCAGGTCTGGGGAAGATGGCAGAGCGGACCTCTGAATAAATACACAGAACCAGGTCATGAGCACTTGGATGGAAATGAAGCAGGCACTTTGATGGGCAGGGAGGGCTACTTTACGATGTGTGGTCAGGGGAGGCCTCTCTTGAGGTGACAGTTGAGCTAATACCTAATGATAAGAAGGAGTCAACTACATAAAGATCTGGGGGGAAAGCAGTCTGGGGGGGGGGGAACAGCATGTGCAAAGGGCCTGAGGCAGGGACTCTAAGGTAGGAGTGAGCTTAGTGTGTTTGAGAGATACAAAGAGGCCAGTGTGGCAGAGGAGGTGTGGGGTGGGTGGTGCCTGGACCTGGATCTTGCAGGCCTTTTAACGACCTTGGAGTCCAGTTGTAAGGCAGTGAGATTTGATCAGAGGGCTTCGAGCACACCAGCGAAGGGACTCTTTTATGCTTCCAGACAGCCTCTCCAGCTGCTGTGCAGAGAGTGGATCATAGGGAAGCAGGTGGCATCATCCAGGCAGGAAAAGGTGTTGGCCTGGGCGGGGATGGAGGCAGTGGGGACAAGGGAGCTGAACTCCAAGGTGTTTGGCAGAGACTTCGCATCCTTTTCAGAGAAAAGAACAGTGCCTTCCTGCTGGGTCTGACGTGCAGAGTCAGCCCAGGGCCCTCGGGAGCAGGAGGGGAGCTGAACTGGGGCCCCAGGGAGCAGGACAGTCTGGGATTTGTGCCTCCCCAAAATGAGACAGGCCTCTGCTCGGAACAGTGTCCTCAACACTCTTCCCTGATGCCCCCCATCCCCAAGGCCTTTGGTGGCAGGGGCAAGGAGCAGTGCCCCTCTCCCCCCCACGCACCTCTTTCTTTCTGCAGACCTCCTTGCTCCCACTGTCTCTTGCCTTTCCCTCGTTCTGCAGCCAGAGCGCTCATGATCATGCCTCTAGATCAGGCTTCTAGACCCAAGTCCGTAGAAGGGCTTCAAGGGGTCCAGGGACCCTTTTAAGCCATTTTCAGAATGTCACGTGCCCTTGTGCACTGTACAAAGGAGGACATGGCCTGCCTGGCATGAGCCCAGGCAGTGGGAAGGTAAAATAGAGTTGAATCCGGCCCAGTTTACAAGCCAGGGCGTGGCCGGCGGCACACCATTCCCCAGCTCTTGTTCTTCCTCTGAGAGCTGCACCTGGGCCGGGCCCAGCTGGGCGGTTCTCAGTGTGGAAAGGACACGCATGCATACAGGGCCCCCTCCCAGTCCCAGCAGAGCTTCCCGTGCAGGGGAAAGGCCCCCGGGCTATTGGAAATGCAGCAGGGCACGTAGCCAATATGATTGTTTTTGTAGAATTTTGATGACCTTGGCTCGAGGCCACTTCACGAAGGGCTGAGTTGGTTTTGGGTAGGATGATGGGGAGGTGAGCCCTCAGGGCCTCTGCTCTCTTTGAAAGGCTCTCTTGCTCTCCACCAGGGCTCACAGACTCAGATGCCCATAAGGGCCGGGGACTTGAGGGGGGGGGGGGGGCGGCGTCCAAAGGGACAGCCGCTTCTTGGCTTCAGCCAGTTACTGCCTCGTGGTGGGGCGGGTCGCAACCATACCAGATCTCTGGGCTTTGATTTGTTTGTTGTTTTTTAATTTTTTTTTTTTTTTTTTAAGATTTTATTTATTTGCGAGAGAGAGAAAGAGACAGAGAGCATGAGAGGGAGGAGGGTCAGAGGGAGAAGCAGACTCCCTGCTGAGCAGGGAGTCTGATGCGGGACTCGATCCCGGGACTCCGGGATCATGACCTGAGCCGAAGGCAGTTGCTTAACCAACTGAGCCACCCAGGCACCCGTTTGTTGTTTTTTTTAAAGAGACACCGGAAGTCCAGCTTTGTTACCAGATGCCATGTGGGCCCGTCACTGGGCTTGAGCTCTGCACATTCAGTGCTCCGTTCTCTGCCACATAATGCAAGATTCTATAAAACACCCCGCACTGGTCCAGTGTTACCTCCCCGTGTGCACACATACGTGCACATTGCCACAAAGAATTGTTTACACGAAACTACGCGTGGTGTATTTTATGGGAGATTTAAAGGATTTTCGAGGGTAATTTTGTTAATACGCCAGTTTTGCCTTAAGGGACCCACGTGAGAACCTAGCTTTCCTTGCAACTCCTCTGTGGTTTAGAAATTATTTTTTTAAGCATACAATCTAACCTGAACTCCTGCTCTGCAAGCCAGACCGAAGGGGCTTCCTTTGCCTGCAGATGCTCATAAACGATGGAAAATTCTGTGTCCCTCCAGTGGCATAAAGGTCAAGGCCCACGCATGGCTTGAGAGGACATTGGAAGGCTGGGTCTCTGTGACCACCAGCTGCTGCCTGGGCTCAGCATGAGCCATTTCCAGGAGAAGCTGTTCTCTGTCCTTGATTCCAGCTGGCCCCTCTGCCTGGAAACATCCTCCCTCTGAAATTTCCTTTCCCCTCTGCGGAAGCCCTCTCTGGTGAAGGGCAGGGGTGCGGGTGAGTATTTCGGGGAGGACAGAGTGACAAGCTGTGTTGTCTTCTCTGTTAGGGTCACGTCGTGGACAGCCACAAACTGGAAGTGAGGATCTCCGAACGAGCCACCAAGTGAGTCTTCGGTGCCCCGTCTTTGCTTTGACCTGGGGCAGTCCCTTCTGCTCTGGTGCTGGTTCCCCAGCCCCTTGACATGACCCCCCGCCCGAACCCCTCACCATCTGGGACTCTTCCTAATGAAGCTGGTGTCCCATTTGCCAACTCTGAGGCCCGTTTCTGTGAGGAACTGGGACCGCTCCAGTCCTTTGAGTAAATGCTTAACGCACATTTATTATCATCGAAGGAGCAAGAATGGGAAAAACAAGCACGTCCTGCTCATCTTGGTGGTATAAATAACCCAACAAAGAGTTGCAAGTTGCTGGGGCTATGGACGAATGAGAGAAGCAATAAGAACTTAGACGTCCACCTTTATAGGGCTTTCTTTCTCAGAGCTGGACGACAGAGCCCAGAGACAGCCTCCAGTTAATTCGAAAGAGATTCAGTAGGTGTTAAAGATGGAGACAGACCAGTCTACCCAGTGACCAGTTTCCTGAAGTGGTGGGGTTTTCTCTAAGAGTTTAGTTTTGTTCCTATCCTTCTACCCGCTCGTACGTCTAAATGAGCTGATACCGCTGTGCTGCTTCTAACAGTGCCCAGCACACAACGTGCCCAGCGTAAGGCGTTATTGTCTCGTCGTGATCATCTACCTACCTCAGGTGATGAAGTGACTGCTTCTAACAGTCCTAGGGCTGGTTTAAGATAGTTGTTTGGTAGTTGTCAGCAGGTTGGTCATTTGTTGTGGTCGTTGAGCAGATGATCTGCCAGTGGCCGGCCTGTGGCCGCTGCTTTTCCTTCCTTCTCTCTCTGTTTTCAAACTACTCGTGGATGCAGCCCCAGGCTACCTCTGGTATTGTTCGCCCATCCCGGTCTGTGCCGTGTGCGCATCATTGGGGTGAAGGCGGCCTGGTACGGGACAGGTTCCTGAGCTGTGATGGAACAGTGGGTTTCCAGACATTGGGCCCCACAGCTTTGGGTTCTAGTCCCAGAGCCGTGTGACCTTGGGTGGCTGACTTGGCCTGAGAAGTAAAATGTGCCCACCGGAGGTTGTGCATGAAGCGCCTGGCACATGCGGTGCCCATGAGCACTCAGCCGGCGATCTTCCTTCTCCATACCCTATCTACAGGGAGTCAAGCTAAAGTCACCTTGCGAGCTTTCAGTGCCCAGCCAGTGTTGATTGAGTCGTTCTTTTATTCAACAAAAAATCAGAGCCCACTGTGTTCCAGATCCTCTGCCCAGTTGCCAGCAATGGAGTTTCCATGTGGTGCTCACATTCTGGGGCAGTGTATTTGGTAGAACCTTCTACAGTGGTGGGATTCTTCTCTGATGTTCTACATCTGTGCTGTCCAATATGGCAGCCACTTGCTGCATGTGGCATTTGAACACTTGAAATGGGGGGAGTGCAGCTTATTATCTATTGGCTGCGTAACAGAGTATCCCAAACCCAGCTTAACACAGTAAACATTTATTATCCCATGGTCTCTGTGGGTCCAGAACTTGGGAGCAGCTTAGCAGGGTATGTCTGTCTCCGCGTCTCTTGAGGTTACCATGGTGATGCTGGCTAGGGTTGCAGTCTCATCTGAAGGCTCCCCAGGGACTAAAGGATCCACTTCCAAGATGGCGCCCTCACAGGGCTGTTGGCAGAAGGCCTCAGTTCCTCACCACATTGCCTCTCCCTGGATTGCATGAGGGTCTTTACAGCCCATTTCTCACAGAGCCAGTGATCCAAGGGGCAGCAGGAAGGAAGCGACAGTTTCTTTTACGACCTAGTCTCAGGAGCCACTGTTGTGTCTGTCTTCCATTGGTCAGGGAGCACGGGAGGGGACTCCATGAGGGCCTGAATACCATGAGGCAGGGATCATGGGGGACCATCTTGGAGGCTGGCTCTCCCGGCAACTGAGGAGTCAAATTTTGAATTTTGCTTTCATTTAAATTTAACTGGCCATGTGTGGCTTTTGGCCACTGTATTGGACAGCACAGCCCTAGAGGACAGACCGTAAAGGGAAACACGAGCAAATATATACTGTGCGGTTAGGTGGTGGCCAGGAAGGAGAACAAAGCCGGGAGTGGGGGTGAGTTGCTGTTTTAGGGGCAATACTTAGGGAGGGCCTTTGAGGAGGTGATGTGGAGCAGGTCTGAAGGAAGCGAGTCGTAACAATCGTCTTCACGACAACTGCCACGATTTATGGAACGTTTAGCTCATGGCGGGCACCATACAGAGTGTTCGACAGGTCCTCAAACCGTATGACAAGGCCGGCACTATTATTAAGGCCGTTCTGCAGTTGAGGAAACGGAGGCCCAGAGAGGCCAAGTTACTTGCCCAAGATCACTCAGATCCTGTGTGGCCGACTTGGCTTCCACACCCCGATCATCAGCTCCCTGCTCACAGTCCTGCCCTGCTTTGATGCAGGTGCGCAGGTGAGGTGGGGCCATGTTGGAGAGGGCCCTGAGCCCCGGATCAGTTTCCTAACCCCAGCCCGTTTCCATGGCTAGAAGCTGCTCCAGGGCCTCGGGACGTTGGTCCTCGGGTGAACAGTGGAAAGTCTCAGATAAGCCCTTTGGACCATCTGGGGTCTTGCTGCATCCAGAAAGGGACCGTGGAGACTGGATATGGGGAGGAACTGGCCTCACCCTCGTTAGGGTTCCTCTCTCCAGTCCCGCTGGCCCCTGGGTCTCTCAGATGACGGGCAGGAGGGACCCAAAGGTGGGCAGGTGGGCTGACTGGGTGTCCATAGCTGTTTTGAGAAGACGGTTAGGCTCCGTGTCACCCACGGGAGACTACCTCCCTCCCATTTCATCTCTGCCTCATCCACAGCAACTCCTTGAATCCCTCACCTGCACAGAAGACCAGAGTGTCGGCTCTTGGAGGGAGGGCAGGGGAGTCCGTGGAGGGCAGCAGCTGCCTACACCCTGAATAACCTGAACCCTTTCCCACGACCGTCCAGGCCAGCTCTGACATCCACTCGGAAGAAACAAGTTCCCAGAAAGCAGACAACGTCAAAGATTCTGGTGCGCAACATCCCGTTCCAGGCTGACAGCCGGGAGATCCGTGAGCTCTTCAGGTGAGAGGCGCTGGTTCGGTCCAAGGGGCAGTGTGTGGGTGGGGAGCCTGCCGGAGCCTTGGAGAAGGTAGCCTTGGGGTCCTTTGATGGCTCCGCCGGAGGCCCAGTGGTCTTTCAGAGGTCATCTTTCGGCTGCCTTTGATTTATCTCCCTTGCACTCACGCACTGCTTTCCAGAGCAGTGTGCAGAAAAATCTCGAAGCAGCCAGGCCTCCTCCTCCTCCAGAGGTGAGACAAAAAGAAAGGGAAGCTGATCTCCATCCCCACCCACAGCAGGATGGGGCGGGAGCCCACGTGGCTGAAGCTCAGCTCTACCCACCATCTGCCTGAAATTCTTCCACCCAAGGCACTCCTCTGGTCTAAGCCAATGGTTCTCCTCCTCCTTGGTATTTTCGAGTCACTTGGTGACTTTTATAAACGTACCTTTGCTCAGGCCTCACCCCCAGGGAGCTGGATTTTGTTGGTCAGGGGCGGGGCCCAGACACTGATATTTTGATCAGAGCTCCTCAGGGGGGTTTGGGCTCTACTGACCAGCTGGAGTTGGGCGCCGCTGTCTACATTGCTACTTACGGAGAAGCCATTTCGAAATAAGGATGAATCACCTGCATAGATCATGCCGTCCAGCAGCAGATGCTAGCATGGGGTCAAAAATTTCGGGTTCTGGGACCTGGAAGAGCAGGCTGGGGGGCGGGGGGCGCAGCCGGAAGGCCCGGTGAGCCCATGCAGAAAGGCAGGTAATCAGACCAGTTTTCCCCCATTTTGAAAGAGAAACCAGCAATCGGATTTTGGGGGGGGCATAAGTTGGCAACTAATTTACTTTTCTGAAAATAAACATGGTACAGGACAGAGTCTGCCTGTGGCCACATACAGCCCAAGAGCCACCACTTTGCAACCCCCGTGCTGATACATTACACTGTTGAGCTTTTGAGGTGAATGAGGTCCTGCCCAGAACCAAGCCCTGGATCAAACGTCTCTATGGAGGACGTCACAGGAAGATGTTTAAAGCCCAGGCCCTCCCCAGGCGAATGCTGGGTGGTGCAGAGAGAGACCATCTAGCCCTCAGAATGTAACGGCAGATGGAATTAGCCCCAACCGAACAGATAATTTGGGGGGGCCCCCAAAACGTACAGCACCCTGGCCTGCGGGATCGAGAGAGCTAGGTCCCCGTTAGAATGATCACTTAGCATCTTACTCATTAGGTCAACTTACCGATGTCAACTGTGGATGCAAAATGCAAATCCTGTATTTTGGGGACCAGAAAGAAGTATCTTTGTATGCAGTCTGCCTCTCTGCACTCATTTGGTTTAAAGGATAGGGAGCCATTTATGGGATTTGCTTCCAAAGTCGCCATCCCTCTCGTCTCTGTGCCCCATCGTCCACTAGTGTGCAGTTCATTAACAGGCATGGTTAGCGGGAGCTGATGCAGACGCCTACCCTGCCGGCTTCTAGTAGCTGAGCCTTAGCTGTGATCCCGGGTCCCCCGCGTGGCAGCAGCAGCCTGGTGAGCTGGGGTCACAACCTGGGGGGGACGTTTTCCATTTCCCCACACCCAGGGAGACGAGAGGAGTACGTGAGTGAGGCCGTTGCAAGAGTCCCTATCCTCAGCCCCACGCGCCTGCTTGTTTTCACATGCTTCTGCTTTTTAAAGAGAGTCCAATTTAAGAACTGCCAGATCAAAACGGGATTGCTGCAAACAGCACGTGTTGATCAGGAAATAGTATCCCGCCGAAATGACAGTTCCGCTTGTTTCCACAGTGTATTTAGGATGACATTTATCCAGGGAAACAAAAGACCCAGACAGAAAGGGAAAACGCTTTGTTTGATCTCTTGTTTTATATTTATTTTGAGAAGACAGGGAATTAGTGTCCACCGAACGTAATTATGCGCGGCGTCTCTTCTCCCTGCCATTGTTGTGATGATGGTTTCCGCCAGCCCTTGGAAATGATCGGAAAGCCAGTCTTGGAGGGCTCACCTTGCTTTGTTGTGCACTCGGGCTGGGGGTGGAGGCAGTTCCGAGCGGCGGGCAGCAGGGGTCGCTGTGAGCCTTCTCGGGGCTAAGCTGGTCCGCGAAACCACAGACCCGATTTCCAGACAAAGCCAGTGGCCGGCAAAGGTCAGAGCCAGGGGAGGATTTCAGGATTGAGGGGAACCAGTCTGGTCCATTTCTCGCAGGCAGGTTTTGCGCGTTTGTCCTTCCAGGTGTAATCAGAATCCCAGCTCCTTCCGATGGAGCGCTCACTGTGTGTTGGGCCCTAGCTGTGGGTCTGCCGGTCCCATGTCTTCTCCTTTAAGCTGCGCAGCCGTGCTGCGGTGGAGGGATGCTGTTCCCCGTTTTGCACCCGGAAGGATGCTGGAGACCCGGGCACGTGAAGCATCCTGCCCGGGACCCACAGCTGAGCCAGGGCTGGGAATTCAGTGGCCTGCCCCAGAGCCGTGGCTCGGAACCACTCCTCTCTGCAGCCTGCTCTCCTTCTCCCGGGTCTGGAAGGACACTGCCCCCGAGATCATGTCAGCGGAAACACTATCCCGTGAACGTATGGTTCGTACCGGCCATTGTGCTAGGTGTCGGGCATGCAGCCGTTTCAGGAGAGATGGGCTCCTCCCTCGAGGGCTTCAGTGTCTGTGAGGGACCAGGGAGCAAAGCGACAGTGACAGTCGGACAGTGACACTCTCGTGATGTGCAGGAGTGAGTGTAGGGCCGTGGGAAAGCATGGTCAGGTCCTCAAGAGCACCCGCCGGGAGGTGGCAGCTCACCCGCCCTCCCCAGCCTCCGGGGGCCCTGCCCGTGGACTGGGGCAGCAGCTTCCCAGCCAAGGCAGCATTTGCCTGCGCCTTCCCTGGAGGCCAGCAGCCTTAAGGTCGGGCCCAGCCACACCACACCGCAGCCCCTTGAACCCAGCCGCGACGGGGCCCAAGGGGCGCTGCGGATTCACGTCCCTGCAGGGTCGTCGTCGTCGGGGACAGTTCGAGGCCCGCCCTTTAGAAAAGTCAGAGTAGACACGGCAGTGGATTGGGAGGCGGCACTTCTCTGCCACCTGCCTTCTGGGCCTCAGTTTCCCCTGGCACAAAATAACAGTAGGAACACTACTGCTAGCGTATCCTGCAACGTACGACGAGGATGCAGTGAAAACGTTATTGTTTATCATCATCAAGTAAAGTTTTCCAGCCCATCCTGTGCCAGGCACTGCTTTGCGATAGTACAGGTCTGTTTCCCACAACAGCCCTGCGGCGGAGGGTTGCCTCCCTTTCCCAGGGAGAAAATCCGCTCCCCAGCCCAGATTCCCACCCCTGGGCAGCTGCCGGCTCGCCCGGAGTCCAGCTCCCACGCCATGTGACTGCCCCTGGGGATTTTGCATGCGGGGCATTTAATGCAGGACCTGGTGTGGGGTAAGTAGTTGATAAACACTAGCTATGGTTATCGAACGGCACGAAAGAGGTGGCACCAGGCTTGGAACCCAGGGCAGGGCTGACTCGACAGAGCCTATCTGACAGCATTGCAGAGCCTCGACGGTCCTCTGGGGCATTTTCTCAGTGTTTCTCCTCCTTTGCTATGTCCCTCCTGCCCTGTGATCGTCTCCCCCTCCAGCTAGTTCCAGGCTGGAGAGAGTCAGTACTGGGGGACACAGGCCTCTCCACCCCAAAAAGGAAACACGGAAGACAAACGGGGATTCTCTGGAGTGTGCAAGTGTGTGCATGCATGCAGGGAGCAGACGCCTCACCCCAGAGCCAGAGCAGGGCTGGAAATGGCCCCCCGGCTCACCCTGCTGTGTGCACAGTCTTAAGCCAGCATCCGTTCCAGAAGAAGGGGGGACCAGCTTCCCCTCCTATCTGGGTTTGCTCTGGGGAAAGTAGACGTGTGTGTGGACCTCTGCGTCTGGGGGATGCTTTGCCCACCTCCATTGGAAAGCCTGGATTTGAAGGTCCCTGGGACAGAAGGTGGTGTAGAGAACAGCCCCACAGATGGGGCCTAAATCTGTACCCCACCTGAAGCTTGTGCATTCACACCCCCGCCCCCCCCGCCCCCGCATCCCCCCACCCCGCATCCTTACGTACAAGCACGAGTGCAGAGCCAAGGCATTTGATGGACAGGTCTTGTTCCCACCCAAGTTTCAGGGGCTGGGCCCGAGATGGCACAGACGCCTTGGGATCAGGATGGCTAATGCTCTCGGCACTCAGGCAGTGTCGGGCAGCAGGCTCACCACATCCCACGTGCGAGAGCTGCTTGCCCACCTCCTAGAGGAGGAACCTGGGGCCCCGAGAGGTACAGGGGCCGTTCCTAGAAGGACCCTCGGCTTTACCTGTTTCTCTTGTACCCCATGGGCGCCTTGGTTTGGGCTGCTCAGTTCCTGAAAGGCAGTGATCCTCCGGGAAGGAGTTTCTGCCAACAGGGCTGGCTTTGTGAGCGTGTGACCATGTGGCCCCCTGAGGCCCCATGCTTGCTTCAGTACTCTGTTGTCACCGTCCTGAAATTCTTACTGTTTGGACGAGAGGCCCTAAGTTTTCCTTTCACACTGGGCCCTGCAAATGACGTAGCCAGTCCTGCCTGCAAGCCCCTGGAATGGTGCCTGGCACACAGGAAGACGCTTCGTGCCCGCTGGAATTAGCGATTTTAAAATAGGCCTTCAGCTCACCCCCAGCCAACGTAGCTTGGCCTGTCCTAGTCTCTCAAAACTCCCAGACCACCTCACAGCCACCCTTGGAGAGCTGTCCCTGTGGTGGTTTAGTGTCCCTTCCCCCCCCCACCCCCCGACCCCCGGACTGTAATCTCGGACACTTAGGTCGCTGCTCCGTCCACGGGCCCCTGGTATGCAGAGAGTGCTCGATAAATGGTTGCTAAGCACATAGATACACTGTGCGCCCTTGCTTATGGAATCCTAATAAAAACAGGAGGTGTTATAAGAATAAAAAAAAAAAATAAAAACAGGAGGTGTGAGGCACAGAGAGGCTAGGGAGTTTGCCCGGGGCCACACAGCTCTGCAGGGGCACCACCCGTTCTCTCTCACTCTGGAGACCCCCCACCTCCGTGGGACTGTCCGCAAGGGTCCGGGGCGTTAGGTGGAAGGTGCTTCAGGTGGGCTAGGGCAGCGGCTGCAGGCTGCAGATGGGGAGAGCTTTTCAGCTTTTTCATCTGGTCCTCCCATCCTCTCTCTCTTTTTTTTTTTTTTTTTTTTTGGTTATTCTATTCCTCAGAGGTGTGAACCACCTGCCAGGGGTGTGAATGGGTGAGCTCCCGACAGGTGTCTAGAGGCCTTAATTACACGGCTTGCGTCTCCTGTCCCCAGTGCCCCTGTTGTGCCTGCTTTGTGGACAACGTCCGTTGTCCTGGCCTCTCTCCTCCTCATTTCCTCTCACGGTGACTGTGACTGTGGAGGGAGGGCCGAGGATAGCCTGCCCGCCAAGTTCCCCTCACACCCCCCCCGCCTTTTTCGCCTCGCCCAGGTGTGGGGTCACTGCCTGGTTAACTCCTGGTTGTCAGCAGTACTTTTCCAAAAGCTGGGAGCCCTGGTATATCTGCTCCCTGCGGAGGCCCAGGGCTGATGGGGCCACTTCCTGCTCGCCAGGCTCCACAGGGGAGAAGCTCTGCAAAAAGCAGCCTTGGGCAGCCCCGAAAGACCATTCGAGAAGGGGTGTGGGAGTGGGGGAGAGAAACCCCTCAGCCACGTTCTACAAGGGATGGGGTAAGGAGGCTGTCCCTCCCCGCATAGGTCATCCCCCTACATGCGCCCCTACAGGGAGCCCCTAGATGGAGGCCGCCACACGCGTTCAGTGCTGTGCCAGCCAGCTGCTCTCCCACCACAGCAGAGTCGAGTAGCTGCGTCTGAGACCAGCTGACCTGTAAGCCCATAAAATATGGACGGTCTGGCCCTTTATGGGGTACATTTGCTGATCCCTGGACTGAGTTAAACGTCGGGCTCGAATGGAGCCAGGGCACGTCCTAGGGGTTTTTGGCATTGTCTTCTAGATGCATTACCCAGATACGGTGATGCTTTCTTTCCCTTTTTATAAAACCTACAGACCTTACAGGC
Source organism: Leptonychotes weddellii (assembly GCF_054177405.1). NCBI lineage: Eukaryota > Metazoa > Chordata > Mammalia > Carnivora > Phocidae > Leptonychotes > Leptonychotes weddellii. The sequence continues at coordinate 72,143,530 of NC_138381.1, forward strand.
AAAGCTGTCACCCCGTTGACCCCCATTGAGCTGTGAGATGTGAGGCCCCACTCAGAGTTGCTGTGTTCACCTTGGCAGGCCCCTTCCCCCACTCTGACCTGTTTTCTCATCGGGGACGTCCCTGCTCCTCCTGCTTTGCTAAGATCTTTGTTGTTTAAGAGCCTTTTTTAGAGCAGTTTTAGGGTGATGGCACAATTGGGAGGAAGGTACGTAGTGTCCGTACACCCCCTGCCTCCCCATACACAGCCTCCCCATTATCCACATCCCCACCAGAGTGGGACGTTGGTTACATTCAGTGCACCCACACTGATTGGTCACTGTCACCCAGAGTCTGTAGTGTGCGTGAGGGTGCATTCTTGCTGGTGTCTATTCAGCACGTTTGGACAAAAAGGTAATGACATGTACCCATTGTGATAGTATCCTGTAAAGTGTTTTTGCTGCCCTAAAAGTCCTCTGAGCTCTGCCCATGCATCCCTCCCTTCCCCTTTGCTGAGGTTTTAAAGGATGGTATGAATGCATTCATTCATTCTCAGCTGAGCTGGAGGCAGCAGTCAGTGAATTTAGGGCCCACCCAAATGCAGTATGAGCTCACCTTACCTCGATCACATCTGCAAAGACCTGATTTCCAGTAAGATCCCATGCATAAGCTTTGGCGGACATGAATTTGGGGGACACGTGTCACCCAGGACTGGGTGTCTTAGAGGGGGTGGTCAGGGGAGGCTTCTCTGAGGGAGAGATTATAGTGGGGACCTGAGAGTATGAAGGAGTGAGCTGCCTACAGATAAGGGGGGTCCTGCAGCAGGTGCCATGCCCTGAGGTGGGAATGACCTTGGCCCCTCAGGGGAATCGGTGGGGGGAGCAGGAGCTGAAGGACAGCACTGAGATGAGACGAGTGGACAGGGGCACAGTCTTGTGGGCCACGAGGAGGGCTTTGGATGGTTTTCAAACTTGTTATTCAGGTGTGACTAGCACTCAGCTCAAGAAACAGAGTATTCCCAGCCTGCCCTATGTCCGGTGCCCTGTTCCCATCACTGCCCCCCCACCTGCTCCCTGCCCACCACTTCCCTGACTTCTAAACATGTGTATTTGCACGGCCAGGTTCTTTATGTTCTTTATGTCAATGGCATCATACTCTATATACTTTTTGGCTTCTGGTCTCTCTGCTCAGCATTTTTTGTTGTGAGATACTTCTGGGTTGTTGTGTTGTCATTGTGATTTGTTCATCCTCGGTGCTGTGTAGTATTCCATCGTGTGAGTATGTTGAAATACATTTATCCATTTTACCGATGAGCACTTGGGTACTTTTCAGGGTTTTGGCTATTTCGAATATATAATGCTCCTGTGAATATTCTTGTGTGTGTCTTTTGGGGACCACGTGCATGTGTCTCTGTAGGTGTCCCTGTAGGACTGGGATTGCTAGGTCATGGGATGTGCATATTTCAACTTCAGTAAATATCTCTATCAGGTTTCCAAAGAAGCTGTGTCAATTTGTACCTCCCTCTGGGCCTGAGCATTCTGGTTGCCTCTGGTCCTCGTCAACACTTGGTATGATCTGTCTTTTTTAGCCATTCTGGTATGTATATAACAGCATCATCATATTGTGGTTTTAATTTTTGTGCTTCCCTGGTAGCTTAAGGAAATCAAATGTTTTTTCATATGCTTATGAGCATGTGTTTAGACTCTTGTGGAATGCCTGTTCAAGTCTTCTGCCCATTCTTTTAAAAATTGGGTTGTCTTATTTTTTCTTTATTATTTTTCCAATTACTTTCTATATAAGTTTACATGTTCTGGATTCAAGTCCTGTGGTGGATATATGGTTGCAGCCCCTCCCTCTCCCATCCTATGAGTATCTTAATGGTGTCCTCCCAATGGTATCCTTTGATGAACAGAGGGCTCTTAATCTTAATGTTTGTCACTTTTTTCCCTTCATAGTTCCCTTCATGTGTTTTGTGTCCTATTTAAGCAATCCCTGCCTCCTCCAAGCTCATGAAGATAGTCTATTTTCCTGTAAAAGCTTTGACCTTTCACATTTAGGTGGGCAGTCCCTCTGGAATCGATTTTTGTATATGGCGTGAGGTAGAGATCGAGATACTTCCCCACCCCACCCCCATGGATAGTCAGTTAGCCCGACATCATTTATTGTGAAGGCCATTCTTTCCCCTCTACTCCACAGTATTGATTTTGTCATAAATCAGGTGACTGTGTATGTGAGGGTCTGCTTCTGGACTCTGTAATCTGTTCCTTGGGTCTATTTGTCTATCCCTGTGCCAATACACACCGTCTTAATTGCTGTGGCTTTGTAAGAGCTTGATATCTGGTGTCTTTGTTCTTCCCCAAGACCGCCTTGACCGTTCCTGGCCCTTTGCTCTTCAGGCCTTTGTGTTTTATTACACAGCCACGAGAGGTGCTGAGCGGAGGGAGTGGTGGGTGACTTAACATTTGTAAAAGATCTTGAGAGAAGAGGGTCAGAGCGGGTGTGAGGAGACCCGCAAGGAGGTTTTTGCAGCCACCTGGGCCCAAGGCGATTGTGGTTTGGACCAGGTGTGGGCGGTGGAAGTGGGTGCTGGGTCGGTCTGGGGGTGCAGTTGCAGACTCCTGCTGATTGATGGCTTTACTGAGTCTCCTGCTATGGAGACAGCAATGGAGGATAGCTCCTACGTTTAGGGTCCTCGGCAACTAGCTGGATGATGTGCCACGTTCGGGGGTGGGGCAGCAAGGGAGGTGTTGGCCCCGCTCCACATGCCCCCCGTTTCCTTGCCCGGGATGTGTCACACATAACCGCCAGCCACCATGGTGGTGCCACCGTTGAGCTTCTCAGCCGATCTGCGCATGCCCACACGCGTGTTTGGGGGTACACGTGAGCCTTCCTTCTGGGAACAGCTCCGGCTCATCTGCAGATGTCGGCCACAGCATCAGCATTGCTGTACCCACATTCCTTCTCGGCACATTCTCTGCTGCATGAGGGAGGCACTGTTGACGATACCCCCAGACATTTGCACAGCTCCTTGCCGGAGGGCCCTGCCAGGGCCTGAAGTGCTCCGCTGCTCGTGATTTCACTCGTTCCTCCCGCGACCAGCCTCGGGAGCCGAAGCTGAGCACACAAGGCAGATGGCCACCCGGCCATAAAACCCCAAGCAAGTTGCAAAGTCGATTCACACTCCCCATCACTCCCTTCCTGTGCAGCCTCTCCCACTGCACATTCCAGGGATAGAGATGTGCCTTTTGAACCCTTTCCTGGACCCATCCGGCATGTGTATTAAGTTCTTTCCATATGCCTGTCCTCGGCAGTCATCACTATGCGATTTTCTATGTCCGTGATGCTCATGAAGGCCAGTCTGCAAACTTGACACGTGCTTCCCATGAGCTGAGCACCGTGCCATCTTCAAAGAGCTGGCCCTGCCCTCAGGATTGCTACCTCCAGAAAGATGATGAGAGTTACAAGGCCGTAACTAAAATTTGCCAAGGAATCAGTTCTTCCTCAAAGGGAATGTCCCAAAGACAGAAGGGAGCAGTCCTTGCCGAGCATCTTTTTATTTGGAAAAAAGATCTGGCATTACGAATGAACCCCAGGGTTCACATTAGCCAGCTGTGGGATGCAGCGCAACACAATCACCTGGTCCAAATCCCAGGTATTCCCCCCCCCCGCCCCATGGCATGGCCACATCTTGACTCCAGCTCTTAATATGGGCCTGCTTGGTTTGGGGGAGGGGGGCATGGACTAGGCTCTATCAGGTTAGAGAACCCAAAGCTGGCTAGCCTTCACAGGCGATCCCAAGAGGAGACTGCTGATCCTCGCAGCAGATGTTACCGAGAGTCGGACCTCTGCTCAGAGCGAAAACAAGTGAAAATACGCACCCTTTGGAATGGCTAGAATAAAAAAAAAAACAGGAGGAACACAGAATGCTGACGAGGATGCAGAGAAACTGGTCCCATTCACACGTTGCCGGTGGGAATGTGAAATCGTACAGCTACTCAGGAAGAGAGAATAGGCACTTTCTTCCAAACTAAACAACGCACTTACTGTGCGACCCAGCAGTTCGACTTTTGTGCATTGATGTCAGAGAAATGGAAAATGAAGTTCATGTAAAAATCTGTACACGTGCCCATCAGCCGATGAGTGGATAAACCAGATGAGGTCTGTGGAATGGTATCCTGCCATCGGTAGGAATGAATGCTGACACATCCCATACCACGGATGGACCTTGAAAACATCATGCTAGAGAAAAGAAGCCAGTCCCCAAAGAGAACATATTACATGATTCCATTTACATAAAATGTCCAGAATGGACAAATAGAGAAAGTGGATTAATGGTTACTTGCAGATCGGGAACAGGGTTGGGGAGGCGAGCACTAAAGGACTTGGGGTTTCTTTCTAAGCTGATGAAAATTTTCTACAGTCATGGTGATGATTCACAACTCTGTGAATATGCTAGAAACTGTTGACTCATACACTCTAAATAGTTGGATTGCACGGTGTGTGAATTGTATCTCACTAAAGCTACAAAGAAGGAAGGAAAAGAGGGACAGAGGAAGGAACCTGTATACAGATGCACATAGCAGCTTTATTCATTTTAGCCGAAACCCAGAAACCACCCAAATGTCCTTCAACAGGCGAGTGGTTAAATGAGCCATGGTTCCTCCATGCCATGGAATACTACGAAGCAATAAAAAGGGACAAACTGTTGGTACACCTAGCAACCCATTTGTGAAATCTCTGGAGCATTATGCCGAGTGGGAAAAGCAAATCTCCAAAAGGTAGACACTGCGTGATTCCATTCCTATAACATTCTTAAAATGATAAGATTAGAGAGATGGGGAGCATTAATTGGGGGTCAGGCAGGCAGAGAGAAAGAGGGTGGTGGTGTGTGTGAAAAGAAAGCACAGGGGATCCCTGCAGTGTACGTTCTGTATCTTGACTGGTCACGAATCTACAAGTGGTAAAATTGCATAGAACTAAATACATATACTCAAATGCATCCATGTAAAACTGGTGAGATCTGGGTAAGGTCAGTGATTGCATTAATGTCAATTTTCTGGTTGTGATATCATACTATTACGAGATGTTACCACTGGGGGAGACGGGATGAAGGCTGTAGAGGATCTCCCTGATTATTCCTTACAACTGTCTGTGAGTCTATAATTATCTTAGAATAAAAAGTTTTTTAAAAAAACAAATATCCAAATCCATAAAGGATTACGAAAGGCCACACCCTACAGTAGTGAGTTGCCCGTCATCAGGGGCAAGCAAGTGAAGACTAAGGCAACTATCTGTTAAGGGTGCTATAAAAGGGATTTCTGTTGGAGTAAGAGGCCAGGCTCACTCCCTTCAAGACAGTTGCACCCGAAATATTGTCAGCTTTAGTGTCCCTGGGGGGTCAGAGAATGGAGAATCCTCTGGCCTTTGGGTCAGCTGCAGGTGGTCTGAGCCTTTGGTCAGAAGGATATCAGCATTCAGCAGACACACAGTTAATAGGTGAGGAGGGGGTGGGAATGAGGAAGAGAAATTATCCCAACTTGTATATACTATATAAACGGTATATATACTTTATCACTTAAATCTAGGCTAACGGAACCCAGGGAAATGAAGAGACTGGCTCATACGTGTATTTAATCTCCTGGAATCTACTTCTATTTAGTAGGTTCATGCATGAACCTGGTGCTATAGGGAACATAGAAAAATATTAAGCGTCAGTTGTTTGCAGTGCGAGAAAACGGCAGTCCTGTGTCACTACCCCCTTCTCAGAGAGCTCAGAAACCAGCTCATAACTTCCTCAGGCTCCTGTCGATCTCTGTCCCTCCAGACACTGGGCCTGGCGGGCTGGGCACAAAGCCACGTTTCTCAGAGCATGCCCTTCGCCATTTAAGATCCCCAGGAGCACAGCCCCGAGGCATTTGATGGGGATGTGCGCTGGGTGAGACTCTCTACATTCGAGAGGCCCGCTTTGCAGAAAATCTGTTGCAGACCCTTTGCTTCCTCTTTTTTAATTATCCTGCTCTCTGCCCACCAGTATGTCCACCAGGGGATGGTCAGAGGCTGTCAAAGTTACTGCTGCTCAAACCAGGACAAAGCAGCACTTGCTCGGATGAGATACTTTGGTTACCCGACTTCTCCTTTCTCGTGTTGTCCTTGTGCCGTGGCCATCAGAAGTCAGCTGTCCGCTTGGAAAGGAGCCAGTGTGATTTTCCAAGTGATCAGAACACCGGCCAGGGAGTCAGGAGACCTGAATTCTGGCCCAGCTCTGCCTTGAGCCCTTGAGGTCACCTTGGGCAGTGGCGTGACTTCTCAGAGTCTCCGTTTGTTGAATGAATCAGTGAAGGGGTCGGGCAAGGCCAGCCCAGGCCGACAGCTTCCTCCTTGCAAGCCGACACGAACCGGTTGGTCATGGCTGCCTAGAGTCCTGTGTTGGAGGATGGCGAAGCTGTCTGGGCTCCACAGGAAACGGCATTGCAATTGATTAGTGATGTCTGCCGTGGACGCGGGAGCAGCCTCTTTGATACGTAAGCAGCTGCAGGGATTCACCTAAGAATGTGGCATTAATCGCATATCGCTGGAGCTTTTATGTTTCTGTCTGCCACACTGGCTGCTAGAAGCGGGCCCAGATCGGGGCCCATGTGGAAGCCCGCTTCGTTTTCCTCTTTCAAAAAAGAGTAATAAATTCTGAGAGTCAAGAAGGGTTTTTTTCTCTTCTTGTTGTTTTCTTCCTTTGCAATTCCACAGATGTGGTCCTGAGTCGCAGCTGACATTTTCTTTCCCTCCGCACCTCGCCTGATTCCAGAGGAGGTGACAAAGGCCCAGACGGTGGGACGAGGCACCCTGGGGAGAGCGCGCAGGTCCCGGGGGTGGGGGAGAGGGGGGCATTGTGCGCCCTGATTCCTTCCCTGCAGCCTGCTCTAGCCTTGCTTTCACACCTCCTCTCTCCCCGTTCCATTCAGGGCCTTTTCAGTTACAAGGTCTCTGTGCTTTGTCTGGGCTTGCCGGGAGAGCAGCAGTCAGTGGGCTCTTTGTTGCAGCTGATAATTGTGCTCTGTGTCTCCAGCATCCTGGGTGCTGAAAGGCAGTGGGAGCCCCAGGATATCTTGGGAGGCTTCTGAGCAGGAGCAGCTTCTGCCTGCTCACGTGACTCGGAGCCTTCCATGGAAAAGGGAGGTCTCGACACACTGCTTTTTAGTTAAGAAATAACTCGCCGGTTTAGCAAATATTTACTGAGCATCTCTAATGAGCCAGGGACTGTGCCGGGTGCTGGGTTACAGAAACAAACGTGAACTCCAGGAGGGAAAGGGACTGTCTTCGTTTAGGGGGAAGTCGATGCTTGATGCACCACTAAAAACGAGGTCTTCCACGCCACTGGTATGGTGGCGTCCTAGGACTCCGGGTCTATCTCTAGAGAAGGGTGAGGTTAACAGCGGTGTGTGGTTTGCTGTGAGGACAAGGTCAAGGGTCTTGGGAAGGCACCTGGCCTTTCTCTGGCCCAGACCCAGTGGTTCTGTGTGGTGCCGAGGGCTCCCGGAGCACCCGAGTCCGCCGGCTGAGAGCCATGGCCTTGCCACCTAGTGTGGAGCTCTTGCCTTCCTGGTCCTCCCCAAGGCCACTCTGAAGTGAGGGGGCTGGTCTCTGAAAGGGTTTTCTACCTAAAGGAACGGTCCGTAAAATCACAGGCCGCGGCAGTATTTTCTTAACACTGTCTCATTTCTTGAGCAATGTTCAAAGAGCCCTTTTGAAGAAAAATAAAATTCCTGGGGCCCTTCCCCCACAGGGGTGATGGGAATGTTTTTATCATTATGTTACTTAACCACGTACAAACGTACCACGGAGAATAAACTGACAACTTACGCTTATGGTTCTCTTAGGACTATAAAACCAAAACATGTTTTCAAATTAAATACAAACAAAATTTAAAATCAATAAAATTCAAATTAACAACATTATTTTAGTGTGATGGATGATGATGTTTTGTGGGAGCTAAAGTCAGAATGGGGGTTTTGATATTAGAAAGATGTAGCCCGGGGTCCAGATCTATAATCTGCTTTGGTGCCTTGACGTCAGCAAATACTAATGCAAAGAATGCCTGTGTACATAAGTAAGTGCATGCAGAACAGGAATACTGACTCGAAGGTTCTACTTGCCAGTTCAGCAGAATCAGACCTCTGGCGTATGTAAACTCAGCCAGTCATCGAACACCCCTCCTAGCGCAGTGTTGCTTAGCGGTTCTGCAAAGCCGTCCTGATCACTTAAAAATAAAAGTTAGCATCGTAGTGTTATTGAAATTATCAATGAGTGGATAACCAATTACTTTCAAAATTGAGAACAGGAGAGCGTTTCATTGTTCACTCTGGCTAATCAATCTCTTGTTGCAAATTGGAACACGGGCAGACAGGTTCCACACGATACAGAGTCCACCATCATCCTGAGACAGGTCCTGGCTCCTCCATCCCAGGTCTTTGGAAATCACTGTGCCCACACCGCTGGGTGCCACGTCTCTTTAAGCACCGTTCTAATATGCATATATGTATATTAACAGATTGTCTGAATACAAACCAAACATTTTTAAATTAGCCTGCAAAGTCGCTAAGCCTCCCCACCGCCCTGCCTCTATCGTCACATACGTATACACGCACATATGCCCAGATCTATCAGAGAGGCAGCAGACCTTATTTTGAACAACTCCGTTCTATTAAGTAGGCTCTGACAAGAGCACAAATTTTCGGTCCACAATCCTTGTTGGGTCCACTTAGACCTCTAGATCTTTTTCTCTGCCGAGCCTGCTTGTGGTTGAAATACCTACCACCAGTTTTCATGCAGTTTATACTGTTGGAGTTGATCTTTTTGCTGCTTGGTTACCAAGGTTAAATGAAGCTTTTGGAGTTCTTTAGCATGTCCTGCCAGTCTGAATTTGCTGGGGAAACAATGCGGGCGGAGGCCCTTTAAGGTGATCTTAGAAGTCAAGTCAAGAAGAGGCTGCTCAGTGAAGGGGCTGTTACAGCTGGAGGCTTTGTGCTAAGTCTAACACCAGCTGTTAGCTTAATGATTTAGAGCATCAGCATTGTAGTCTGTGGGAGTGACTCGCTCTAGAATTGTGTAGTGTTCAACCTGTGCCACTGAACACGGCAGCCCTGGTTGTCTGTCAGATCCAGATCAGTGTTCAAGTGTTGGCTCCTCCATTACTGGCTATCAGACTTGGATGAGTCACTCAAGTACCCTGAATCTCACTATCTGCATCTGTAAGATGGGGACCATAGTATATACGTGTCAGGGTCAATTGGAAAGATTGAGATAATGAAAATAATGCAGTGAGCTCGGTACCTGGTTCCCGAACTGTGCACCGAGGCACCTTGAGGGTGCCCCCCATGAACTCACAGGTGCACTGTGGGCTATTTCAGATTTTTGGGACGAATATAGGGACAGCTATCAGAGATGGTACCAGCTAATACTGCTGTCGCCGTAAGGTTAGACTGTGGAGTTGTCACAACCAGACTGCTAGGTATGCCTTTTGACCTAGAAATGCCGTGCTAAAAGAACTGAGAGGCCAAGAGCACTCTGCAGGAACCAAGAGAGTTTGGGGACCTGTGGCCTAGCATTCGGTGCAAACCAGCACTGCGTACGCAGCGGAGGTTATTTTGTTATAACCAGAATGGCTGTGCGGGCCTCAGGGCCTCAAGATTCCATTTTGTTTCGGCTCTTCCTGCATTTCACTGTGGGGCCCGGGATTGGTATTCAGGGTTAGTAGGCTGTTCCTCTTGCCTCCCCCCACCTTCTTCACCTCTGCTTGCTCGTAAATGCAATTCAGAACATTGATTTCCCAGCTCCGATTTTGGAAAAACCCCAGGCTGCCCGCAGTCATCTCAAAGGGGTGTCACGAAGCGTCCAAAACATAAAAGTCTTAGAAGAAAATTAATTCACTTGCATGTCCATGCCTCGCAGTGTTCCTGGCAAGGTCCAGTGGCCGCGGTCTAGACCCAGGAGTCGGGAGTGGGGGGGCGGGGGGAGGAGGAGGGAGAAGGCGGAAGTGGCTCCTCCCAGGCAGGGGGCAGACCCTGGCTGCGCAGCCTGATTTCTGCAGAGGATGCCCCTGGCCTTGACTGCCCTAAGTCTTTGAAGTATACATGGCCTCCAGCTGAGAAATCCCCCTGAGCTCTCAGTAGCATCCTGTGTGCTCGGGCTGCCACATCTGGAGAAGCAGGCTCGCCCCGCAAACCTTTGCACCAGGGCGAACCACAGAGCACATATGCCCACCCAGGGCCCAGGGGTTTTCTGTGGCGGTAGGTTGGGTTCGTTTTAATTTCCCTCCTCCTTCCAGCCCCCTCTGGCCAGCAGGTGAATTAGGGTGCTCTTTAGCCTGCAGGTATTAAGTTAGACGTTGTAAGAATGCCAACATGGAGCCATCTTTGACTGGCAGAAAGAACGCTTTTACTTCGTTCAGCCTCATAGTAATTATTCACCCATTATTGGACCCTACCACACAACACGCGCATGCTCCTTCGTGCTCTCTCTCTCTTTATATATATGTATATGTATGTATGTACACGTGTGCCTTATTTCATTTATGTATGGTTTAAACATACATATGGTTTTTCTGTATTAAAAAGTTATTAAAGTTTACTTACACAGTTGACACAGGAATGTGTTGTCCTTGTTGAGAGACCCTTTCATCGACGGCCACCCCTGGTCAGGGCCACCCTCCTCCCCAAAGACATTCCTGTTACCCATTTGAGAACTCTCCTTCCAGAGCCCTCCTCTGCATTTCACACATCAGTGAACCTGTGGTCAACATAGGCAATTGAGTCGTGTGCATTTAGACAAAAATGGTGCCATGTTTTACGTATCACTAGGCTTTTTTTCCCCTTGTCTGAAAGGTATCTTGGTGATCTTTCTGGTTTAGTACATATAGCTCTACTGGGCTCTTCTTAATGCCCCACGTTATCTCTTCCCTCCGAGGGAATGTTGCAGCCCATTTTACAGATGAGGAAAATGGAGTGCAGAGCAGGGAAAAAGTCACACAGCGGGCAAATGGCAAGGCTGCTTCTGACCCGCAGCCCAGGCTGGATTTTCTCCCACCAGCCGGCCTTCCCCCATTCCCGAAGCCCCAGCAGCCTGCCGTGTCCTTCTTTTCAAACTCATGTGTAGCTCCTTCTAACCCAACCAGAGCTGAGGGATGGGGCTTTCTGGCAGACCCACCATTCGGGTTAATGGAGAGTTACCATCGATACCATGGATGGCCAATTTCCAAGGAATTAGAATAGAATAAAATATACTTAACATTGGAACTCGGTGGAGTGTAATTGAATCTTTGACGATCCAGAAGGCGATTCAGGGCCTGCAGGGCCTCGGGTCATCATTACGATTATCAGTCATCACTGTGTGCGCTGGGCAGGAGCCTCAGTTAATGGGGCTTCCTGGCTGTGGGCCTAAGTGGCTCTCATTGTGCACGGTGTCCCCTGTGACGGGCCTTGTCCTCCGGCCAGAAGAGCAGGCTTGGGGAAGGGAACAGCTCTCGCCCAGGAACAGAAAGCCTGGGACCATCTGTGGGTGGGTGGCTGTCCCTCGTGAGCCTCTGTGACGCACTTTCAGCCAGAGCCTGGGCTCCGTGGTCAGACAGCACCAGCTTTGAGTGCCAGCCCGGATCTTCCTTCGTCAGAGGGAGCAGGTGCACAGTATCTTCCCTTCTCAGGAAGAGGATGCCCTGATTGCCAAAGGGACTTCCGGGTCTCAGCACCTTATCTAGGAATCTGTAAAGTTGCCTTGTATTTGTTTTTCTCGATTTGCAAGTAGATTCCTCATCTACTTCCAGAAGGATCGAGACCTCAGTTCAATCACTGCAGAAATTTCAGAAAGATGTCAGTTGGAAGAAAATTATATTATGACTCCCAGACTGAGGAGTACTTCAGTAAAGGGGCACTAAACTTAAGTCGGAGCTCCCTAGCAACCAGAGCAGGAAGGGGAAAAAGCAGGAGTGCCTGCTAATTCTGAGTCTACCACCCAGCCCCCTAAAGCGATAGGGTTCCCACAGTCTGGCAGGCTGAATTTAAGCCTCTGGTTCTCAAGCTACAGATAGCATACTCCGGCTGCATTCTACAGCCTAAAACCACAAGATTAACAGGGAGCATCCTCCTGCAGCATGTTGTACTCAGTAATACAGAAAAACAAACAAACAAACATATCTTTTTAAGTTTTTGCACAGATATGGCCTGGTGTTGTGCATTAGAATGCAAAGTTTATGTGAAATGTTAGAATAAGCACAGGATGACCACGAGGTACACTCACTGAGTCTTTAGAAGTGGGTATTTATTCTCATCTGCCGTGTGGGGTAAGGTGCGCTGCTGGGAAGTTTCGAGAAATTTTGACTTGAGTACAAAGTGGAGAGAAGGATGCGGCCGTGGGGTTGGGCGGGGGGGGAAGATGACGCCGGCTTGGGCGAAGGGGAAGGTGCCAGCTGGCAGTGCATAAGCCCATGCTACAAGGGTGTAGCGTGTTCCTCGAGAACTTTCTGCAACAACAGAACTATGCCCAGGGTGGTAGCCACTGAGCTCTTGAAATGCAGTCTGCCCGACAGAGGGACCAAATTTCGGTTTTATGTAATTTAACCTTAAATAGCAAAATAAGCATCTTTCCTTTTCATTTTAAATAGTCGCACGTGGCAGCAGCCGCCATGTTGGGCAGCACAGTAGGAAAATGGTCCTGTCCTTCCATCCAGTCACTCCGTTTCTAGATTTTCATCCTCAAGAAATAATTGGAAATTTCAACAAACTTTCCACATGTAGGGGATTGTCCACGAAGGGTCGCTTATGACAGCAAAAAATTGGAAACACTGTTAAAAACCAACAGAGAGGATGGGTTCAGTAAATTATGGGTGGACTACCAGAAAGACACCAACAGTGCTTAGAAAGAACGTCACTGAGGGCGGAGTTGCTTTTGATCCAGCAATTCAGGGAAGGAAGAGTCGAAATAGTCTAGCATATGACTTCAGAGTAAGCACACGTAGAAAAACAAAAGACTAGAAGGAAATGCACCAGAGTAACAGTCCATTGTTGGTGAGCTCACTGGTACTTATTATTTCCTCCTTTGCATTGCTGTGCATCTGGCCTGTTGTCTACACTGAGAACGGAGATTGCTGTGGATTCAGAAGGAAAAGTATTTCTCCAAAGTAAGACAGCCGCCCATTGCTCTACCAGAGGTGCCAGGGAAGGAGGGCGTGGAGGGGGCTTCATGAAATATTCGGGGTCTGACTCAAGGCCCAGCTCACCTCCCGAGCGGCTCAGCATTCTCTTCCCTCATCTCTGTTCAGGATGGACCCCGAAGCCAGCCCCTCTGAAAATCTGATTGCACTAAACAAAGCCAGGACGGTATGGCTCTCGTGGTGGTTTCGCCCAGCACTTGCTGGGACTTCGAAACTCTTTCGTAGACAGAAGTCCTTTGAATCTTTCTGCTCTTAGCGAGTCAAAGTTTTATTCTTTTAAAATTCTTCCTATTCAAAAGAAGAACCTCGTTGTGCAGAGACTCTGGGAAATGGAGCAGAGGCAGGTGCACGATGCCCCATGTCCCCACGACGCGCCACCGTGCCCGTGATGGGCGCCTCCCCACATCCTCTTCTCAGCTGTCTACGCAGACAGGCCGGTATGAATATCACCATTTCACAGATGAGGAGACAGCGGGTCAGAGAGGTTAAGTGCCTCGCCTGAGGTCTCGTAGCTGGTTAAGTGGCAGAACCGAGACCTGAGCCTGAGTTCCAGTCTGTGTTCTCTCCCTGGCTCCGTAGGTGAGGTTGGACGTAACCCCCAGATAGGCTTCTCACCTATTCATGGGATGCTGAGAGCCTCTTGTCCTTCCGAGTGTAACACTTAAAAGCCTTCTATAATGGCTCAGCTCACAGAGTAAGTTACACCGGGCTGATCCTTTCTTTATGGGAGTTTACAATTTAAAGTAGGCATGGGCGCCACAGACGGGGTTATTCAGGATGTGCATTGTCACACACAAACGGAATAAGCTAAGTGTTTACCCGACACATGGACGGACGAATAAAGGCTTTCTGCAGGGAAATGAGTGCGAAGAAAGAGAGAGGCATGTGGAAGAGGTTTTAATCCCAGCAGCATGATTGCACTTCCCTGGGACAATTATACTCTGCCTACCTTGAATTTAAATAAAGTCCCTTTAACGGCTTGTTCGCAAAAGAGCTTTTTTTCCACCCCTGCCTGAGCCATCACCTCAGCTTCTCTTAATGTAGCCAAGCTCAACCCAGAACAGTTTAGAAAAGAAAAATCGGTGGGTTTTTAAGGGCCTCTAAACCTCCTGGAGTACAGTATGTGCCCTGGAATTTTCGGAGGCATACCGCATCCTCAAGTAAATGGATGTCACAGCCCCTCTCTCCCCTCCCGCCTGGACAGCCCCAGCCCTGCTTGGTGTTCTCAGACCATGCCTTGACAAGCCGGAAGAGAGCCCAGGCAAGGGCCGAGACCCTGGCGACGGGGAAGGAAGTTTCAGATCTGCCTGCCTCTGAGCCCCTCTGAGCCCCTCCAATCCTGGGAAACACAGAGAAGTGCTGACCACACACTCCATACTCCCTGGGGTTTATTTGTGCTTTTCTAAACAAGTTGTGCTAATGTTGACTTCCCCATGGGAGAAACAGCCCAAGTTTTAGGGAAAGTGTTGGCTTGATGAATAAGAACAGAAAAACAGCACAGGGGCCGGGCCAGGGATGGGTGCCATGTATCCTGGGCAGGAGTCCATGGTTCTCTCTCTCCGGCTGGGGCTCGCGGGGCAGCCTCCCCGGAGTGGTGGACAGACTCACCCCCCTGGGTGTTTCTGCTCCGTGACTCCCATCAGCATGTCCAGCTGCATTTCGCACTGTGCAGCATCCCTTCGCGGTAGGAGGGAGCAGGGGAGGGGGATGGATTTCGGAAGTCCTGCGGGACCCCCCGTATGGGGAACGGAACGGGAGCAGTCGTCCACGTCCAGCAGGTTTGGTGGATTGTTTTAACCCGTCCCCGCACCGCGGTCGGAGCTTAGCTGCAGCATCCCCGAGCGCTGCCCGCCACGCCGGCGTGGGGGAGAGAGTGGCGTGCGGCGCATCCCCACTCACGAAGAGCCACTCATTTGTATCTCATTTTCAAGTTATTATCGAGCTGCCGGTTGTGAGGCTGTTAGGACAGCAACTGTCGGCCAGGTGCAAGCAGCTGCCATCACCTCCCATTGGCTGAAGACACCTATGGCAGCGCCTGAATCCTCTTCAGGCCCTCCCACCCCTGCCAGAGTGGGAGCCACGGGAGGCAAAGCAAACGCAGGAGCTGAGGACGGGGAGAACACCCCGGCCACTCCAGGCCCCAGGCTCAGCCCGGCTCAGCCCCCGGCGGGCCCCAGGATCATTAGCATCATTCTGACTCCTCCTGGAGAACGCCACCGTAAAAGACTCAGATTGTGTCCCGTGCTTTATTTAATTTATTTTATTTTGGCAGCGAAAGGGGGCGGGGGGATGAGAGAGGATCCATCCAAACAACCATTTAGGCTTGTTCAGAGTTCATTTATTCAATTAGTGAGGTTAGCACTCCCAGGCTCCCAGCTGCCAGGCGGCAGAGCCAGGGTGGATGCAGCCTGGGAGCGGGAGCTGGGGAGGGCGGTGCCCATCGGAGAACGGGGCGCTCTGATCAATTACGGGTCTCCCCCCCCCCGCCCCCGCCCTGCTTGACTGAAGTGCAGAGGGATGCCTGTGATTTCCCTCCTTCCTTGAAGAGCCTTCTCTCTCCATAATATAAATTGCTCCACGTGTGTGTCTTTGCAAGCACTGTGCATCCAGGCAGGGGAATAAATATGCTTTGTATTCACTGCGTTTTACCTAAGCAGTTTAAAATTCATTCTTTTCTTTTCTTCTCTCTCTCTCTCTTTTTTTTTAAGTATATATATAAAAAAAAAAGTCAGCAACACCAGAGAGCAGATGTTTTGTGATCAGGAAGCAAGCACACTTCTGCCTTAAATTGAGGACCCGTGGGGGTCGTCTCAAATGCATAGAGACTGCAAGAGAATGTAATCTTTGTGTACCAGACAAGTGAGACTGTGTGTCATTCTTACTTCCTATGCAAAGAATTCCCAAGTCAACACAGACTTCACGATGGGGTCTCTCACTTCGGGGTTGCCGAATCCTGCAATCAGACGTGGGGCTAAAATGACTTCAGTGTTCCAGATGCGTACCCACCGCGTTCCTACTGGTTTTCCTTGCCCTTTGGTGCCAGGGAGCCAAAATGAGCCACATTCTTGGGCTATATCTATTTACCTACAGCATTGGTGTTCAATCCGGTGCCTGTCGGGGGACATATGGCAATGTCTGGAGTTAGTTTTTGGTTGTCACAACATGGAGGGTGCTGCTAGCATCTGGTGGGTAGGGGCAGGGCTGCTGGTCGGCATCCTAGACGGCACAGAACAGCCCCCACCATGGGGAATCACACCCCCCCTGCACCCCTCAGGTGTCAGCAGTGCTGAGGCTGGAGAACCCTAGACTGTGGGGAGAGGGACCTGTTTGCAGAGCAAACAGCAGAGGAGCTGAGAGGGCCCCAGTGTTTCTAAATGGGGTGCTCTGGCATGGGGGGGGCACCGTCCCGTGCCTGTGGGATATTTCACATGTGTGGCCACCACCCAGGAAATGCTAGTCATGCTCCCCATCATTGTGACAACCAGAAACAGCTCCTACACATTCCCAAAGGCCCTCTGGGTGCCCATGCCCCTGAAGAACCACTGCCTTTAATGTTTGCCTTTAGTAATGACCGTGTGCTCAGTGCCAAGCTAAGGTCTCAAACATCCCTTCTGTTCCTCATCCCAGGAGATGTGTGTGTACCGCCAGGTCGGACGTAGGGAAGGGAGATGACGCTGAGAGAGGTGCCGTCCCTTGCCGGCAGCCAAGAAGCAAGGGGAGGCGGGATGGAAGCCCAGACCTGTCAGAGGCCAAAGTCTTAACCCCTCTGTTCATCCCTGAGCCTCTCAGAGCCTCAGTTCGCTCATCTGCTAAATGGGGGGAAAACAATACCCATCCTTGCACCTCAGCTCATGTTTTTCTTGAGACGCTTCAGAGAGAAGGCACGTAAAGTGGCTTTGAAAAAATACAGAGCACAACTGTGAGGAAATTGCAGTAATTATTGTAGCTGCCAGGAGTCTAAAACCACGTGAACGGTGAACAGCATTCCTCATGAACCAGCACCATCCGCTGAGTCAGTGGCTGCTGGATTCCGCACTTAGAAGATCAGGTTTAAAGCCAGACTAGGTTTGGGCCGAAATGTACGTAGTAGTCGCAAAGCAGTGTCAAATACCCTTTGAGTGATGTGACTAGTTGGCTTCTTGTTAGGCGTTACGTCATTAAACAGATGGGTTATATAACAGCACTCCAAAGGGAATGTCTTGAAAGCTTTGGGTCTTACAGAAAGCATCCCGGGTGTCATGGCAAACACCCCTGACTCAGAATCTCACTAAAGCAACCCCAGCTTGGTGGCGGATGACAGGGTGTTGGGCAGCAAGTCAAGGGAACCAACCCCCAGGTCATATCCAGTTCACCTTGGGGGGCTTTCAGAAAGTCAGAAAGACTGGACCAGACCCCAGCCAATTAAATCAGAACCTCTGGGTGCATTTGTTTAAACCCCCTCCCACCCCACACTGGTCCAGGTCTGCAGCCAGGGGCGAGAATGGCTTGCCTAGATTAGAGGTTGGCAACCTTTTTCCATAAAGGGCCAGAATAGGAAACATTTTCAGCTTTGTGGTCAGAGGGTCTCTGTCTCTGTGACTCCATCCACCCTGCCCTTGGCGTTGGAAAGCAGCTAGAGACAATAAGTAAACAAGGGGGCAGGGCTGGTCCAATAAATCTTTATTGTGGACACTGAAGTTGGAATGTCACATCAATTTCTTATGCCATGAAATATTATCCTTTTGATTTTTTTCTCGCCAACCATTTAAAAAATGGAAAAAAAAACCACAAAACATTCTGAGTGCATAGGCTGTCCAAAAACTGGTGACGGGTCTAGAGGAACACTGACCTCTCTTCCAATGCAGATTTTCTAGAAGTCTCTAAGGAAACAGGCTTCCCTCTCCAAATCATACCGATTCACCCGGCCAGACACCTCTGTCCTTGGGCGTGGTGGTGGGCCTCCCTGCCCATATTATTAGCGTCATCTCCAGCCACAATGGCCTCCCAGCCCGCTCAGTGCCTTTGACTTTGCTCTTCCCTGTGCTTGGAGCCCTCTGTTCCAGATAAACACACGCCCTGCCCCTTCACAGTGGTCACGATCCACCCAGATGTCACCTCCCCCAAGATGCCTTCCTTGACCACCCTACGTATGCTGCGAAAGTTGAATGGTAAAATTCTGCTGACCTGTCGTCAGACCGAGCTGTTTCCACGGGACCCCCCAAAAAGTCCAGTCCTCATCCCCATTTTACAGATAGGGACATGGACTCAGCATCGACACATCACTTGCCCAAGGTCAGGCAGCTCCCAGATGGTCACATAAACCCTTAGAAACGTTGGCCCTTTCATCCTAGAGTTTCCTTGGGCAAAACCAAGCAGGAGTCTTGGTAGCTTGGTTTTCCTTCTTTGGGCCCCAGGCCTTGTCCCTCTCTGTTTTGGGCTGGCTCTGTGGGCTGGTCAGTCACTCTAGCCTGTTAGCTTGCAATGTGCCATTGGAACTTCCTGCGGCAGAGCAGACGGACTGCATGGGAGGGACCGTTTCTTTCCCAATGTGGGATAAGCTCCTTTCTTCTTTTCTGTCACTTCTCCTGATGGCTGAGCTGGTTAATCTCAGCAGAGACCTTGACCCGCGTCTGGCTCACCATCAAAGGGGGCTCCGTCTGCACTGGACAGTAACCCCTGGCCTGCTGTCCTGCCGGGACCAGCCTCCCGCAGCTTAGGCCCAGACTGTCCAGACCTACAGTCTGTCACCACCTTGCCACTGGCATGGTCACTTTGGCAGCCACAGGCCCCTTCTTGAAAACTCTGGGGAAGAATGTTCTTAGGGAAGATGGCCTACCTTTTGCCTTTCCTGTTCCTCAAAAGCATATGTCTCTGTCTCTTCTTTTACCTTTTTCAAAAAGATGTTTAGGCTCTCTGTTTCTTTCAGGGCATCGCAAGGACCCCACATTACACCCGACTCCCTGTCCCGGGAGGAAGAGGGCAGTTTGGTATCACCGCACATCCACCCAGGGAGCATAGGCCGAGGCTCAGAGCTGAGTCGTGAACCCATGTCTCCGGAGTCTTTGTGGCGGCTCCAGAATCTCCCCAGTGGGGGAGCTGGGGCTTTCTGCAGGGACTGGCCCAGCCACACGTGCACAGTAGCGAAGCAGGTGCCTTTGCTTAGACTGTGGGTGGCGTGGGGACCGACGGAAGTCCTAGGTGTAAATTGTCCCCAGGCCCCCCCACCCCCAGGAGCCAGCCCTGGTCTTGCTGCAGTCCCCCCGGCCTTACAGCCATCCCAGCACCCACGTCTCCCGCTGCCCCGAGCTGTCATTTGAAACTCACCAGGCTCCAGTGCCTTCTCTCTTCCTTCTGGTGCCAAGCAGATTTTGTCTGGTGACGCTTTTTAGCATGACCTTAGAGCTCCTTTAAAATAAAACGTGCCCGTTCCTTATATCTGAGGGAGAGTGTTGCCAGGACGCGGAATTGGGGTGAATCAGGATGAGGCTTTGCTGATCGTGGACCCCTTCCCAGAGCCCCCGTGGCCGTGCCCAGGCCGCTCAGGCTGGTTCACACGCGGGTCAGTGACTCGCTTAATGTGGCAGAGCCCCAAGAGCCAGGTCTCTGCTGTCCCTAAAGGACTGGTTAAAACAGAGAGAACCATGCCCTGCTAGAGGCAGCTGTGAATCTGTCCGCTCCAGAAGGAACGCGGTTTTCCGTCTTTTCACCTCGAGCGGGAGACCCCAGTACCCAGCCGCCTCCTGTACCACTGCCATTCACTGTCTCGTCCACGCAGCTTCTGCAGACAGGTCCGTGCCCTGCTGCCCGGAGAACAGAAGCCCCCAGGACTCTGCCCCACCAGCAGGGCCCCGGGCTGGGGTGGGGACTCGGGTGAAAATTCCAGTCCGAGAGGGCTGGGCTTCGGCAGTCCGGGGTGCTGGTCAGGTGCACAGTCAGCAACGAGCAGGTGGGCTCGCCCGCTGGGGGCGGAGTGTGTGTGCACACCAACAGCGGGGCTGGCTTCCTAAGGAGCTGCTCCCTGCCTCTGGGTATGTCAAGAGCTGGTGGTGCCAGGCAGTGACCAGTGTATTGTAGGACGAAGGGTTCCCTCCAGTCTGTGGGAGCCACCTCCTCTCCGGGTCAGGGAGACAGGAGGTCACAGGGCCAGGGCAGTGGCTCCATTTCTCCTCCACACCCTGTCCTGTTCCCAGATTCCCCTCTTCCTCCATGCTGGGAGCCCCTGCAGGAGGGAGGAAGCCAGTCAGAGGCTTTGACGAGCGGCTGCTTTAAGGAAAGACACTCCGGGCTCTGGATATAAAAGGAAGTAAGCGGTGGCCAGAGGAAGACGCAGTCTGGAATAGATGTCCCTATGGTTTTTCTAATGCGCTTGTCGGTTTCCCCCTCCGACGAAGGCAGATAGGTAAGGCATTCCCACCTGGGTCCTGGTAGAAAATGTTCTCCCTCTTCCATCTCTCCAACTGGGGGCCTTCTCTGGCTACGGAAACTTAGATTATTTTTTGGAGGTAGGGACATCAAGCCACACGCCACTGTCCTCCTTCCCTTCCCATGACAGATCGTTAAATTATTCCAGGGGAGCCGGAGCTCTGAGGCTAAATTACTGCAACAGCCGTATCATGGCAACTGAACCTGTCTCCCGTTCTAGCACTTTCTTCCGCAGCTGCAGCCACCGAGAAACTTGGTCGAGAAAAGTCATTATCAGGCCTGGGCAGAGAATCCAAGACACTAAGTGTCCCGGAACCCACCTGTCTCTGCGGACCCACAGGGCAGCGCCCCCCGCCCCCCGTTGGGGCAAGCTTTGCATGCATAATGAAGCCGATTAGGGACATGGGGGCGCTTAGTATGTGACGTAGGAGCTTTTGTTGACAGGCAGAGAAGGCCCCTCTCTTTCTGTGGCCCTGATTTTTACCCTGGGCCCTGGCAGAGCCGATGCGCATGTGGGGAGGTGGCCCGTGAACGGGTGATGTCAGAGAGTGATGCTCGTGGTGCCGACTTGTCATGGCGCGATGGGCTCTGCGGTACCTGGCCGTTTGGTGCAGATGGTCAGGGAAGGCTTCCTAAAAGGGACGACTCTGATCTGAGACTGAGCTGTTGAGCAGACCGTGCAGGGACTGAGGCAGGCGGAGCTCCAGGCGCCCCAGCTGCCCAGGCCCTGAGGCATTGTGGCTCTCACCCCGAGTGTATCCTGCTCACTCAAAGAATTTGAAGCCCCTTGAAAGAGGACCCTCGTCAGGACGAGGCTCACAGAATAAGAGCCTTCGTATCTGCCATGGTGCCAAATGGAAGCAGAATTCATGCCACTGCTTTAAATACTTGGGTGAATGGGTGCCTGATAGCTGCGGGTAGGGTTGTGGAGCCCACAGGGGACCAGTGGAGGATGGGAGAGGCGGCACCCTGGACGCCCAGAGACCAACGGCAGAAATCTGTCACCCCCAGGGGGTCAGATGTAGCAAATAAAAATACGAAATGCCAGTTTAATATGAATTTCAGATTTTAAAAATGCTTTAACTACAGTGGGGTGAGGAGATTTGGTTTGGGTTTTGTTATTTTATAGTGTAAGTATGTTACATGCAATATTTGGGACATAGTTATCCGAAACAGTTACTTGTTCTTGGTCTGAAAATCTTATTTTAACTGAGTGTCCTGTGTTTCATCTGGCAGCCCCCAGCACTGGGGGCCAGAGTGACAAGGCGGGGAGCCAGAGAGCAGTCGAGAATGGAGGAGGGGCTGCCTAGGGGAACTGGTGTCGTGGCGTGCAGAGCTGCTGTCGGAGAGGGGGCCCCAAAGGAGAAGGACGCTGGGAAGAAGTACCCCAACCCCTCTCTGCTCACAGGGGACTCGGGGTGATGCCTTGTGGGGTTTCTCCCCACAAGGGGAACCTTGTTTCAAGTGAAATCGTCCCCCAGAATCCCAGCTTGCAAACCACACTTCCCTGTTTCCAGCTGGGGAGGGTGAGACAGACAGAGCATCCCTGTGGCCACAAGGACAGCCCCCTGGGGGAGAGGGGCATTGGTCTGTGGGCTTCCGGTCCCACCTCTGCAGCTTGGCTTTTTGAAGGTAGGCGGGGCGGGCGCCTTCCCCTTTCCTCATCTGTAAGATGGGTTTCTGGTCTTGGCCCAGAAGCCCCCCCGCCACTGGCTGGGAGGGCAGGAGAAAACACAGTTAGCTTTACCTACCTCACATGATTTCCCCCATTCATTCTGTCATTCACTCCTTCATTGGTTCGTTTTGCTTCTTAGTGAGTGCTCACTAGAGGCCCAGGTCCATGTGAAATGCCTCAGACATACTATCTCATTTAACCCTTACCACCACTCAACAGAGCAATTATCCCCATTTTACAGACGAGCAAGCAGAGGCAGAGAGTAGAGGAGCCAGCTTGACCCCCAGCCTGTGCAATTCAGCCCTCCACCCCGTCTATGCTTCTGGATTCCTGACAGCTCCCGGCTTGAAGGGGGGCCGCTCAAACAGGGGGCGCAAACTCATCCTTGCTGTTGGGAGCACAGCTCCCTGCCAGGGGGTAGGAAACATCACATCTGATGCAGACAGAATTTCTGTTTTACTGGGGGCCTGAGTGTAACCAGAGAAACCGAGTCTGGTTTAAATTACCTCCCACTCTGCCCCACAAGAGCCGAAAACCTTTGATTGTTTTTCTCCGCCTACGCTTCCCCAGCCCAGCCCATGCCCACCCCAAGACCCAGGTCACTGCCTACCTGCTGCCTCAGAAAAAGCTGTAGCCACACTTCCTCATCATCCAATGGACTGAGGAGGGGAGGCGAGGACGGGGAGGCACAGCCCAGATTCGCACAGACAGCCCCTCCCCTGAGTGCTGCGAGGGAGCAGGAATAAAGCACGTGGGGGGCTTTGTATGTCGCCAGAGACACGTTAACTTACCTCTCCCTCCTCGTGAACTTCGCAAATGATGCTCCTTAACTGGGTCCTGAGACGATCAGTGGTTGCTGCAGAGGGGGCCTCCTTCCCTCTGGCTGCTGGTTCTCCTCTCCCTGCACATGTGCCTACGGCTCTTTGGTCGTCCCACACCCCAACTCTTGTCTGGCCCTAAAAGGGTATTGTGTCAGGGGAGAGCCTCCCCACCCCACACACTCGGATGCTTGGCGGCATGACCCGTGTTCACACACGTGAACCTGCCCTCCAGAGCCCATGGCTCTGTCCCCGACTCCAGGCTGGGCATGGCCCCGGTTAGACCCCTGTGACTCTCAGCTTCTGGTGACCACCCGACTCCCAACCTCCCCTTCCCCTTCTGTGATTGAATGGACTTCTGCATTGGTTTGCTTGGCCCGAACAAATGAGCCCGCTCACAAATCCGTTTCTTCCTCTCCCTGCATTTCAAAACTCGCCAGCCACCCTGAGCCTGGGGTGTTTTATTGTTGTTTCCTTTCCCAGACTTTTAAAAATAATATTTGTCCCAGCCAGGGTGAGTGCCTCTCCTCCCCCTCCGCACTGGCAGGCTCAGGGGCATGAATCACTGTCCTCACTCCCTGTCTCCTGCCGTGCCCCCGGGATGGCCTCCAGCACCTTGCATCGATTGGCCGGCGCTGTGGATTTGCCTCTTGGGCCTTCTTGCAGAGCTGCCTTGCCGTAATCCCCTGCGGCTGTCGGCCTGGCTTTCTCGGAAGATCAGGTGCTGAGGTGACTCAGTTATCGGAGGCACACCCCAGTCCGAACCGCAGTGGACCAGAGAAGTGGTCACCTCCCAGCGTGGACTTGTCCATCTGGGGCCTCCTGGGGAGACACGGTGACCACATTCTCTGCCTCTTCCCAGCTCAGGTGGATGCTTGGAACTCTCAGGGAGGTGGTAGAGGGCGTCCATAGCAGGTTTTCTAATGTGCTGGGCGTCTGGAGTGTTCCTCCTAATGGCAGGTGTCAGAAGCCTCTAGAATGCCGAGCTCTTTAGAAGCTGCCCTCTGTATCTGTCATCATCTTTTCGGCCTCTTTTGTGCTTCCTCCATCATTTGCCTGACATGGCTTCCCGGTGGCTGGCGGGCTTCAGCTAGACCCGGAGGACTTAGCTCCAGGGCAGAAGTGGGCTACTCTGCCCAGAGGGGCAAAGTGTGGCAAAGCCGGAAGTCAGGGAGCTCCACAGACGAGGGCACCGGCTCTCAGACAGCTGTCCCCTCACTGTGTCACATGCGCCCTGGGAGCTCTGGCCCCTGAACATAGAGCATCCGGCATGGTGTCAGAACATGATACGCATCAGCCAGCGCTGGTCCGCTCCCCACTCTGGCCGTTGGGCCTGGCGTCGAAGATCTGGGTGACCAGAGACAGAAAAGTGAGGAATAGATGACCTTTACAGGTCTATCTACTTGCTTCTCTGCTGAGCAGGTCTCTAGGCAGGGGGGCCGGACACTCACCGCCAGCAATGAGGGCTCCCCAGTAAATGCCTTTGACCATCAGTCCTCTCTGAAAATGTCGATCACTCAGTGGACGTCTTTCTAAAATACACAGTGCCTTTCCCTACCTGGACGCGGGACGCTGCGCCCAGCTGCCATGCGGGTGCGATCAGAGCCGTCCCGGCGTGCCCGCTGTTTGCTCCTGCAGCTAACATTCCCAGGCTGCTGTGTTGTGCCACTTTGTTTAAATATCATATTTTGGTTTGGGGGGCCTAATTCGGGGCTTGGCAAAATAAGGTTCAGGTGGTGCCAGCTCCCCCCTCTTTTTGTAAATAAAGTTTTATTGGCACACAGCCGCATCCATTCATTTACATATTGCCTGTGGCTGCTCTCACGCTAGAGTTGAGTCGTTGCAAAGCCAAAAATACTTGCTGTGTGACCCTGTGCAGAGGAAGTGTGCCCGCCCCTGGCCTGCCCCATGGCTGTCAGTTATCACTTGTTGAGGCCTGTTAGGCACCTGCCACTATTAACCCCTTTGCCCTCCCCAGCTGCTCCGGGATGCGAAATCAGATAAACAAGTTTGTAAAGTAAAAGATAGATTTCGGTGGGCAGGGGCCAGGGTCAAGGGCTTTCCCATAGGTGACAGGCGGAAGCGTAAGGTGTGGGTCTTGTGGCGTCGTCGTCGGATGGCGGGCTCTTACCTTCCTTCCGGGTTCTCTGGGTTCTAGATGAGCGAGAGCATCTCCTGTGCAGGCAGCAGGAGCTTCGTGGCATCAACAGCACACAGCCCGCTTCGCTCTGAGCCCCTGGCTCCCCGAGTCTCTGTCTTGGGCCCCTAAGTAGTGGCTTCGGTTCCCATCCCGTGTGTGCTCCCAAGACGGAACTGAATGGGTTCACTGAACCCCTGCGGGGGCTCCTGCCACCGTCCCACCCCGTTCTGGAGATGCTCTCGGGACATCACGTAGGCGTGTGTGGATGCTGCTCCCCCAGTGGGGTCAGAAGAGATGCCCGGGGGTCATGAACGGGGCGTATGCGTTGGTGTACCCCAACAGCTGCAGCTGCTAGGTTGTCAGGCTTCAGTCTCCCCAGATGCCTTACTCTTGATGAGTAAGTGGGGGGGGGGTGTCAGTGCCTGAGGGCTGCTGTTGGGCACTCTTGACGGGGGGACCGTCCCTGGCAGTTTTCTAACCCCCCAGTGACTATGTGTCCGACCCGCCAAGCTCGGCCGAAGTTCTCCGCGCATTTGTGGGGTCCTCTCTTCTCTTCCCTTCGTGTTCTTCTCCTCGTGCACCTGCCATGCACATTGCCCAGTTAGGAGCACCTAGAGCCTGCTCTTAGCTGGAGGGGTTAGAACAGTCCAAGACGCGTGTGGGGGTAAGCCGCCTCCAGGCTGATGAGAACCAACCAGACGTAATGGGAATTCGGGATATGAGGCCGTCCTCCTTAAGGTTCTGAGCACTGCGGTAGATCCCGAAGAGATACAATTGCCAGGGCCCTTTCTGAGTGTGGTGGAGACGTGGCAGGGGCGGGGGTAGGCACCGAGTGCGGGCAGCAGGTGTTCAGAAGTTGAGTGGCCACCCTTAATTCAGCCTTCTCGGGAGGCCTGGCCATGACCTGGCAGCAGGTGGCATGAGGGGGTGTGGGCCAGTGGTAAGGGGAGCCCCCTGCTCAGCAGCCCCCAGGCCCTCCCTGATCCAGGGAGTCCTGCTGCCCGCCCTGTTTTGCACGGGAGGTCACCCCGGCTTCTCCTTGCCTCACTCAGACCCCAGGGACAGACAGTTTAATCCAGTGTCAGAGGCTTCTGAGTTTGGTGATGGCTTGGGACCCGGGGGTTCATCCCTCAGTGGTCCTCGCCGGGGCAGCAGCAGATTTGGGCAGAGCGAAAGGTGTGGAGGGGTCCGTGGGTTTCAACCCAGCAGGTGGCTTCCCGAGTTTCTCCACCCACTTTGATATTTCCTGGGGTTACCGTGGAGATAGCGGACTTGGCAGAGGTGATAACAGTGAGCGAGAGACGAGGCAGATCCATTTTTTAACCAGATTTAAGCCAACAAGAAAGAGGCTGGGTTTTCTTTTTTTCCTTTTTAATTTTTTTTCTTCCTCCTCACCAACATTGCCTGTTCTGAGGATAATGACACCAAAGGGTGTTAAATTGGTTCTGAATGTCCACCTCTGGCTGGCCACATTCTTGTAACGATTTCATTAGCCTGAATTATCCACTTTATTTTCTTGTAATGGGATTAGCTGTACTTGAGGCAGCTGAAGACCAGAGGGGGAGAAAGTGGGGGAGAGCGTCTGCTGTGGATTTCATTAACTCACCCCGGCAGAGGCGTGGAACTGACCAGAATGTGTGCCCCAGGCCAGGGGTGGTGTCTTGATCCTCTCCTTCTGAAAGGAGGAAGGAACACAAGCTGTTTGAATGGGCTAGCTCGGCCCGAGGGAAAACAGGGGTGCCTGGGTCTGGCTGAAGGATGCCTCCCCGGGGACAGTTTCTTCCAATTATCTTATAAAACTGGTAGGTCATGTGGGTAAGATGGAGAACTGCTGCTTTTTTTCAGGGCACCAAGAGTCACAAGATCACATCTGGCGCTCTCAGCTCGTGGCTGAAAGCCCCTGGGGTCCACCAGGAGGGGCCTGCCTGGCCCAGCCTTCTCCTTCTCTGCTTCGACCTGAAACCCCATAAGGGCTTGGAAGCTGTCCCTTCCTTGGCACCAGCGCAGATCCTTTTAATGGTTGAGAGCATCCTTGTCTAGAGCTTCCATTTCTTCATTCCCGTCATATGCCAGGAACCCTGGATCCAGCAGCCTTGTAGGGTGGGGTGATTATTTTTCAGGTGACAGAGCTGAGCCTTAGAAAGGTGACGTCATGTGTAGAGCTGGGATCTGAACCCACGTCGGACTCCACACTTCCGTTCTTTCAGTGATGCTGGGACTTGGCCCCTCACATTCAAAACTAGACCCCTGCAGCAGCTCCCCACTTTCAGAGCCCCTTGCGAGTTAGAGGCTTCACCTCACTGTGTGCGCTTCGGACTTCCATGATGACCACCTGCCTTTCCATCTCCCAAATTGTATTCCGCAACTGTGTCCTGAGAGATGCTAATAGGTTTTCTTGTTTGGGGGTAGGAGGGGTTCGGTGGCCAGAGGAGTTTGAGAAATACCGTGTCTTCTCTGTCACTCTTCCAGATCCACCTTCCATGCACCTAAGACCTTAAAAGCACTGACAAGGTCTGCAGCAGAGAAGCTTGCTGAACTCTGTTTAACCAGCTAGCTCTCAAATTTATTTAATTCCAGAAGCCTTTTTATACAAAAATACCTATTAACATCTTTCAGGACAAACTTGAAAACTACTGTTTTTAAAGGGTTACCTTTGACCTTAAAACTACTTTTATGACATCTTCTGCCTAAGGACTATATTCAGGTTCAGCAGACAGTATTCAACCTTCAGTCGCTTCTTGAATCCTTCAGCCATGCACAGATGGACCCCCACTAGTTAAGAGCACAGGCTTTACAATTTCCTTAGGCCTAGGGTTGGGTCCTGGCTCTACCATTTAATATAGCCTTGTGAGTTTTCTGTTAAGTCCCTTAAGCAGCCTGAGCCTTAAAATAGGCCCATAACCCCTGCCTCACAGGATTGCTGAGGATGGCATGAAGTTATACGTGGGATATACTTATATACAATGCCCGGCCCATTGTGTGCCTTCAAAGGATGTGACTCCAAAACAGACCTGTGACAGTCAGTTGGAGGAGCAGGAGAAAAACCTTAGAATTTCTGTTTCTGTTTATGTTGGATTTTTTTTTTTTTTTAAGATTTTATTTATTTATTTGAGAGAGAGAGAGCACATGAGAGGGGATAGGGTCAGAGGACGAAGCAGACTCCCCGCCGAGCAGGGAGCCCGATGCGGGACCCTGGATCATGACCTGAGCCGAAGGCAGTCGCTTAACCAACTGAGCCACCCAGGCGCCCCTGTTTCTGTTTATGTTTTATCTTATCCTTTCAGATGGCCTAATTTTTAAATATTTTATGGTGTACGTATAGAGTGAAACAGTAGTAAATAAGTACATTTACAAATTAAAAGTGTACGTATATTCAGGATGAATGCTCATAACTATTTTATTGAGAATGTGCATCAAGCCCAGGATTAAAAAAATTGAAAACCACAGGCTTATCAATCATTGAGAAAAAGGCTGTGCCCTGTGGAGGGCAGAGCATGCCTGGCCCGCTGTTCTTTCCCAGCACAGAGCTCAATGTCTACACCAGGACACATTCAGGAAATAGTTGCCCAGTGAATGAAGGACTTGTAGTATCTGAAGGACGAGGCATGTTTGGATTCCTTCCTTGCCTCAAATCCAGGTCCGGGTCCTGGAGGATGATGAGCAGTGATTCCTTCGGTGGATGTGTAGCCATAAGTGGTCCACCTCTGGAGTAGATGCCATAGAGCAAAATGCACTGGCGAGACCCTCTGTGTCTCACGGAGCTTAGAATTCCACAGAGGCCACATTGTGTGAACCCAAGCCCCCTGGGGCCCGCTGGGCTGCAGGCGGCCAGGAGAGACCCAGTCCTGGCTAACAAGGAGGTGAGGAAATTTCATCACTTTGGAAGTAGGGCAGCCCTTCTGATCTCTTGGAACCAAACCAGAACGGGAACTCGGATGTGGAGGTGATGGACAGGCGGCCCACAGGCTGTGTCTGTTGTATTTGGCGACACAGGGTCCAGAATGTTTTGACTGTGTTACCAATATTTGGAAATTGCATTTCTCAAAAGCATCTGGAGTGCGGGACGGTTTAGAAGAAGGAGAAGATCTGCCAGTCCTTGGCCCAGGCGTCCCACTGGCGATCCAGAATGGAGCTGAGTCGTCCATGCCCCCTTTTGGTGGAGCCGGGGTCCTGAACCTAGAGCAGGTTCCCACTCCTCTCGCATGTTCCCACATGTGCTCACTCACTCACTTGCTCTCCCCCATCAGTCCAGCCTGGAAACGACTCTGCCAGGGTCACCCAGCTGGTGAGGGCAGAGTCAGGCCAGAAGATCCCATCCCTTGGGGCCATGTGCCCTCCTTGCAGAAGCCTCTGGAGAGAGAGTGTGGGCCCCGCCTGGAACGCGGGCCCCCGACTCTGATTCAGAGATACCATTTAACTGCTCGTCCCCAGGAGTCCTCATCTAGAAAACGAGAGGGTCACGCTTGCCTGGAAAGGACCCCATGAAAGGCTATTGAGAAAAGCTAAACGCTGTCCTCTGTGCTTCCTTTCTCACTTTCTTGGAAACCAGGCGATTTTTCAGCCTCCAAGAGGCCAAAGTGAAAGGGAGGATTGCTCTGATGGAGACAAGGTAACCTTTCTACATCCGGCTCTCACCGCGATGAGTGGTGAGTAATTGGAAAAGTTCAGTCTAAAAGCCACCCTTTAAAAAGAGAGCGAGAGAGAACAAAAGAGGAAGAAATCGCATGCCCAAATTGGTCTCGGTTAAACGTCTCTGAGAGCCACTGCCCGAATAGACTCCAGTCCGCAGTCTACATGCACTCCCTCTGGGGGAGCACACACTGGCTGCAGCAGGCCAACCAGAGCCAGGCTCCCCGCCCGCGTCCGCACCTCGGCCGAGGCTGTCTGGAGGGAACCACGTCTTCTCTTACCCAGCGGGGCTCGATTCTGAACTTCATTGTCTGGGTCCCAGACCCCTGGTAAATCCTGGGCCCCATGTTTGTTTGCTGCAACGTATGCACTGCAGTCGAAGGGATAGATGTGGGTGCCTCGGAGGGAGCAGCTTCCCCGGGGGCCACACACTCCTGTAATCACCTGTGGTACATGAAGACGCATCCTCAGGACAGAAGAACCGGGTGTTCTGCCCCTCAAACGTGACCGTGCGGCCCCAGTAGCGTATGGGTGGTCAGGATAGGGACCTGGCACTCGGGCAGGACTCTGAAGGCCGAACGCGTGACTGAATTGAGAGTACATGCTAGGTATAGGCCTGCACTCTGCGGACGCAACAGGGGCTAAGGACCCGGCCGTCGTGGAGTGTTCTTTCTGTTTCTAGAACAGGGAGGGGAGAGACAAGTAAACAAGCCATTTCCGACAGTGCTCAGATGTGACAGAGTGGCTGGTGCGGTAGGGAACCACATTAAATACAGTGGCCTCTTCGGAAAGGTGGCGTCTGAGCCGAGATCAAATGACAGGAAGGAGTTGATTGTGGGCACATCTAGGTAAGGAGGAGAGGTCCAGGTCATGAGAAGAGTAGGGTCAAAGGCCCTGAGGCAGGCATAAGTTTGGTGGTTTCGGGAGCAGGAGAAAAGCCAGTGTTGTTGGATTAGCCTCCTTCTCCCTGTGTGAGGTTGAAGGCTTGGACAAGGCTGCGTTGATCGAAGGCTTTGGTTTGGTCGCATTGCAGAAGTGGGGTGTTGGGGCCTGCGCCCAGGCCTCTCTGTACTGCAGAAATCACCTATCATAGATGGTGGGATGGGTTTGTCTCGTCGGCCCGTCTGTCTCTCCTTGCCTCAGTTGGGGCCCTTCTCCACATGGGGACTGTTAGGGAGGCCTCAAGACGGGACACCAGGCAAAGCAGCTGCCCACCTGCCACGTTCATTCCCCAGTGGGAATGACTGGTGGGTCCGTGAGTTCACGGGTAGACCCTTCTTTAGGACGGTGGGCACAGAGGGGAGAGATCAGGAGCCCTGAGCTGTGGCCCCTAATCGGCTGAGTTAAGAGGTTTGATTGCAGAGTCCTCTTGTGTCTGCAGGGCAGAGGGGGGCCCCATGCCTGCCCGCCAGGCGAGTGTCCCCATCTGACCCACCGTTGCCTCCCTCCCAGCACCTAGTACACAGGGAACCTTGGGTTGGTTGGTGCTGCGCAAGACAGGGCTTGTAAATGCTGAGTGATCAGAGGCACAAGGGGACAAGCTGCCCACTTGGAGCCCCGCTCAGCTCATTGCCACCTGTGGGACCTCGGACAGGACACCCCACCCCCGTGGTAGTAAGGACTTGCTGAGTAACCTTGGAGAAATCACATGACTTCCCTGAGACTCATTCTCCACACTGACAAAATGGGAATGGCAGTGCCTAGCTCCTAAGACTGTTGTGAGATCATGTACCGCAGATGCTCCACATGCTGGGGGGCCAGTAGCCTGGAAGTCCCCGGGGGACGGATGGGTATGCTGTGTCGGAAAATTGGTGCTGGTGGTGGGGGTGTATTTGAAAGGCTTTTTTTTGGCAAGAGATTTAGCCCTTTCTTCTTACCTCCAGAAGGAAGAGAAAGAAGCCTGGGGTTTATTCTTATCACAGACCACCCCTTCATCTTGTTGAGACCACACTGTTGTCTGACTCTGGGTCCCTTGGGTGACAGCTGAGATTTTTTTCCCCCCTCAGCAGTGCATTGAGCGCAGGTGGAAGAGAAGGCATGCCAACAAACTTCCCCACGTGACTCGGCACTTCTGCTGGGCCGCTGGCTTCTCCAACAGACCCAAATAGGAGAGTGATAAGGACTTACGTCCTGGGAGCAGAGGGGCTGAGGCTCTTCAAGGTGTGCCTGACCCCCACTTGGTGTCAGCGTACAGGTCCGAGGGGCAGGCCAGCCTCCCAGTCAGCTCATTAAGCCCCAGAAGCCAGGCATCAGAGGAGATGCACAACTGTCAAGTTCTGCATCTCTGGAGGGTTCTCTGTGCCTCGCCCTCACCTCTCCTCTCACTCCTTTCTCCTGATCCCATCGCTTCAAACGAGGGGAGAGAGAGGAGGATTCATCCCTTTTCAGGAGCAGAGCCCAAACCCCAGCAGCCGCCAGCCAGGGCTGGAGTCCAGTTGGGGGGCATGCAGCGTGTGCGGAGGGAGGAGATCCCCACATGTACACCCGGTGTGTGTGCGCGCACACCACACACACACACATTGTGTCTGCATTCAGGCCTGTGTGCAGACATGATTTGCATGCCCAGACCTGTTTATGAGGGCTGGGCATAATTGGTTCGCCTCGCTCAACACCTCACACCGCCCCCACCTCTCCCTCCCCTCTCTCCCTCCCACCCCTACACACTTCAGAAGGAATTAGAAACGTGACAACAAACTCCAGGCGTGGAAAAGCCACCGGTCTGCCGGCAGTCACATGCTCTGGGTGCGGCCGAGGGGTGGGGCTGTGGCGTGGGGCAGTAATTGGTGAACCCAAGGTGAATGAAGTAATTGGAAAAGTGAGGTGTGAGTTTGTTATGAAGTGTGAGCGTGGTGGGGGAGGGAAGGAGGGCCATGTTTAAAAGCCCGGTATGTCCTCTTTATTCACAGCTTCTGATACAGTAATTGCTATTTTGTGGTTTCTATTATCTACACAGTGGGGAGCGCACGCGGCTCCTTCCCCGAGCAGCAGGGTCTGGGCTGGGAGGGGGTGGGGGGGGAGCGCCTGGACGCCCCGTGATTTCCTTCCCTCTCTGGTCCCTGGCGGCCCTGCCGGGCCTCCCCCAGAGACAAGGGTACATGCAGAACTTCCTTCAAAAGCCACTCTCAAAAATGGCTCCATGGACCTTCCTGTCCGATAAGAACCTTAATAATGGCTGGTATTTATATATTGCTTATCTCTAAGGAGCTAAAGGTACTTCATCGATTCCCCCCCCAACCTTTTTTTTTTTGCTTTTTAATTCTCTTTCGATATCGCTCTGAGATCATTAGTACCAGCCTTATATTATCCCGCACAGTCACACAAGCAGCCGGGGCCGGCTGCCTTCCCAGCGTTGTTCTTGGGCCTGAGAAGTGGTGGCCGGGGGACATGTCTGGGTCCCCTGGCCACTCTGGCCTCCGGTTTTCTCACCTGGGAGAATAGAGGCAGTCACACTCCTGTCCCCACAGTTGTTATACCCGGAAACAGTGTATTTAAAAAAGGCCTACACCTCACAGGCAACCAGTCTTTGGTGGCTGGGGTCACGGCAACAATCACAGTGTCTGAAGCCTCACTGTTTATTTCAGGGCTTCCCAGACATCGGGAAGTTCCTTCTAAGATCTAACCCTAATCTTGCAGCTGCTCCTTAAGTCCCAGCTCTCTCTCGTGCTGTTCTCAGAAGAAGGGGGGAAACATGCTCATCAGGACCATTTCCCTGGTCCCCTTGAAGAATAACAGGATTTCTGAAGCCACTAGAGTCTTCGGACCCGGTGTTCTGTGCCTTATAGATGGGGGCTGCGACCTCCCTAAGGCCCCCCAGCTGCCTGGGACTGGAGCCCCTGATCCATGCACGCATTCCCTCGTGGGTCCAGGACACCCCTCTGCCGTGGCCCCCCTGCCGAGCTCGGAGATGCCACTTCTCTGGGCCACATCAGCACACCGCCTTCAGCCTCTCCTCATCAGCTTTTTTCTCCACCTTTTAATTATTTTCCTTGCCTTTCTCCGGACCCTTAGCTGCTTGCCATGCATAGGGCATCTGCAGCTTGCAGTGCGCTGCAGAGGGAAGAATTAACCTCAGCCATTTCTCTCCCCCTCTCTCTGTCATGCACACACTCACATAGACTAACTCGCCAGAAATTAGACAAGGCTATGAAGAAATCTGGGCAGAGGCCAGTGGGACCATCAAGGGACAGGACTGGAATCCGTGCCAGCAGAGGGGGGCAGTTTATACATGGCGGGAGCACGGGGAACTGGGACTCAGTCGCCCTCTCTTGCCCTGCGGTCTTGGGTAAGTCACTGGATCCCTCAGAGTCCGAGCAGGCCATTCCCAGCCGCCCTGCTCTGGCTTCACGCCCGATGGGGCCCCGCCTCCGAAAGAGACCCCCAGTCCCAAAAGTGGCCAGTCCCCATGCTGGTAATTGAAGGACCAATGAAACATTGCCGTGGAAAGAGAGCTCCCGCTTAGCATCAGACCCGCCCAGACTCACATCCGGAACCGCTGCCTCCCTGAGCTGAGTCTCCCCATCCATGAAATGGGGGTGGCAAGGCTACTAACGAACATTTGTGCTGTTGGTACATACCCCACGGCCTGTGTCGCGTCCTCCTCACACAGCCCTCTGGGTGTTAGTGGTAAGGTGCCAGTGGTCGCGTCTACAGCCCGGGGCTACCGTGTGCTTGTTCCAGAAATGCCACCAGACGTCCCCTCTGGGCCAGGCACTGGGCTCCTTGCTGCAGATCCCCTGACGAGCAAGATAGATGCGGTTTCTGCTGTTGCAGAGCTGAGCTCCAGCCTCAGGGGAAGGCAGAGAGCGCCCAGGTGTCCACATCACAGTGCCCTGGTTGAGAAGCCCTGACTGCCGGGGGGCCGTTCAGCCCAGCCCGGGGGGGATGAGCAAAGGCTGCTTGGAGTTGAAGCAGTGGTGAAGCCAAGGCCTGCAGGAGCCTGGAGCCTGGGGCAGGGTCGTCCGCACCCTTGTCCGTACAGCACCCAGCATGGCCTGGGCACGTGGGAGGTGCTGGCTAAGGCCTGCTTTTACCAGTCTGAGTCTGACCTCTGTCGCTCTCGGGTCCTCATGGCCATCAGATGCGCCATCCCTGCGGTCCCCACATTTCTCTGAAGAACTTGGAGCCAAAGGACCGTTTATCTGAATGAGCCTACGAGAAAACTCATCTGGCCACTGCTCTCCCTGGCCGAGGCTCTGGGACTCCCACGCCGGAAGAGAGGCAATGCCTGTCATGGGATGCTTCGGCCTTTAGGTGGCAGAATAAAGCAGGGTTTGCAGGCCCCACTCCTCAGGCCCTCCCACCTCACCTTCCTGCTTGTCCCCACCTGCCCAGCCTCTGGGCCCCAACCACACCCCCTCGAGCCCCCTCCGGATGAGCCAGAGCTTCAGCCAGGCCTGGAAGACTGACAGGGCTCGAGGCCTACCCCCTCCAGCCCCTCCCCTCCCCGGGAGGCCGGCCTTGTCGCCAGCCTTGGGGGGAGCTGCTAGGGGAGCTCAGAGGAGACGTGCGGATTCATTTTGAGGATTCATAATGCCGCATTTACACACCATCCTGCCTTCAGAAATTGGGCTGGCAGATGCCTGGTCATGCTGGCAGGGCTGCGGGTTAACGCCTCGGATTTAGCTTATATCATTTCACGAGAGCTTATGGCCTTTACTGTGTTTTTACCCAATCGGTCTTTGGCCCTGAAGCATCCTAGGCCGTTGAGTATGTGCCGTGTGCCCAGCCAACCACAAGTGTGTGTAGATTTTCAAATAAAATAACACCTCTTCAGATGCCGTACACGTTAAATATTTATCGGCGGCAATTTGTGCATATATATTTGATAAATGGCCATCGGGATAGAGTTGGGGTGGGGGAATGAGACAGGAGAGCCAGAGAGGCCTGATCCTTTTGTCCGGGAATTTCTCGAACATTTATCTGGGAGGAGAGGGTTGGGGGAGCAGGGGATGGCCCAAGCTGTGTTTACCTGTTTGATCCCTGTCACGGGGAGCCAAGCCATTTTCTTCTCCAGAGCTTTGCCTGACTTTGGCTTAGCAGATATCAAAACTAAAGCCCGGAGGTAGGGGACGTGGGGTTTAGAGGGAGTAGTTGTGTGTCATTCCGGCACTGAGCGCTGAAGAAACATCCCGGGGCCCGGGGCCGGGGGCAGAGGCTCATCCTGCTCGCTCCACGCAGACTTGTTGTGTGCTCAGCTCAGCCGTGCAGGCGGATTCAGGTCAGGAGACCCTGCTGACTCCGAGTCCGGAGCCCTGGCCCGTGCACATGTGCAGCCCTGTGCCCCGGCCACTCGTGTGCAGGGCTGCGTGTCCCCTGCCAGATAGCCCCACAGGCAAGGGGAGGCTGAGTGTGCCAGCCTGTCAGAGAGGAACCAAAAACTCTCCATCAGCATCTCCAACCCCGGTCATCGCTCCCCACCCACGTGATGGCCGGGATCTGAAAGGAGAGAAGGCCAGTCATGCCCCAGAGCATGTGATAGCCGGTGGGGAGGCGACACTATTGTATGGTGTGTGCATGCGTGTGTGTGTGTGTGTCTACACGCACACGTGCCCCCGCAAGTACTTCTCTTTTCTAACCAGAAAGGATTCATGTGTGAGAGTTGGTCCTGCCCTCCCACACACGTACCCCAGCCCCTTTTCAGGCCTCTCTTCTTAAACTGCCGTGTTTTGCCTTTTGTTTCTAGCACCTTCGGGGAGCTGAAGACTGTCCGCTTGCCGAAGAAGATGACCGGGACGGGCACACACAGAGGGTTCGGCTTCGTGGACTTCCTCACGAAGCAGGACGCAAAGGTAAGACCGAGCTCTCCCCCGCCTACCCTATCTGTCCTCTGGGCCCTTAGTAGGAGAAGCAGCTAAACCTCTTAATGGATGAGGGCGTGTCGCTGCCCTGTGGGGTTCTCCTGCTTTTTCCCTGACCCTGCTAATTTGTGCAACTCCCTCGGAAGAAAAGGCCCTGGGTTTTGTGTTTAGAGGAGGGGAAGTTCCATGTCCCCTGCCCTCCCCTCCCCCCCCGACGTGACATCTGCAGGAACCTGGGATACAAGGTAGGGAGGCCTCCCCAGCTCAGACAGAGCTCCCCGGTCGTGAGCACCCTGAGGCGGGCAGCGTGGGAGACGCTGTGCAGCATGGCAGGGGCTGGGGGCCAGCACTTCGGGAAGGAGACATGGCCACCGGGACACACACGTCTTTCCCCTCATCTTCCCACTCGTGGCCGGGGCCTCTCAGTTGTGCTGGTTATAGGTGAGGTCAGCCCAGGCAGGTGTATAAGCACAGCTACAGAATTTTCCAGGATCCTTGGAGACAGAGCACCTTTCATTTTGGAAGCAAGGAAGCCTCTCAGGATTTGGGCTCGGTGCAGCACAAGGGGGAAGGGGGGCAGTCCAGTGGGTGCAGGGCCCAGCCTGGCAGCAGATGTGGGAGCAGAGGCGGTGTGGTCGGGGGTTCGGCTGTGTCTGGGGGCTCCATCATGAGCCTGTGCGTTTCCCCTCTGCTGGCGTTATCTTTCCTCAAGGGTACGGTGAAGCGACGGGCGGGATCCCCTCCGTGTCGCACGAGGCGGCCTTCGGCAGAGCAGGGGGTGTTTGTTAGAATCACACCCGTTGGCCTTTAGCGAGCTGCCGTTGCCAGAGGCCCAGTGGGTGGAGCCGAAGGTGACATCTCAGGGACACAGCTGCAGCCTTTGTGGGCCCTGGGAACACGCGCAGGCACAGAGGGCACTCCTGGGACCTCGGGGAGCCTTGCCAGCCACCTTTGTCTCGGCGTCTTGAACTCAAGTGCCTATTTTGTTGACACGTGGCCACGTTTGTCCGGACATCTGCTCCCCTTTCTTCTCGGCTGGCAGGCTTTCCCTTTGCCTCCTGTGCGTGGCAGCAGGGGACGGCACCCCCTGCGCGCAACAGGCCCTGCCTGGCCCCGGTTCCCGTCAGCGGGGCAGGCACCTTTGGGG
This sequence comes from Leptonychotes weddellii, assembly GCF_054177405.1. NCBI lineage: Eukaryota > Metazoa > Chordata > Mammalia > Carnivora > Phocidae > Leptonychotes > Leptonychotes weddellii. The sequence goes on from NC_138381.1 coordinate 72,181,309, forward strand.
GACCCGCGTTGGCTCGGAGGGAAGCCGCCCTCCCGCCGGCCGCTTGGCCTCCCGAGCCCTGCCCTGCACCTCAGGTTCCTCAGCTGTAAGACAGCAAGGGGTACAGAGCCGTTGTTTGATATCGGGGTCCTGCGTCAGATTGTGAGCAGGGGAGAACAGGAGCGGGGAGCCACTCCCCACCCCCGAGAGCTGCCTCTTCCGAAGGGGCTCCTTGGACTGCCTGAGTCGGAATCCTGGCCCTGCCACTACCTGCTGTGTGACCTTGGGCAAGCGCCTTACTTTCTGTGTGCCTCGGTTTCCCCCTTTATGAAACGGAGATAGGGTTTTCCTCATCGGGCTGTCGTGGGGTTGGGATGGGGTGGTGTTCTTAGGATGGCGCTGGCCCTGGGGGCTCTGTCTGTCCGCTGTGATGAGGAGGAAGGTGGTGACGCTGGTGCCAAGGGCGCTGATCTAAGAAGGAGGAGGGATGGGACCGAGCAGAGCGAAGAGGCGTCCGAGCCCCGCAGCTGGAAGGCATCCGTCCTCCACACGGCGGCCTCTCTCTGGGGCAGAGGTTGCTGTCAGAACGGACGTGGCTCTTGGTGCCGGAGGGTCAGACCAGGCCATGGGCTCCCAGCCTCCAGCTCCAGGTGCCACATCGTGGGGACGCGGTCGGGGCGGTTGCATTCTCCGGGATCCCTGGGACGGAAGGGGCCCCTCGGGTAGGCAGGGCGGAGCAAGTGCCCGGCTGGGCGGCTCAGGGCACCAGAGCCAGGCTGCAGAGGATGTTTCCGAAGGCCGGCCAGCACAGCCCTCTGGTGATTAATGCAGGTCAC
>NC_138381.1:72182623-72246640 GCF_054177405.1 Leptonychotes weddellii
GCCACATAGCTCTCTGGACCCTGATGTTTCTAGAAGGGCAGCGTCTTGGCATTGATCAAAACTGTCAACTTCTCAAAGCCTGTCTTTGTCAGGGAGGGTGCTAAGCATTTGCATTCGTCACTCTTCTTCCTCCCAGGACTCCAGGAGGTAAGTGGTGGGTGACATTTGACACCTGAGGACACTGAGGCTCCAAGGAGGTGAAGTCACTGGCCCTGGGGTCATGCAGCCAGGACTGGGCAGAGCCGGCCCTCGTGCCGACCAGATGCCGAAGCCATGCGACCAGGGCCCTCCCTCATGGTCACTTGCTCACCTACACCGAGCGTCAGCCCCTCCTCTCTCCAACACCCAGCAGAGAGAGGGGCTTGCCAATTAGAGACGTTTCGGTGGGGGTGGGGGGGGCAGAGCATCTCTTGGGAGCCCACCCAGGCTGAAATGAGCCCCCCCCCGCACCCAGAGAAGGAGTGAGCACCCCAGGATCAGCCCCACCAGCACACGTGTCAGCTTTCAGCCCCCCGGGCCCAACAGCAGCCTGGCCTCGGAGGAGCCCCCAGTAGCTACTGGGGTTCTTTCCTCAGCCGCCACCTCCTCTCTTTGCCCAGAGCAGGCTGGTCCCGGAGGAGGAAGGGAAGGGCGGCCTGGAAGGGAAAGGATGCGAGGAACAGACTCGTGGCCCAGAAACCAGAATATTAATTTTTTTCCCATGCATGCGCCTTTAATTTTTCCCTTCCCGAGCCCGCCGTGCCTTTGTACTTTTGCAGTTGCAGCTGGTTTTATTTGCCGCCGCTGCTGTTGTTTTAAAAGGTCTATTTTCACATGGAATGTTATCCAATTAGCAGAGCAATGTGTTGGCTTAAATAAACACTTGGGGGGAGCCGGCAGCGGGGAGACGTGATGGCGGCTGGTGTTGGCAGGCAGAGCTGCTCTCACTGTGGTCAACAACGGTGGCTTTAATTGTGGGGTCGCACCGGTTAATGTGTCCCTGCCCGTTTCTTGCTTCGGCACCCTGCCGGGGGAGGGGGCAGGGGGTGGGAGTGGACACATGCCCCCCCCCGCCCCGTGCCCCAGGGCTGGGGTGCTGCTGAGTGTTTTGTAGGGGGCCCCCATCGGGCCCGGCCGCACCCATGCTGTCACCTTGCAGACTCTGCCGATGAGGAGGGAGTTTCTGGGTGGGGCCGGGGCCCGAACCCAGGTATGTCGGCTCCTAGCACAGTGCTCCTTCCCCAGCATCAACCAGCCCACTCATCGGCTGGCAGAGGAGAGAATTAGGCCCCGGTCGGTAACCAGCCCCGTGACGCGCAGGGCCAACCGTGAGGGAGCCAGACGGGGCCTCTCGAGGCCAGGACGGCCGCCTCGGCACCGGGTGCCCGGTGCGGCCCGCGCAGGCCTGCGCCGTCTTGCCTTGCCCTATAAGCGATGGTCGCCGTCAGGTTATCAGTGATGTGTGCTCAACACATGTTTGCTTAATTGAGTGTAAGGAGGGAGTAGAGCGCAGTCTCCGTGGGGCCTGTGGGAGCGCGGCGGGGTCCGAAGGGACCATCACCCCGTGGAAATGAGGAGGCCATGGATGCAGACAAGGGGCGTCATATCCCCGCACCCCAGGTTACTCATCCATCTGCACGTCGGGAATAATACCGCCCCCCGAGGCAACTGTGAAGATGAAAGGCCAGGCCCAGGCCATGGGACAGGGCACCACAGAAAGGGCAGCAGCGGAGTGGGCCGGGCCCCCGGGGTCGGGGCTGCTGCCTGGCTCTCAGATATTGTCTCCATCCGACTCTTTTTTTTTTTTAAGATTTTATTCAGATATTGTCTCCAGACACGTTAACTGCAAGCCCACTTGGGGATGGGGGTTTGGTCCCCACTTTCCTGTTCAGGCAGGTGTGTGAGGTGCGGACCCTCATGCCCGTGGCTCATTCGCAGGGTTTTTACCTCATTCCCATCGTTAGAGCTCAGGGGTAAAAGCATGTTGGAATCCTGAGCCTTGCATTTCAAGGCAGGGATTCAGGCTCAGCCAACACATTTACGGGCTGAGAAGCCAGGGTCAGGACAAGCCCCTCTCCTCAGCCTAGCAGGGGTGCATCCTTCATTTCCAGGGGATAAGCAGTGCCGTGAGGTACCCCTCTGCTCACCCCGTCCTTCCCTCCAGGCCTCTGCCCCCAGGGGAAGGTCAGCTTCCAGAGTTTTCATTCAGATTTATCAAGCAGTCAGTCTACGTTACCCAGGAGAGCTGACCAGCCCAGCGGAGTTGGATGACTTTCTCCCCTCCAGGAGCACTACTCATAACTGGAAAAGCTGTACTACCAAGGGCAGCAGCGGGGACCAGGACTCAGGCCCTTACCGTGTGCCAGGCACTGGGGTAAATGAATCGCTGCCATCTTATTTATTCTTCCTGCAGCTGCAGGAGGTCAGAGTGCCCCCACTTCACAGCGGAGAAAGTGGTGCCACCTCAGGTCACAAAGCCGGAAGGCAGCTGGGCCCCACTGTGGGCCCCACTTGGAGCCCAAGGCCGTTAGCAGGCGACACTGCCTCTGCCTGGTCGCTTCTGACCGTTGGTGACCTGACATTGGTTCTCTTCTCCCGGGGGCTCCTTTATCTCTCCAGAGGTCAGAGGTGGTGCTCACCTTTGTGTCCCCCACCATAGTGTTGGCTCACAGTGGGTGCTCCAGGGATGTCGAGTGGAATTGGACAGAGCTGCGCAGATGAACGCGGGAAGGGGAAGAGGCACATCTATTTGTTTGAGAGACGGAGTCGCCGAAGCCTGGAACCAAGGCCCCCCGGCTGTCTCTCTGAGAAACTTGTCCTCAGCCACCCGGTATCCTCACTTGCAGTGGACCGAGGTGCCGAGTGGGGTCCCCCGGGCCCCCAGTCCCATGCCAGGAGCTCCACTCATCCCGGGGACCAGCTCCCGCCTGCTGGCAGGACGTGCCGAGAGCTTGCTTTGGGGATTATGGGCACCAAGAAGCAGGGACGAGAAGGTTCTGCCCCTCAGAGCTCAGGATGCTGCCCAGAGAGACGCCGAGCATGCCGCCTGGCAGACCCTCCTCCCAGCAACACAGGCCCCACGTTCTTCAGCCACCTCCGCAGAGAGAAGGAGCCAAGCCCCCAGCGGTCCCTGCCAGGGCCCGGAGCTCCCGCTCCCGTCACTCAGTCCCGGGCTCCTGGGCACAGGGGGTCGCTCTTGGCCGTCTTAGGTCACACTTGCTCCAGGCATCGGGGGCGCAGATGGCAGATGGCTGGGCTCAGGTTGCCGTTGTCCATGCTCAGGTGGATTTGACGTCTGCGGAGAGAGGCAGCCCTCCCACTCTGCAAGACACAGAGCAGAAGGGGCCGAGAAGGGCCTGGACTTGCAAAGACAGGAGTCCTGTCCTCGGGCCCGGGCCAGGAGCCGCGGGCGCATGGGCCGGGAGTCCGGCCAAGGGCACCGAGTGGACTTTTGTTGCCGGGAGGAGGAGGTCTGTCTCCAGGGAGCGCTGCAGAAAGGTCAGGCAAGTGCTGTGCTGGCAGCCTTCCAGTGCCTTCCCTGTTCCGGAAAGATGGCTGCCAGCCCCGGTCACCGTCTAGCCCTGGTAGATTTCCTGGCGGGGTGGGGGAGGGGGGTGTTGCAGAAGAGGCAGCTGGGGGCTAGGGCTCTCGGAGCCCACAGTTGGTGGCTCAGGTCAGAGGGGATCCAAGGGGTGTGATTCTGGGACAGCCAAGCCAGGGAAGCAGACGACAGCGGTAGCTAGCCTGCACTCCAGCCAGACCTGCCCACGCTGGCCTCAGGACGCCTCAATTCTCTGAGCGGGGCCAGGCCCCGAGACCTGCTGTCCGAAGGGAGAAGTCCATCTGCCCCGGGTCAAGGCAGAGGGACTTGGGGCAGCCATCTGGGTCAGCAAACAGCCTCCTCCCTGATGATCCGAGAGGGATTTATGGAGGAGTAAGTAGGGCTCGGGGACTTGCCAGGGATGCTGACGCCCCCAGGGGCCAGTGACAGTGGGAGCTGTCTGAGAGGGGCCCGGTAGGTGCTCCGGTCCTGGAGGGAGGGAGGGAGCAAGGAAAGAAATGCCCCCACCCCCTTTCCTCCCTCCCTCCAGGACTACTGGCACCTCCCGATTGCTCACCCGGAACAGAAACCAGAGTGTGAGAGCCCAGTTATATGGCCCATGGGAGTCAGCTGCAAAAGCCAGGAGAATGTTCCAGAAAGCAGGAATAGCCCGCACTGGCCATCGGATGATGAGAGGAAGTGGCTGCAGAGAGCAGGGGCTCTCCCTTTCCGTGGCAGTCTCCTCCCGGGCAAAATAATGCACCCTTGGAGTTCCACTCTGGATCTTCGGGCTTCTGCAGTGACCCGAGCAGGTGGTGTGTACCCGAGTCCTGGTGGCATGGGCTGTTCCTGTCCCCTGAGGTCCCAAAGTCATACCCGTTGGGAGCAGATCTTCCCCTCTCCATTGCCAGACGCAAGACCGTGTATGCACCAGGTCATGTCCTAATCAGAAGGCAGAGCATCCCATGCATATGGGCAGCCGAAGACACGAGCTCCTTGCTCCTCTTTCTTGGTCTGTATCGTAGGGGTGTGGAGGGACCACAGCAGGATGTTTAAGCCAGCCCTCCGTCTCTGGCCAGGACCAATTTGAGCGTCCCTTCCAGGCTGCAGACCTTCGGTGAAAGAGCTCCACGGTTGGCTCCGTGAATACGGTAGCCTCCCACCAGTTTGTTACCCACGGTCAGCCATGGTCCAGAAGCAGGTGGCCCTCCTCCGGAGAAGGTCGGTGTAGCCTCACACGACATCAGACGCCCATGTCATGCACCTCGCTCACTCCCATCTCATCACCCAGGCACGTTACCCTCTCACACTGTCACACGAAGAAGGGGGAGTTCAGTACAGTAGCATATTTTGAGAGAGACCACATTCACGTAACTTTTATCACAGTTTATTGTTATAATTGTTCTAGTTTATTAGTGGTTATTTTTGTTGAATCTCTTACTGTGGTTAATTTATAAACGAAACTTTACTATAGGTACGTCCGTATAGGGAAAATATAGTATGTGTGGGTTCCATACCGCCTGTGGGTTTGGGCATCCACTGGGGTCCTTGAACGTATCCCCCACAGATAAGGGGAGCGACCGTGTTCCCTGGGCACACTCTCTCCTGAGCACTGCTAGGGGCAGCAAGGAGAGAGGCCTTCCCTCCAAGGTTCAAGGCTGAGCCGAGGAGGCCGGCCCACAGGCAGGTGTTCATGGGGCCGGTGCTGGGCTGGAGGCCACGTGGGCAGGGCACAGGCAGGGCAGCTGGCTTTCATCTCTGTGAGGAGAACAGGGTGTGCCCTGGGCCACCAGCAGTTTGGCTGTGACGAGGGAGCCCTTCCGCGGCCAGAGCGGGTTACAGAGGCCCAGGGATGGAAGGTATAGGGTCTGAAAGAAGCAAGAAGGAAGTTGACGTGCGTAGGGACCTTGGCCGGCACCTGTTTTCCTTTCATTGAAATGGGAGAATAATGTCTGTTCTCAGGAGTAGGTTGGGATCATAAGCTTAGAGTTCCAACCCAGGAGATCCATAAGCCAGGGGAAGAAGAAGGCCCTTTCATTCCAAGGGAAGAAAACAGGCAGCAGAGGCAGGATTTGGAGAGAAGCACCAGGCCAGGAATGTCTAACTCCCCGCCTTTTCTGAGACACCCTCATTGCACCGACTCCTGGGCACCCCCAGATGAACGAGGCCCTGAGAGCTGATTTGGCAGAGGTGTGCTCTGCCTGCAGCTGAGGTTCAGAACTCCCGGGAGGAAGGTGGCGTGGGTCTCAGTAGGCACAGAGGCCGAGGAGGAAGCTGCTGGTGGGCCCCAGGCCAGAGAGGCCAGGGCTGCACGTTCCCCTCTGCTGTGCCTGCAACCTTCCATGTCTTCTGCACTAGCCTGAAAGCCCCTTGAGGCCTGGGCTGTGTCCTCCTCCTCACCCACCCCCTGCCTTCTAGGATCCCCAAAATATAGCAAGCTCCCCTTAGGCTCTTAATGAAATACGACTACTCTGGATCGTCCAAGGCCACTTTTAGCCTCGAGTCGCTGTCCCTGCGGCGTGCAACAGTCTGAGGCCACTGTGTTGCAACTAGCCAGGGCACTCAGGAAAGCGGCCTGGTCTCCTGTGAACCGGAGGGGACTGGGACGAGGGAAGCTTAGTCCTGCTGTTTTTGGAGAACCACGTGCTGTGCTCCAACGCCAAATGCACGAGAGCTTTTGTGTCCCACCGAACATTGTTCCTGCTCTTTGGTGGCGTAAGGGGGGCAGAGGGCATCCATAATAATAATAACAATAACGGTGCTCTAAATGTTAGACTTCACAGTTCACGGGCTCCTCCTCTCCATTTGCTGCTGCCGCCACTCAAAGAAACAGGTCCCAGAGAGATTAAGCAGCCTGCCCAAGCTCACACGGCTCGTAAGTGGTGCAGTGGGGATTTGAACCAAAGTAGCCCAGGCCCAGAGCCCCCAGTCTTAATGGCTGTGCCGCCTCACCTCTGGAGTTTGCAAAGCCCTTCCAAAGAGGGGATGAGAATTTGGAAGGCTTTCCATCAGAGGCAAGAGAGGAGAAGGGAGTGTCTAGCAACTGCTACAGTGAGCCGAGCCCTCTGCAGCCTTGGTGGGGCACAGCAATGGAGAACGGGTCTCCAGGGGTGGGAAGGAAACACCAGTCTGAACGCTGCACGCAGAGGGAGGCCGGGGTGGGGGCGCTTCACCCGAGCCCACCTCCCAGGCCCCCCCCCCCCCCCCCGCTTCTCTCTGCGGCTGAGCTTCCACCAGATGCAGCTTGGTGGCCGCGCCCGCCCGCCTGCATCCCCGGGACCGCAGCTCCTCGGGGACCCGGGCGCCAGGAAGAATACCCACCACGCCAGACTCCCGACTGACTTCTCTCCCCATCTTAAAACCCCAGCTCCCGCAGTCAGGCTGTTTCTCTGCCATGCCAGCTGAGAACGCGTGTGTTTTAAAGCTCTGAATGGGCCATTTCGGCTCCGAGTCCAGATGCATTTTTATACCCGCATGGAAAAAATGCAGAGGCTCCGCTGGCAGTCAGAAGAGTTTTTTAAATTAAAGTCAAAAAGAAAAGGGAAAAAAAAAAGTTTCCTGCACCTGGCCCTTCTCAGAAAAGCGCAGCTGAGAACAAAGCGTTTCTGTGCTTTGACCACGTCTCATTTTATTTTATTTTTTTATTTTTATTATTTTTTAAGATTTTATTTATTTGCGAGAGAGAGAATGAGAGACAGAGAGCATGAGAGGGAGGGAGGAGAGTCAGAGAGAGAAGCAGACTCCCCGCCGAGCAGGGAGCCCGACGCGGGACTCGATCCCGGGACTCCAGGATCGTGACCTGAGCCGAAGGCAGTCGCTTAACCAACTGAGCCACCCACGCACCCCACATGTCTCATTTTAAAAAGATGCGTGTCCCACCCAACCTCCCACCAGTGCTTTTCAGGTTCGGTTGTTGGTGGAATATCCGCTGTGGGCGAGCCCCTGGGCTTGTTGCATGTTCATCCCATAATTAGCCCATTTTACAGATGAGGAGACCGAGGCTCCCAGTGGGGTACTGGCCTTACCGAGGGTCACCTCGACTGCCATAACAAAGTACCACAGGCTGGGTGGCTGAAACCAACAGAAATTGACTATGTCACAGTTCTCAAGGCTAGGAGTCCAAGATCAAAGGGGCAGGAGTTGTTGGGTTCCTTTCAAGGGAAGTCTTTTCCCCTCCTCTTCCCCAGCTTCTGGTGACAGCGGCATTCCTCGGCCCGTCTCCACGGGGCACCCACCCTGCATCTGTCTTCACGTGGCCACAGTCGTAGTGGATTAGGGGGCCCGCCTTCTCTAGGATGCCCTCACCTTCGCTGGACTACATTTGCAAGGACCTATTTCCAAATCGGGTCAGAACCCGAGGTACCAGGGGCTTGGATTCCAGCATCCGTTCTTGGGGGGAACACGGTCCAGCCCGTAACAGTCATGCTGAAGGTGAGGGCCAGAGGTGGATCGGTTCCGGTGTGGAGCTCTCCTGGGCACGCACTGCCTCCTCGCAGCGTGGAGGAAGCAAGAGGGATGAGCCCCACGGCCCCTCTTCTCATACCGCAGGGTGCTGACTGCAGCCCAGAAGCACAGACGAAGACGCCACCCTTAGCCACTGTTGCTTCCCGTGCTGACGGGCACCCGGGGCTGGCCTTGTCCACACCCACCACTGACCCGAGGCCTCTCTGCTAAGAGAAGGAAATTGCAGATGTGATAAGTTGGTAGTAACAGCACAACCAGGATGAGAGCTAGCATCTATTGAGCACTTACTGTGTGCCCCCACGCTGTTGTAGGCGCCTTCCATGTGAACTCTTTCTCATCTCCCACGGAACCCTTAGACTGGAGTGCCATTAACATTCCCATTCCATAGACCAGGAAACTGAGGCCAGAGAGATTCATTAACTTGCCCAAGGTCTCGAAGCGAGGAGGTACAGGACCTGCCCTGCCCAGACGCGGTGGCTCCGGAGTCTAGGTGCGTGGCCTCTCTGAACCACGGGAGAGCAGCAAGACGAGCCCCTGGGCGGTGCCACTTAGCTTGGGCTCTAGCAACGTTTACAAGGGAGCTCGCCAGGACCGCATGGTTCCATTCGTTGGAATTGCCCAGAACAGGCAAATCCAAAGAGACGGAAAGCAGACTAGTGTTGGCCGGGGGCCGGGGGGAGGGTGTGGAGTGTCCAGTCCTGAGTGTGGGGTTTCTTCCGGGAGGATGATGATGAAGTGTTCTGAACTTCACGTGGTGATGGCCGCACAACTCTGAATATCCTGAAAACCAGTGAACTGCGTACTTCAGATGGGTGACTTGCACGGTGTGCGGGTTACATCTCAGTAAAGCAGCCCCAAACACCAGAGAGGGGAGTAGGCAGAACTCGGACGCCAGGAGCAGCGAAGAGCAGGAGGACGGAGCTGCTGAGCCAGGGGAAGGAGCCAGCGCCTGGGAGGGCGAGGGCCTTCCAGAGGCTGAAGGCAGCCTGGCCTGTGGCAGTGGAGAGAGATGGGGGACAGACTCCTCGAGGCTAGCGAAGGACAGAGCCACCAGGCAAAAGCAAGGGGCCTGTGGCCTCTGGTGGCCCAGTGGGAGGCGAACCAGCTCATGGGGTGGCCCTCCCCAGACAGGACACAGCATGGGAAAGGAGCCGGCCGCGGGCCCGGGCACCAGTTATAGGCGGTTATATTGACGGCATGGTCACTTGCAGCTGTCTCCCTGGGAATGTAACCCGCTAATTGAATAAAGTGCCCAACAGCTCCCACACCCTCACCAGAGAGCAGGTGTCACAAGGGCTAGAACCTGGCCTTTGAGCTGGAGGCGCCAGCAGGCGGGAGGGGGACAGGATGCCGCGTCTGCAGTCGGTCTCCGCTAACTCGCAGTTTCATTTCCTGTCCTTGCTCCCCCAGAAAGCCTTCCACGCGCTGTGTCACAGCACCCACCTGTACGGCCGGAGACTGGTCCTGGAGTGGGCTGACTCGGAGGTGAGCCTGCAGGCCCTGCGGCGGAAGACGGCCGAGCACTTCCACGGTAAGTGCGCCGGGGCTCCCGAGAGGACTGCCCTTGGGCTGCATCGGGCGAGATGCCCTGTCTCCTTCCCTGCGCATGCTGCGTGTCCTCCCTGTGCCCCCCAGATCTGTTCCCACCCCTCTTTCCCTGCTTCACACCAAGAGGCTGATCTGTGTGGACGGCCCCCGTAGCCTCCATGCCCTTTAGCTTCCGGCTGGGTCGGGTCATTGGGAGGCCTGGCAGGAAATTGGGGAGAGGCGGAGACTGGGGTCAGGAGGTTTATCCCTTCCCCATCCCACCCTCCCGGCCCCCGCCTTCCATCCTGCCAGCTGGCTGGCTGACACCCAAGGCCACAGCTCACATCTGGTTGCCCTCTCTACCCGGCACTTTCTCTCTAGGGCCCCGTGGCCAGCCTAGGGGGTCACTCACACTGAAACCCCTGCCCTCTGCCGCCTCTTTGGTGGACCCTCCTCGGTTACTCCGTTTGAGGACCGTCCACTCGCTGCTGGGGGCCTGATGGTCCCAGGACCTGACTCCACCTCTTACACACTTTGGTGGCATCACGTGGCCTCGGTGATTATTCAATCCATCCCCAGAAAATACTCAGTGAGCACCTGCTCTCCTCTGGCACAGCGGTGAGGCTGTGACCTAGCTGGGCGGTGGGTTCGAATGGAAGAGGCCGGATACATTACTTGAGTGGGTGGTCTAGAAAGGCCTCCCTGCAGAGGTGACATTTGTGCCCACGAAAGGGCTGTCTGAGCAGTGGGGACCTTGAGCTTGGCACCTGGAGAAGCAGGGAGGCCGGTGTGGCTGAAACAGAGAAAGTGGAGAGAGTGGGAGCTGGCTCACAAGGGGCCTCGTCCTATCCAGCAAGTTGCTGGGGAATCAGCAGGAGGGAATGAGGAAAAGTCCTGAGAACACCAGGCCACAGTGGGCATGTGGAAGGCATGGCAGGTGCCCCCAACTGGCCCTCCCAGTGTGCACCCCCACACTCGGGATATCGAGGGACCTTTGAACTTGAATCCCATCTCCACGCCTCTCCCACGCATCGCAGAAGTGCGTTCACGGCCAGGCAGTAAAGGGCAGCTGCTAGCCTCCCACCCACTTAGGATCCAATTGGCTTTAGTGACGGCTGCCCAGGAAGTGGCCTCACCCGGCCGGGAATGCGTCTCTTCCTCCCACCTGCCTGGGAAAGCCGGGCTTGGTGACGGGGCTCCGTAGTTTCAGCCACGGCATCGGCCACGGCTGCTCTGAGGTCTCAGGTGGCAGGCTGCCTTCCTCCACCCAGGAGTCCCAGGGACAACTGGAGGGTTCACGGCTCTCGGGGGCTTTCCTGGGTGGGCCAGTTACCCCAGGCGCCTGCCATTGCTCCCCACACCCATCCCCACTGGGCAGCGGGGAGCCAACAGTGTCACCTGGGGCAGCCTGGGGGTGTTGGCTACAAAGCCCGTGTGGGGATGGAGCCTAGAGCCAGGACGTGATCATTTACTGTCCCAGTCAGCGACACTCTGTTTCCCCAGTCGGGCAGCGGCTCAGGGGAACCCGCAGAGGAGGCGGCCCGTATGGGGTGGCAGTTCTCCATTGGGCCTCGCCGGTCTTGCTCCGGGCGAGCAAGCAGGGCTTCCCAGCAGTGTCTCAGGGATGTAAGACTGCGTCCCTCTCAGGTGTGCTACGGACGCCACAGAGACAGGGACAAAAGCCTCTGGCTGTAGTTCAGCCTGCCAGACCCTTCAGAATACGCCCTTGCCCTACCCACTCCAGGGGCCTCTTCCAGCCCCGTCCCACCAAACCTCCCCGAACGCCCTGCGGTGCTCTGTGTCTTCCCATGTGTTCTTCCCTCTGCTCGGAATGCTTGGCCCTCGAGTTTTTACTAAGCAGACAGTGCCTGTGCAGCCATTAAGGCCCAGCTCAAATGACACCTCCCCCAGGAAGCCCTCCCTTTCTCTGCCCGCCTCCTTACGTATCAGTAACAGCTCCATCCTCTGCTCTCCCAGCTCCATTCCTATACTTCCATGCTGTGTCATAATTTATTTCGTTATGGTTTATCCTCACGGGACTAAAGCCTTTCCCCACATGGAGACTGTGTCCTCGGGTTCCTCTCTGGGCGCCCCCCGTGCCTGGCACAGCGTCCGGCATAGGCCAGGCCCTGCCCTCCATCTGAGGCTGGGGAAGATCCCAGCAAAGGCGCACGGACAACCAGAGAAATCAGGACTGAGTACACAGTCCCCAACTTACAACTCAATAAGTCCCCAAATCCTGACGTGCCAAAAGGGAATGAACCTATCCGTATCGACAGCCATTGACAGGCCCAAATGCACCCGTCGGCAAATGTTTGTGTAAGGGACTCGCCTGCTCCTCTGCACCGCCCACCCCCGGGGCCGGCGGCCTGCAGGCTCAGCAGTTCTGCCCTGCGTCGGAGAGAAGCCCCCTTCAATAAATTGAGTTCCAAAGACAGCATTATTGCCTCACCCCAGCGGAAAGACTCGGTCGGGAGCGTTTCCGCGGGATCGGCTGTCTCCGAGTATCCGCTGAAGGCCGCGGCCCAGACAGGCCAGGTACAGCCACGGCAGGAATAGAGGCAGGAGCTTCCTTCCACACGTCTGCCCCTGCATTCCCCAGCAGCCCTGCGAGATGGGCATGATGAGCCCCGGTGTTTCGTTTTGTTTTTTTAATTTTAAGATTTTATTGATGTATTTGAAAGAGAGCAGGAGCAGGGGAAGGGGCAGAGGGAGAAGCAGACTCCTCGCTGAGCAGGGAGCACCAGGGATCAGGACCCTGGGATCATGACCTGAGCCACCCAGGCACCCTTGATTGGCCCCATTTTACGGATGGGAAAACTGAGGCCAAGCAAGCATTGGAGTGACACGTGACAGCTACTGTTTATTAAGGACTCACTCTGCGCCAGGGCCCGTCCCCAGTACATGACCTGCCCCATCTCACTTAGCCTCGCGACATCAGTAGCAGCTGTAGGCGCTGCTGTCTCCATTTTATAGACAAAGAAACTGAGGCACGCCCACGGTCACGCAGCTGGAAAGGGGCAGATGTGAACTCCAGGCCAGCTCTAGAGCCTCCCACCCCACCCCGCCGCCCTGTTCTGCATGGTACTAGCAAATGCCATTTTCCGGAAATTTGGGGCCTTTATTTGATCTGGGGTGTATGAGTATTTCCTGCATGGCTTCCCTCATCCTGACTCATCCAGGGTCCCTTCCAGACTCTCCTGGGTCCCTTCCAGAAATGGAGGGGATGAATAACAGATCATGATGGAAAATGTCAGGCGGCCCTCTGGAATTGACGCAGCATGTCCTCATAGAAGGCCCTGTGGGGTGCGCGTTACCGTGTCCCCGCTTATAGGCGGGAAAGCTCAAGTGCAAGGTGAGAGGAGAGCCCCGAGGTCAGTTTTGAGGGTCAGCCCAGCTCTGTGTTTGGACCCCCTTTGAGTCCCCCTGGAGGAATATTGCCCTCTCAGGTTCTGGAAGGGGTCATGAGCTCTGAGCTAACCGAGTGTGCAGAAGTAAGTGCTACCAGACAGACCCTCCCCGCATCAAGGGAAGATGGGCAGGGTCCCACCAGGGAACAGAATTTACCCCAGGCGTTGGCAGGAAGAGCCTGTAATGCCAAGGTGAGGGCAGGGGCCAGAGGTGAGCAGTAGCGAGTAGCAGTCCTCCCATCCCCAGGGCCTATAGGGACAGGCGGGGAGGAAATGATGCCCCTGGGGTCCATCGAGAGCAGGGCCTGCAGACACCTACTCAGTCCCCTAGTATAGAGGGCCACAGCCAGTGCCGGAGAACTCCCCAAAGCAGGGGGGGGAGCTGGGGGAAAATGCCTGCAGCTCCCTCCCCTCCCACCTCTGCTCCCCTCTGGGTCTCCCCTTGGCCCATTGCATCTGTAAGCCGGAGGGCCAGGTCCCCTAGGGACACCTGCCAGGGGACAGCAGGGCAGAGGATGGATCGGGGGGCACTGGAGAATATCCAGCCCATGTGGTGCCCACGAACAGCAGGGGTGTGGCTGGGGTGGGGGCCGGCCGGCTTTGCTGAGGGGAGGCCTCCCATCTGGAGGGGTCTCTCAGACGCGCGCCCGCCCACGTGTCGAACCTCCACACTGGCCTCACCTGTCTGGGTCGAGAAGAGGCGACAGCCTGAAAGTAAAGTCATTCCCGGTCGTGTTTCCCAGCACTGTTTCTCAAAGAAACACGTGATAATCCTCGGAAAACAAAAGAAAGCTCTCTCCAGAACACAGCAAGATAAGACACAGGGATTTGTACCCTAGAATCCGTGAAACTTGGTCTTCGTGGATCCTAGTCTAGGGCTGGCCTCAGAGGAGCTGTGAACACCCAGAAATGTCTTGGGGGGGGGGGGAGGTGTGCGTGCGTACATGCACATGCACGTGTGTGTGCGCGTGTGTATGTCTCTGGCAAGAGAATCTGTTGTCATCAGATTTCCCATAAGCTCCTGGTCCCCAAGAGGTTGGCTGTAGGAGAAGGAGCGTTGACCTTGTAATCAAGGACACCCGGTTTCTGTTGCTCCCTGGCTGAGTGTCCAGGGAGACGTCAGTGCGCCCTCTGGGCTTCCGTTTCCCCTTTCACCAACCAGGGAGGCTAACCAAGGCACTCACCGCCTTATAGAATTGTCCTGAAGATGATCTGTGAGTAACAAAATCATCAGGAGCTGCCTTTTTGGTTTTTTTCGCCCACAGGGCACTCCCCCCGCCCCCCCACCGCAGGGCACTCCCGAGGTAGAGATGTGTGTCTTCCCATTTTACAGATGAAGGAAGGAGGCGATGAAGTCACTTGCCTGGGGTCACGCAGGCCGTGAATGGTGGAAGCCAGGTTTGAGCTTGTACAGTCCGGCTTAAGCACCCTGTACTCAGGGCAATGGCTCCATCCGTCCTTCCCACGTTAGCTGGACCCTGGGGGGTGGGGGGCGGGTGGACAAGCCGGCCCAGAACAGGTGCTCTGGAGCCCGCAGTCCCTCCTACCCACCCACCCCATTGTCTGAGCTCTTCGGGGGGAATGGTCGGCGCCTCCGCAGCCCTGAATGTTCAGAATAGGGCTGCTGGCCTCCTGCTCTCCTGGCTGGACCCTTTTCCCCGCTCTGCCCCTTCCCCGTGGCGAAAAATACCCAGCTCATTTGTGTCGAAATCCGCATTGTTCAGCGTTTCCAGGGCCCTGGCAGACTCCGAGGGCAGGTGGGACCCATGCCCAGTCTCCTCCCTCCACGCCAGGCTCTGCCAGGAAGGCACTCAGATCTCAGGTGGAGGCCTCAGCCCTGTTTGCCCAGCCCAAGCCCCGAGGCCACGACAAAGGGCTCCCCGGGCTCCCTGTGGAATGTGGGCCGGGGAATGACAGGCAGGCGTCTCAACCAATCAGCAGGCCCAGGCATGAAGCTAGCTGGCGAACCCAGAGCTCCACACCCCTGCAGCCAGCACCTCTCTCCAACCATGGGTCCCTGATGAGCCTAGGTGAAGGTGGACGGCTCCGTGTACGTCAGGCTAGATAAGACTAATTATCATTAGTACTGCTGTAACAACTCTCATCTGTTAAGCCTTACTGCGTGCCAGGTGTTATCGACGAGGTTGCAGGTATCAATCCTGCAGAGTCCTAGGACGTAAATACCGTCATGAGCTTCTGCTTCACAGATGAGTAAACTGAGGCACAGAGAGGACAGATACCCTGCCCAAGGGAGCACCCGATTACTAGCGGCCGAGTCAGGAGTCAGACCTGGGCTTTTGGCCATCCTGCTGGACTGAGTCTTTGTATCAGAGGGTGCGCACCGATGCCCCTTCCGCTTACCCCCGGGGGTGTGTCCCCATACCTGCTCTTTGTCCTCGGGCACGGCACTCGGCCTCAGCTCTGTCATCCGTACAGCGGGACGAGGGCGCCCCACCTCCTCTGGGGAACCATGGGGCTCAAGGAGACGATGCTTCTAATGCTCCTGGCACGAGTGAGCGTGCGGCACATGTCACTGCCCCAGTTGTTCCTTCTCGGGGCTGCCCGGTCAAGCCAAGCTGAGGGAGGATGTGCTCAGGACAAGGAAGAGAGACAAAAGAGGAGCCCTGGTTTTTATAAGGCTGGGCGATAACCGAGTGTGCGTGTGTGTGTGTCCGCGTGTGTGAGAGAATGGAGGTGCCCAGCACGTGGGCAGCACCCAGGACGGTGCATTTGCATCTGACTCTGGATGCCAGCTCGTCTCCCGTGTCTTGAGCCTGTAGCCCCGTGCCTGGCACACAGTAGACGCTTAGTACACAGCAGCGAGGAGGAGGAGGGGGAGGAGGATTCCTCGCTGGGGAGACGGCGTTCGTAATGCCCTGCCTTCCGACGCAGGTGTGGGATCTAGATGTGCTCCGTGCCCAGCCTGGTGCTCGCCGCTCACCGAGGCTCCTGTAGTGGCAGCCAAAGAAGCTTGTTTGAAACCCCCCTGGCATCCCCACCCTCTGGAAGCCTTCATCCTATCCCTTGTCCCCATAAGATGGCAGGGTATTACGTTTTCCTGCGATACACCCGTCACATTGAACAGCAAAGAGCAGGTCTCTGAATGTCATTGGCAAAGTTGCCCTGGGTCTTGACACCAGACAGAGGCGCTTTGAGAGGGAATAGCAAGACGGCCGTCCTGCACAGAGCCGTCCTCCCCTCGCCCCTGTCCCACCCCCGCCTCCCCTCCCGGCCCAGAACCAGCTTTCCCCTCTGCACCTCGCGGCCCCCGCTAGGTGAAGTGCTATTCTTCAGCGCTTCGCGTGTGGGAGGGTGAAAAGAGAGAGCAAGGAGGGAAGAAAGAGGAAAGTCGGCCACTGGCTGTGTCCTTTTCTTCCCGAGCGTGTTACGAGCCAGCAGGGTCGAGGCATCGAGAAGCTTTCAGGGCCTCGGCAGGCCGCGGTACCCGCGAGTGGCACCAAGAGAATATAATGGTAGAGAAGCAATCCACCCGCAGAACCCTCTGTTTCAGAGCCCGCACAGCCAGGGAGGCCCGGGCAAACAGGCTTTTATTGGGCCGGGAGCGCGGCTCTGCTTCCCGCCGTTGTCTCATTCCAGCTGGGAGGACTGATGGGCTGTGGTTAGCGGTTGCACCTTTCACCCCCGGAGCCGGGAGCGCAGACATGACCGGCATGGCAAGCAGATGACAGTGGCGCCTCCCCCACCCGCCCGAGCCGGCCCCGGGCCGGGGCGGGAGATCTGCGCTCTCCGGGCGTGGACGGGTGCCCGTCCCGGTGGGTCACCAGCCTCCAGCACACGCTGCCCACCCCCCAGTCGGGGACCAGCTGGCGAAGGGGCCTGACTTGCTGGTGCCCTCGTCCTGGCAGCCCGACCCCGGCCCCCCTCGCCCGCAGCTCTCAGCCAGAGCATCAGAGATTGGCCCTCTCCCTGGTACCCCTTGTCTGCTCAGTTCCCCCATCATGCCCCTCGCCCCGTCCTCCTGCCACTTTGTGTTCCCATGTGTGATTGTCTGATGTCTCTTCTCCCCACGAGGCTCTGCCCTCCAGGGCACAGGGCCCATCTCCGCATCCCCGCGTGGCCCCGCATCTAGGACAGAGTGGGCACTCCTTAACTGTCTGGGCCGGACACACGATCATCGGAAGGGCCCATTCTGACCGAGCATCTCACCTCTAGCAGCCACGGTGCGGGAGTCGGCTCAGTCCCTCCCCACTGTCAGCTCACTGGAGGGAAGCCGGGGTGCAGGGACCCTGGACTGTCAGCTGTGCGGCCAGCCCTGGAGCCCTGCTCGGCCTGAAGCCAGCTGTTCCCCCGCCTTGAGCCTGGGCACACCACCAGTCTGAAAGAGGCAGCCACGTGACTTCTTATTAAAGACCAAGTCAGGTGCAGGAGAAGAGGAGGGGAGAGGGCTGAGTGGAGGACCCGCTCTGCGCGGGGTGCACGGCCGAAGGGTTTGGGGACGGCATCCCATTTTAGCCTCCCAGCTCACTGGAAAGAAGTGCTGTTCCCGTCTTTCTGGGCTGCACACTGAGACCCAGAGAGGTCTAGTGAATTGCCAGAGGGCACACAGCTTTGCACACTGCAGAACAGCTAACCCTATCTCACCGCGCCCTATTCCGCAGAAGCCCCCAAATCCCAAATCGCTCCCCCTTTATTGGACCTGGCCTCCCAATCCAGGCAGAGCAGCTCTTGCAAACCAGAGCCCACAGCCAGATCCAGCCTGCAGCCTGTTTTCGTAAATAAAAGTTTTTTTTGGCATATGGCCGTGCCCGTTTGTTCCCGTGGTCGGTCGGACCGCATGCTCTTACTGTGAGGGAAGAGCAGAGGGGCTGCCGCAGAGATCCTGTGGGCTGCAGAGCCGAAACTATTTACTGCCTCCCCACTTACAGAAAAAGTATGCAGCCCCTGGGGCTCGAGAAATGGCTGCCCTTATTTTATCTAAAAGCCATGGGGATGGCTAATTCCCCCTACCATGACCTCTCCTTTCTCAGAGAGTATACAGTTGTAGAAGCACCACGGCCACACCCTCACGCCCCCCCCCCCCAACTGAAGTCTCTGCTTAAGAACTCCAGCTTTCCCTGGGAAGGAGACCCCATTGTTCTGCCCCTCGTTTACTCCGTTCATTCATTCATTGATTCATGTGCTCAACTTTGCATTGACCACCTCATGATCAAGCCTTACTCAGCCCTGAGGACCAAGCAGTGAACCAAAGAGAAGGCCCCTGCCCTCGTGGAGCTGATATTTCAGGGGGAGAGACAGATGGCCAAAAAGAAAAAGTAAATAACAAAGTTAGGATGATAGCAAGCCCTATGGAGGAAATTAGAAAGGATAGCAAGATGCTCCTCAGGGGTGGGGAGGAGTGGAGAGATTTCCCCCTCCTCTTGGCGCAGCCCTGGCCTGGAAAAAGTCTTCCCAAGGAGTCAGTGTTTTTTTGATGGGAGGAAAAAAGCCAGCCAGCCCAAGATCGGGGCGGCGGTGGGGGGCGGGGGGGGAGAGACAACATTCCAGGCACAGGGACCCGCAGGTGCAAAGGCCCTGGGGCAGGAGCATAGTCATAACAGGCCACCGTGGCTAGAGAACAGTTCCAGGGTGGAGAATGCTAGGAAACAAAGCTGGAGAGAGGCCAGCAGGGCTCCTTGTGGGGCCTGGCAGGGAGCCTGGCTTTTATTCAACATAAATCAGGAAGTCCCTCAAAGATTTAAGAAGGGAGGATTTACACTGTCAGACCTCTTCCTCCCTGTTCTATGGTGCATGCATTGTAGAGGGGCAAGAGTGGAGGTAGGAGTCCCATCATGGTCCTCCCAGCGAGCAGGGGCAGTGGCCTGGTTGGGACAAAGACCGGGGGATGGAGAGAAGCAGGTGGTGGATTGGGCCTATGTGGTGAAGGTAGAGCCAGCCTAATTTGCTCCTGGGAGGCATGAGGGAAATTAAGGCCAGTGTGGAGATTTCTGTTCAGAGCCACTCAAAGGATGGTGGTGCCTCGTGGTGATGAAGCCCAGGAAGCTGGGAAAAGCAGGTGGGGGTTGGGAGGCACGTCGGGTTTGAGACACCCTATTAGGACTCCCCGTGAGATGTCAAGCAGATAGATCTATGAGTTCGGAGCTCAGGGGCGAAGTCTGGGCTGAGATATAAATTTGGAAGTCATCAGCATACAGATGATATTTAAAGCCTGCAACAGTTCACCAACCCGCCCCCCTTCCCTAACTTAATCATTCCTAGGACGGCACATTTTCAAAATATCGGGGACCAGGAGAGCCTGTTATCCCCACGCCAGCCCTTGCAAATATGCCTTCTTGATCTTGGCCATGAAAACATAATCATTGGGCTTTAAAAATCACAGTCAGGAAAGTTCAAGCAAGTATGTGAAGTCACAGAATTTATTATTCAGAATATCCCTATGCTGTGGATCTTTCCAGCTCCCTGGAGACAGAAGTTTCCTGGAAGCTCCCCTTGCCGCATTTTTATTCCTCCATTTGGGTGCCTCTCGTTCCCTCCTCAAGGCTTCACGGAGGCAGGCAGCCCTTGCTCCAGAGGCATTGAGCGCCCCAGCAGGAAGCAGCTGAGGGGGACTGTCCCACCTGCCACCGCGGGGACGGGGACCGCAGGGCCTGAGGGGCGTCTTACCCCTGCCCTCTTGGAAGGGCACTGCCTTCCCTGGCCAGAGTGCTGGGTTTCGTCCTTTCTGGGGGGGCACCAGGAGGGAGGTTGAAATTGGCCGGGAGACCAGCTCTTTCCTCGAGCGCCCCCAGCCATCCCAGCTGGAGGAGGCAGAGTCTAGCGAAGACGCGTGGAGAAGCGGGAATGGTCTTGGTCAGGCAGCTCCTGGGCGGCAGCTGCTGGCAAGGGTGCAAATGGCTGGCAGTGGGGAGGGATCCACGTTCAGACAGCCGAATGCTTCCCCCTGCCGAGGTGCCGGGGAGGCTGGAGGGGCCCGGAGCCGGCGGGAGCAGGTGTCTCCAGGCCACCTCCTCTCCTCCTCTTCCCTCCTTCCTGCCCCACGCCCCGAGCCTCTCGGAGTGGTGTTTTGGAAATATTTCCAGGCGCTTCAGCAATATCCTGCACTCTCTTCCCTTTCCCCCGGGAGCGACTGTCCGTGCGGGGAAGGTACTTGCTCCCAATCCAGCTAAATTGTTATTGACTTGTGTTCTCTGCGTTCCGCAAACATTTCACTCAGCCGTCACCAGCGAGGCCAGGAATCCCTGCTAGGGCTAACGGGGAAACCAGCTGTGCCAGGCCATTTCTCCTGCTCTTCCTCATCGATCACAGAATTAAACTGACAGAAGGAGAATTTCAGAGCGACTTGGGAGGGGAAGGGGCCGGGCCCGGATTGGACGGGGTTTCGGGGACCTGGGGACCAGAGTGCCGGAAAGAGGGGTGGGAGGAGGGTGGGCTTCCCTCCAGGGTTGTGGCTGGTGGCAGGGGGCAGCCGATTTTGCTTCTGAGTTGTCGGTTGGCCCAGGCCACAGAAACCCACGAAAAGCAAGACAGACGGGGAGGTTTTTGTTCCCGCTTCGTGGCCACGAGTGAGACTAGCGGGGTTCTGTAGACAGAGAAGAGAGAGACCATAAATCAGAGGCTGCGCAGGTGAGCTCTCAACTGAGCTCAGCCGCAGATCTTTATTTTGCCTATAAATTTTTTTTTTTTAAATGAATGGCCACTATTTTGCTATCAGAAGATTTGACCTGAAAAATCAAGATTCTGGCTTCTGGAGAAATCGGTTCTGACCACCCTGGTGCTACGGGCCCATAGGGCATCTGGGCCGAGTTGCCACAGTCCGCGGCCCACCCTGTCGTCTCCCCTCCCGTGCCTGCCTAGCCGCTTGAGGCCCACACACGTCCATATCCAGTGCAGGCTTCCTTCCAGCTTGGCCCCCGAGGACACATCCTCCCTTCCAGTCTCTACTCCCAGCCCAGGGCTGTACCAAGAGGAGGGGGACAGGAGGCTCGTGCCCATCAAGCCACTACTAGAAACGGAAAGATCCCTCCAGGCCCGAGGCAGGGGAGTGGGAGATGCCTTCCAGCTGTTCTGCCTCCTTTTCCTTTCTTTGTTCCACTGCAGTGAGTCACCTTCACCTGGCCACTCCTCGTCCTCCCCAGCCTGTACCCGCCTCTCCAGCATCTGTAACTAATGCAAACACATGCAGGACGGAGCCTGAAAGCCCCGGGGCTTAGTCCGGCCCCACAGCCCTGCAACGGGCTAAATCCACGATAATCCAGGCCCTGTGGATGGGGAGCTTCTGGGCCAGCTGCGTGGAACACACAGAGCGAGGGCCACCTTCAAGGCCGCACGCCGCCTCCTGCTTCCCAGCGAGGCAGAGCCCTTAGCACTGTGGTGACTCCTAAGGGCAGTGATCCTCAGTCTCGGGAGCCAGCGCCCACCCCCAGGCCATTCACATCAGAACCTCTGGGGGGCAGTCCCGGCCTCAGTAGTTTCTCGATTATTCTGTCGGGCAGCTGGGGATGAAGACCGCCGCTGTAGGTGGGTGGGGGCTCTGTTCGTGCCTTTTCTGTTGAGAGCTCTTTCCTGGGGGGGGGGGCATGCTAGTACCTCCACGGCAGAGCGGGCCACTGAGCCACGGGACCCTGGGCATCACCGGTGGGACTGGGGAAGTGTGGTCAGGTGACTTCCTTAGAGCCACTGCTCACCCGCAGCCTGTGGGGTTCCTCCCAGTGCACACCCAGCCTGCCGCTCAGAGCCAGCAGGTGCCTGGGACACGGAGGCCCAAGGAATACAGCGGTCCCCCTCTGCTTCTCAGCTCACCCTTAGCTGCCTGGGCCCTGCCCACCCTGGGGCCCCGACACGGCCACCGTGGCTGACCCCTTCAGAATATCCTTCGGAGTTTTTTTTTTAAAGATTTTATTTATTCGACAGAGAGGGAACACAAGCAGGGGGAGTGGGAGAGGGAGAAGCAGGCTTCCCGCTGAGCAGGGAGCCCAACGTGGGGCTCGATCCCAGGACCCTGGGATCGTGACCTGAGCCGAAGGCAGATGCTTAATGACTGAGCCACCCAGGCGCCCCTTTTTTAAGATTTTTATTTATTTGAGAGAGAGAGAGCATACAAGCGCAAGCAGGGGGAGAGGCAGAGGAAGAGGGAAAAGCAGACTCTCTGCTGAGCAGGGAGCCCGATGTGGGACTCGATCCCAGGACCCTGGGATCATGACCTGAGCCGAAGGCAGACGCTTAACGACTGAGCCACCCAGGCGCCCCGTCCTTCGGAGTTTTTTCCACGGCTGTGGCCCCAACCCCAGGCCTGGCAGGTAGCAGGTGCTCACGTTCAGGTGCGTTCATGGGCCCATGGTGGCCGGTCAGCCAGTTTCCGGAGAAACTAGAAATAGAGACTCTTGTGTAGCATCTCCCCTTTGTTTGCATATTAGTAACTAGCTTTTTAAATCTTAAATCATGTCGGCAAATTCAAACGCTCTATCTCGGGCCTGTCACGTGCGAGGCTTCCTTCGGTCACCTGTAGCCATGGTGTCCTGGTGTGGGCTCCCCAGGGGCAGACCCTAAGACGTGGAGTTGGCTACCAAGCAGATCACCTAGGAGGTGAGCCCAGGAAGCGCATGAGGAGTGGGGAGGAAACGAGGGGACCAGTCCGCCGGGGGTCGCAGGGAGCAGGCCCCACCGTAGGCAGCTGGTGCTCAGCCCACCGGGGCCCTCCAAGCTCTGTGTGGCACACACCTCAGAGCTGTCCCCCGGGAGTCGAGGGGGCTGGGACGTGTGTCCACCAACTCCCCATTAACACACCTCCCTGGGGGAGGGTTTCGCGGGGGCTCACGTCCCCAACACTTCCAGCCGGCCCCGGGCCAGGGCCACGCAAACCCCTGTGGGGAGACAGCCACTGACGTGTCCAGAGCCACGCGCTAGTGATGCAGGCGGCCACCAGGATGGGGCACCCACAGTGGCTCCAGCACCGGCCCAGGGCTACTATTTCTGCCCCCAGTGTGAAGAAGGGGGTGACCTGCCCGCAGGTCAGAATCCAGCAGCAGCGTCCGTCACCGAGCCTAAGATGGGCCAGCCTTCACTGAGCGCTCACTGCGCACCTGGTGCTGCTAGAAAGACTGGAGTATGTTTACCCTCCCGGAGCCCCAGGTGCCGTCCAAGCGGGCTACCGTTCAGTAAGTGCAGGGGCGCAGCAGAGAGACGCGAGGCTCCTTGCCCCAGGCGGCCCAGCCCCGAGCGGCGGGCCCCGATCCTGGCAGCCTGGCGCCAGCGTCCCCTGGCTGCCCACTCTGCTCCTCTCGGGGCCCTTTCAGGATTCCCTCGTACCCCGCTCTGCTCGCCCTCCTGGCGGCCCCCCACCCACCGCTCGCGCCTTTCTGTCCGCCTGCCTGTGCCTTCCACACGGGGCGACAGCGCCAGGCGGGGCCGGGAGAGAGACGCGGGCTGGCATTCTGTCAAGGAATTAATTGAAAAATAAAATCATTAGATGGGAACTCCAGAAATGCAAAATGGTGGTTGGAGGAGGGGGGGTGGGGAGGGGGGCAGGACTGGGGGGTTGTTGGGGGACGGCTGGGTTTTTTGTCAAGTTAATTTCTCGGGTATTGATGTTTGGTGACATTCACTTGTTGTTTATCTTCGGGTGCAGCTGTAATGCTGAAAGAAAATGCACAGCTTGTTTCGTTTATTTATTTTACACCTTTCTCCGGTTCTGCATTATGTTTGTTTGGTGAAAACCCACTGAGGCTTTTGATGTCGGAGAAGTGGGATTTCAGCAGCTGCTTCCCGCAAGCAGGGTGCTCCGCGCACAGGCAGGGCCGGCGGGCGGTGCTGGGTGTCGTGCGGTGGGCACTCGGGCCTGACGCATCCCCTGGGGGCGGGGGTTGGGGGCCGGACCCGAGCCAGATGCCCCAGGCCCACGAGAGCAGTCACGGCTCCCGAGTGCCGAGCCCTTAGCTTACCGGGCTCCGTGCACAGACTCGCTGATGCTCACGGCTGCCCTGGGAGACGGGTCCTGGTCTCATCTCCCAGGTACAGACGAGGAAACCGACACCCAGGGAGCTGAAGTGACTTGTCCAAGGTCACTGAGCCATTAGGCGGCAGAGCTGGGACCTCAGATTGTCTGACCTGCAAGACCATGGAGTTAGCCAGTCGCTGACCTGCTTCCTATGCCGCTCGCCCCGCAGGAGTCAGTGGATCCCCCTGTTTTCCAACCTGGGGTGGGGAATGGGTACCGTACCTTCTTCCGCCTTTACAAACCAAACGTTTTCATTCATTTACCCAATAGCTATTCGTTGACCACCTACTATGTACTGGCCGTCCTATGACAGTCCCCGCCCTGTTGGCACCCACTGCCTCCCCACCCCCCCGCCCGAGGGCGCGCAGCTGGGGAAGTGCCAAAGCCAAGTGTGTGTGATCCTAAGGCCAGACGTGGTGACCACGCACCTATCTCAGTGTCAGGCTCCTGTGCGGCCTTGGCCGTGCCCTCCGCCCCGAGTCGGGGCCCCTGAGAGACGGCGCATGGCACAACCCAGACAGCATGTGCGGCCTGCAAACAGGACAACTGAGGCCGAACCCCGGGGCGGCCTTGTGGTAGCTGGGGGCCTTGGGGGGCTGCGCTTCGCCCTGCACCTCCATCTCCCCAGCTGTGAAGTGGGGGTGATGACACCCCTTCCTGCAGGGGGTTCCTGAGACTCAGCCAAGGCGCTGCCTGTGTGTCCCTCTGCCGGCTGCATCCTCCTCCCTCTGGGCCTCAGTTTCCCCAGCCAGATGACCCCTCGGGTGCCTCCCAACCCTGCCCCTGTTTGTTGTATTGCAATAGCCCACCACCTGTCCGTTGCCCCAGGGCCTCCTGTAGGATTGGCCCCGCTGCCTGTCCCGGGAGGGGGAGCTGAGGCTCGGAGGGGCGGAGGTCCCGCCGCCACCGGGGAGGGGAAGCATAGGATTGGAGCCCAGCTCTGGGTGGCATGGGTTCTCTCGTTCTGCCACGCTGTGTCGCTGGATGTTTGGCTCTTAAGTGATTGTCAATGGCCGCAGAGGAGGAGTGTCTGGTACCCAGTGACTCAGAGGGAAGGCGGGCGGGCGGCCGAGGACAGGGCCGGCATCCCAGGCACAGGCATGGACGAACTGGTTCACAAGTCTCTAGGACAGCGAGGCCTGCTCCCAGGCAGACTGAGCATGGCTGGCGGCCGCGGGGCCGCGGGGCCGAGTTGAGAGGTGCCCGCTGGTTCAGAGGGTGGGAGATGCCGTGAAGCCGTGAGCGCAGCCACCTGCCGGTAGTGAGACGAGCACAGCGGCGTGAGAGGGCCGGAGCTGGGCGTCAGCTGGGTCGTGGCCACGTTTACATTGTCACCTCCTCCCAGGAAGCCGCCCTGACAGCCCACATGGAGCTAATGCTGCCCTGGCTTGTGGTTCTGGCTCCTTCTCCATCTCCCCTCACTGGCCTGTCCCGCTCACTGCCAGGCCCGGCCCAGAGCAGGCACTGCCCAGTCTCTGCTGTGAGCGGACGAAAACGTGAACGGAGGTGGTTAAAGTCTGCTTTTGGTCCGGCGCCTGCTTCTTTGTGTCCTTCAGCAACCTGAGCTCTTCAGTCTCATCTGTCCCTGCCATCCGTCCATTCGGCCAACAAGTACTCTCTGAGCATCTGCCGTGTGCCGCGCACTGTTCTGGGCCTCGGGGGTGCGGGCCTTGACCGTGCAGACAGACGCCCCTTCCTCCTGGAGCCGGCATCCCAGTGGGGGAGGCCGACAGTAAGCCGCACAGTAAAACACAGGGGTGGATGCTGCAGAGGAGCACGGACAGGGAAGGAGGGCAGGGGCGCTGGGGGGCCTTGTGGTTTTAAACAAGGAGATCAGGGAGACCTCCCTGAAAAGGTGAGGCCCCCGCATGGCTCCCGGGGAAGGAGCACTCCAGGCAGAGGGAACAGCAGATGCGAGGCCCGGAGGTGGGAGAGGTGGGGGCCAGCAACCAGGAAAGGACCCTGGGTGGCAGTCGCTGCGTGCACGCGTGTCTGTGTGCGTGCATGTCTGTGTGCATGCGTGTCCGTGTGCATGCGTGTCCGTGCGCGTGCATGCCTGCAGGGGTGAGTGTAACCGGAAGCTCAGAGGTGACGGGCCCCCCCTGCGTGGCCTGGCGGCCGTCCTGACGGCTTCGGCTTCTCCCCAGGTGAGACAGCACCATGGAGGCGGAGAAAAGGAGCCACAGGTGCTGATCCCCTGGGTGCCCCTCGAGAGTGGACTCTGGGACGGAGGGCGGAGTAGGCTTCCGCCGTCCTGCAGGCCAGAGATACCCCAGACTTGGGGTGGAGGTCCGAGGCGGAGGTGGGTGGGGGCAAAACTGGCTGAGAGCTTGAGCCCCAGGAGGCGTAGGCAGAAACCGGCCCCCCTGCCAGTGCCTCAGAGCGGTCAGGCAGCGGGGAAGACGAGAGACGCTCTGAAGGTCAAGGCCACGGCTCCACCGCCCGGCCCAGGAGCTCGCACCCCCGTTGTTAGTAACTAGGAGGGGGCATCCGTGACGGGCTCACAGGCCCTATTTTGCTGCTCTTCTATTTCCCGGCTCCCATTACCTGCCCACAAATTCAATTTCCAGAGGCCATTGTG
This sequence comes from Leptonychotes weddellii, assembly GCF_054177405.1. Taxonomy (NCBI): domain Eukaryota; kingdom Metazoa; phylum Chordata; class Mammalia; order Carnivora; family Phocidae; genus Leptonychotes; species Leptonychotes weddellii. The sequence goes on from NC_138381.1 coordinate 72,209,077, forward strand.
CACCTCCAAAGCCTGGCAATTGTAAGGAAACCAAGAGCGTTGAGGAGGCAGCGAGGAGAGGAGGCGTGTGTCTGAGCCAGGGGCTACCGCCCCTACCCCCCAGCCCGTCCTGTCCCCTCTTCCTTTCCATGACTAACAATGATGGATACAGGCCTGCAGGCTCCGGGGGGGGGGGGGGGAGCGGGCAGCCTCCCACAGCTTCCCCAGCCTCTCTGCGTCCCCGCCTTCCCGCTCCATTCACTTCTCCCCTCATCGGGCACACATTAGTGAGCACCCATTAGGTGTCAGGCCGTGTGCGGAGGCAGGGGACATGGCAGTGAATGGGACAGCTCCGTTCCCAAACGAAGAAGTGCCACGATAGCAGGTGGGGGGGGGCGTCTGAGGAGGGGGCGCAGGAGCTGGGACTCAAACACAGGGGATCGGCCCTGTAGGTGCAGAGGTCTCACAGTTGGAGGGGCCAGCTCAATCATGCCACTAGAGGACTCAGGATTCCCTCGCCCTGCCTTGCAAAGCCATAGGAGCTTGAGACCCCAAGCGATAGCACCTGTTCTAGAAGGTTTGCTCAGGCTGCTGTGTGGAGACTGGACCCAGCTGTGTGGGGGTGGCAGGAACAGGGATTCGGGTGAAAGTGCCTGGATCAGGCAGGTAGCCGTGCAGAAGATGAGACAGAGTCAGTGCCCCGGTCACCTTGGGAGGAACATGGTGAAGAAACAGGTTCAGAGAGGCCAAGTCACTAGCCCAGGACCTTCTCCAAGAGGCCCAGGATTCTGCATGTCTGGGCCAGGGGCCGGGCTGGGCTCTGGAGAGACCCACGTGAGACACATGCCCTCGGGAGCCCCCGGCCTAGTGGGGAGTTGAGACAAAGGATCACAGGGCTGTTTGTCCCCCTGGAAGACTTCATGGAGGAGGTGTTGTTTGAGGACAGGATTGGGGCGGCCAGGCCTGAGCCCAGCCTCCCCCTGCCACATCCCTCCCGGGAAGGCCAAGGGGACCAGCTCACCTTCTCCTGCCCCCCTCTGTCTCCCTGGCACTCCCTAGCCAGCACCGGAGACTCCCATGAGACGGGAGACTGTGGCTTTGGCGTCGCTTCGGTTTAAATCCTGCCTCCAGCACTTCTAGCTAAGTAACCTTAGACTTAACGCTGTTTGCGGCTCAGCTCCCTCCCCTGTAAGAGGCAATCATCATACATACCTGCAGGATTGGTGAGAGGAGTAGGGCTGTAGCACATAGTAGGTCCTCAGTAGTGTTTGGGGCCCAGAGGGACTATGTGTGCTGAGCCCAATGTGCGTTCTGGTCATGCTGTGCGTCTGCACCCCCTTCCCCTCTCCTCACAGAGAACTCCTCTGCATCCTTCAAAGTCCAAGTCAAATAGCCCCTCCTCTCCAGAGCCACCTCGTATTGTTCTTCCCTCCGTGCCTCCCCTGGAATCTCGGAGCATGATTTCACCCAACATTTATTGAGCACCCGCTGTATCAGCCGCCTACTATACCATTAAGAGTCTGCAACCTCTAGGAAAGCCGCAGAAGCTTCTACTTGTTTCCCCAGTGATTGCCCTCCCTTGACCCATCCTCTCTGAAGGTGTTACGCTCCCTGCAAGGCAGGCAGAGATCATCAACCTCTGAGCTGCCAGGAGAGGCCTTCCTCACTCCCTTCCTAAACGGAGCCGTTTCCTCTGCGGGTGGAAGCCGGGGAGGGGGTGGCAGGCCGAGCCGGAGAGGCAGCCCCTGGTGAAGCTGGAGACTGACTGTCCGTGTTTCTCTCTCCTCTCTCGTGTTTTCTCTTCCGCGTTGGCTTCTGGTCCCTCGTGCCCCCTCCTCTGGCTCGCTCTCCTCCCTCCCGGTGCCTTGTTTCCTCTCTCGCCTCCCCGCCCTCCATTTTGCTCATCCCGGTCCCTCTCCCTTCCTGCCATTTCTCTCTTCCCGCCTCCCACCCCTCTCGGCTGTTCTTTCCTCCTCTCTTGCCATCTGGGCTCCCACAGAGCCCCCGAAGAAAAAGCGGTCTGTGGTGTTGGACGAGATCCTGGAGCATCTGGAAGACAGTGAAAACGACAGTGAGGAGCAAACCCTTCAGCTGCGAGCTGGCACCGAGAGGGTACGTGGCTCCAGGGCCCTGGGGACTGGGGACAGCCGCTCCGGCTTCTGCGCTCCCGCCATGTGGGCTGGGAAGGGGGGGCGGGGAGCGCCGTTTTTGGGGTGCAGGTGGGAGTGCAGGCGCCCCCACCCTGCCCCAGCCCGAGTTCAGAGGGGACAGTGTCCCGGGTGACACGTTCCAGCAGTCCCCACGCATCCGCTCTGTGCCCGGCACCCAAGGGCCAGGGGGCGGGCAAGACTCAGCCACGTTAGGAAGTCTCTCATGGCCACACCAGGACCTGGAAGCTGCAAGAACAAACTGCGTCCCCCCCAGCCTGGCCGTCCGCTGCTCCCAGACAGGAGACAGGGCCCCACCTTGCTGGTCGGCAGGTCGGGGCACAGAGGGACTCGGGGGCTCGCTCCTGCACAGCTGTGCTGTCGGGGCAGGAAGCCCCCTCTCCACCCCACACAGGCTGGGGGCCCCGGCCCAGTTACCTAATCTCCCTGGGCCCAGTGTCTGCCTCGCAAACTGTTCCCATCGCGTACGGTTTTAGTGAGAAAAACACGCGGCGTTAATCCATGAAATACCCCAGCTGCGGTGGAAGACCGGCTCAGAAGCTTCTGTTCTTACCCTCCCCTACAGGGCTGCTAGCTGGAGTTCCCACCTACGGCCATCTGCGGGAGTGCTCACAGCTGGGGACCTGGCCTCTGTCCTGCCCCAGGGGGCTTTGAGCCCTGGTTTGACCACCAGGGGCTGACCCCAGGGCTGGGGAAGCCGCCGAGCCGCTCACGAAGCCCAGATGCCAGCCGGTTGAGCCTAAGATGCGTCTCTGATGGCGGGTATCCCCTACTCACGGGTGGAGGACTCTGTGAAATGCATCCCAGCCCCATCGAAAGGCTTATCCCACGCTTGGGGCGCCCGAGTGCACACACCTACTCCAGCCTGCAAATACAGCCTCCCCCAGGGGGAGGGCCAGGAGGCAGGCTGGTGGGGAGGAAGGAGCCGCTCGATCCTCTGACCTGGGTCTGAATCCCAGCCTCACCGTTCCCAGCTGTGCAGCCTCAGACCAGTGAGGTCCGCTCTGACCCTCAGCTCCTCTTCCTGTCCAGTGGGGGTGGTATTGTGCCTTCCTGATGTGTGTCTACCTCAGTCAATCCAAGTACAGCCCAGAGGAAATGCCCATCAGCACTTCTGTTTACTTCTTAATTTGGCACCTCTGGCTGGGGCTCCAGGTGAGAGTCCGGGAACCTTCTGACTTTGCATAGAACTTGGTCTGTGCGTTTTGGAGGAAGGAGGTTCCAGTCTTCATCCGGTTTGCAGAGTGGCCTGGAACCCAAGCAAAGTTCCACGGCGCCGGGAGCTGTGTGAGGCTCAGCACACTCCCCACTTCCCACGGGGCAGGCGCTTCCTAGTCAGTCCTGCCTCCTCCCTGGGAAGGAACAGAGGCAAAAGGCCAAACCCAGAGTGGCTCGCTCCCCGGCTTCTGCAGGCTGTGCCCACAGACATCAGGTGTGAGCACCGCGTGTAGGTGGGGGCTCTACGGCGGGGTCAGTGTCAGACCTCACCCCGGCCAGCCCCTCAGGTGACCGTGGGTCTTGGGGGTGACTGGGGCCCCCCACGCCATTCCTCCCCCCCGCTCGTCCTGTGCAGGGGCCCGTGGGTCTTTCTGGTTGAACACGCAGTCCGTATCCACATTGCCACACCCGCCAGAGCCAGGCCGATGGTGGGGGTGTAGTCACCCCACTGGAGGTCATCAGACTCGTGAGCCTGGCACACAAGGGGGCCTCATTGGCACCCACTTACCTGACTCGGACGACAGTACTAGAACGTTCCCAGGGCAGGATCCGCCAACTCCTGCAGCCTGGTATTGGGTGCCAAGCACAAGCTCTCCAGCCTGGGAGACCGGGTCCCCTTCCCTCCTTCCTGCCCCACCTGGCCTCTCTGCCCCCCACCCTGGGGGCTCACTGTCTGGAGATCTTAGGGTGCCCCATCACCCCCCCTTCATTCCACCAAGGACGTCCATGGGGTATGCCACCCTCATCTCTCTTCCCCTAACCAAGGAGCACTGCCTTCTCCACAAGCAGCCAGAGGGATCCAGCTGGATCTGTGCACCAGATTATGGAAGTCATAGCTTAAAACCCTTCAGGGTCCCCCACACACTTGGAATTAAGTCACGCTCCTCACCCAGTAAGAAGGCCCTGCCACTCGTCCCTCCCTGACTTTGTGCTGGCCTTTCCAGTGCACTCCCACCCCAGGGCCTTTGCACTTGCTCTTCCCTCTGCCTGGGACCCCCTTCCCCCACATCTTTCCTGACTCTTTTTTTTTTAATCTCCCCTTTGAGATCTTAGTTTAAATTCTTGTTCCTCACCCAGAGACAGTCCCTTACCACTTTATCAGAAGTAGCTACATTCTGCTCCTCTCCCGTGCCCAGACCTGCGCCCACACCCCTGTCTCAGACGTCCCTACCCCTGTTCCTTTCAGTCACAGCACTTAGTGCAGGGAGTGGCCCAAGCCCTGTCCCTTCCCCTTTGAAAATGACTGCCACCTTGAATGACCAGGAGGTACTCACACAATCGTAATTCTATATAGGAACCGCCACTGTTGTGATGATTCTGGAAGGAGGTAAAGCACGGCTAGGTAATGGTCAGGTGAAGCTAGGTAAAGTACACCGGCGCAGAGGAGGGATTCCGCCTCTCCTCCCCGGAGGAAGGGGAGCTGCCTGGAAGCTGCAGAAGGGAGCTTGCGGGGAGGAGTTAGAAGTGACAATAGGGGGCACCTGGGGGGCTCAGTCCTTAAGCATCTGCGTTCGTTCGGCTCAGGTCATGATCTCAGAGTCCTGGAATCGAGCCCCACATCGGGCTCCCTGCTCAGCGGGGAATCTGCCTCTCCCTCTGACCCTCCCCCCGCCACTGTGCTCACTTGTGCACACATGCTCTCTTTCTCTCTCTCTCTCTCTCTCTAGCAAAAAATAAAGTCTTTAAAAAAAAGAAGTGACACTAGAACTTAAGTCGATCTAGGAAAGAACTGTGAGGAATAAACCATGGGGTTAGGTGAGCATCCTCATGCACGTGTAGACTCAGCCATTTCTCACAGGGATCTGTGGGCCCCGGGCGGTCAGGGGGAGCTAGGAAGAGGTGCTGGCGGCTGGACAGGGCCGGGGGGGACGGCAGGGCCAGAGGGGGCACCTGAGCTGACAAGGCTGTGGGGCTGGCCGTTTGCAGAGGCAGGAGCTGGAACCCCGCCCCCCCCGTGTGCCCTACGGCCATACACACGCACGCACGCGCGCGTGCGCGCGCGCACACACACACACACACACGAACGCTGGCTCTGATTCTCGGGGCACTATCGGGCATCTGGGGGCTGGTGGAGGAGAGAAGCCAGGGCATTCCTCCCCCTCCCTGGGTCCCGTGCCGGGTCCCCACCAAGGGTCCAGCCCTGGACTCTGGTAACACCGCTGCCTCCCCGAGAGCCTCCAGTTGGGGGGCGTCGTCACCCCCTGGCCTCCGGCTCTGCCTGAAATCCCCTCTCTGGAACTGCCTGACAGGCACAGTGAGGAGAGGGGGAGCTGCGGGGGCCTGCCTGCAGGGAGGCAGGGAGGAGGCCCGGACGGAAGCAAGGTGGGAGGCCAGGAGTTTGGTTGGTCTGTGCACACGGGGCTCTAGAAGGCTGAGCAGACGGAGACCCCGGGGAACTGCAGAAGCTTGGCGGGTCTACGGGGGCAGCCATGGGCGTGAGTCCCGAGGAACCCTGAAGGGTAGGAAGGACATGGGGCCGGCCTCAGGGAAGGAGGAGAGGCCACCGAGGCCCCTGGGCCTGGCTGGGGGAAAGTCCTGTACAGACAGCCCAGGGTGAGGAGGGTCCTGGCTCCTGCCTGCAGGTGGAAGACGGGGGATTAGTCAGGGGGTCTCACAGAGCTCAGTGAGAGTGGGGTGTACTGCAGCTGGAGGGTGGGCAGAACCCACGGGCCCTGGTTCCAGGAAGACCTGGGGGGGGTGGGAATCTCGGCCGCACCACCCACTGCTTGTGCAACCTGCACCCAGGGTCTCAGCGTCTCCTGCCTCAATTTCCATATTTTTAAAATGGGTACGAGAAGAATTTTGGCCTGGTAGGATTTTTTTGAAAATTAAATGAAAGATCATGGGTGGGAAGCATTTAGCAGACTATGGCAAGCCTAGGGGATACTAAATCGTGGCTATCATGATCGTTGCCATCATTTAACGAAGAGGAAAGCGTGGGGCATTACACCCGCGGATGCCCCAGGAAGTCAGAGCCCGGCGTGCTCACAGCAGGCCTGCTGGGCCCACCTCAGAAAAATGGGGCAGGATGGGGAGTCCCCGCATCCAGGAAGGTGGCCTGGAGAGGGTGCCCTCTGCCCACAAGCCCCAAAGCAGGCTAAGCGGGAACATCGTTCAGCTGGTCATTCCGTGCACAAAGCCAGACCGAAGATGAGCTGACGGTTGCCAGGGAGCGTTTGGGAAACAAGTGAGACCTTCCCCAGGCCCTGGTATGGCTGGGTCTCTTCCCAACACTGCAGTCCGGGGGGGGTCACCCACAGGCAGGGGTGCCCCTGTCACGGTAGAACCGTCTGTTCTGAGAGCCGAGCTCCAGCCCCTGGGTCAGCACTTGTAGACCAGGCCCCAGACTTCGTCGTGTGAGGAAGGGCTCTTGCCGGCGCCCAGGCGGCCGGGGGCCCTGGCCACAGGCAGCAGCCACCATCAGCACATGGAGCAGGAAGGGGCGTCCGCAAGGCCAGCCACTCATCCTCAGCCCGTGTATTCATTCATCAAACACTAGCAGGGCGCCGGGGGATTCGAGGCCAGAAACTAGATCCACATGTGGGTCCATGTCCTGGGCTTGAAGACCCACATGGACGGCCAAAACAATCTCTAGTGGCCCTCGCCCGCCTGTTTTCCGTCCTTCTCTTTTGCTGCCTCCTCGGCTTGCTTTTTTCGTCTTTTGTGGCCGGGCCGGCTCGCAGCCCCTGTCTGTGCTCTGCAGCATCTAGGAAAGGATTAGTGCAAGCCGAGCATGCAAGCTTTGGTGAACAGAGCCGAGTTTGGTTTCAACATCTAATTCAATTTGTTCTGCCGAGATTGAAATATGAAATGGTTGCCAGTCAAACGTTCAAAGGATGGGGAAGGGAGAGTGAACGCCTGCTGAAATTTAAATTTTAATGAAAATGACTTTAACCCTTTGGTGCATGCACCTTGCAGAAATAGAGCACATTCTCCCCTCCTGCGGAAGGTCCCCCCTCCCCGCTTCTCTTTTGCAGAGCTTCCCTAAGACTATGTAGCGCTTTTTTTTTTTTCCGGAAATATTGTTAATAAAAGATTAACGGAATACTTGCTTCATAAGACACTCCCAGGAGTGTCACAGCCAGGTCCTAGACGTGTGGAAGGTGGAGCCCATGGGACGGACGGAGTTCCAGCTCTGAGGTTTGCAAAGCCAGGGTTGACCCCATGGTTTGGGGCTTGTGCAATGGGAAGAAAGAAGTGAGCCTGTGCTGGAGTTGGCCTGGGGGACGCCAGGAGTTGGGGTGTAAATGTGCATTGTGTTGGAGATGACCATAAGCCGTCAGGTGGAGATGAAGAGCTTCAAGTTCACCAGAGAGGGCTGGGCCAAAGGCATAATGGGAAATCATCTGCTTTTCTGTAAGAAATCTAAGAAGCAGGGCGCCTGGGTGGCTCAGTCGATGAAGCATCTGCCTTCGGCTCAGGTCATGATCCTGGGGTCCTGGGATCGAGCCCCACATCGGGCTCCCTGCTCAGCGGGGAGTCTGCTTCTCCCTCTCCCTCTGCCCATTCCCCCTGCTTGTGCTTGAGCCCCCTCTCTGTCTCTGTCAAATAAATAAATAGAATCTTCAAAAAAAAAAAAAAAAAGAAATCTAAGAAGCAATGTGGGGGACTCAGAGCGCCACGTAGGCAGAGCCAGTAAATCGTAGCTCAAAGCTCAGAACTTTCAAGTTCATTTTTAAGCCACCCCTAGACAGTTCCAAACTCTCTTGGCCACAGGACCCCCTTTTCCAAACAAAAGCTTTATGCAGAACCCCAACATAGAAAACAACAGAACTGCTCTGTTCAAAATCAGGGTGTGAGGCCTGGCCCCCCCACATATTCATCTTCCACCTCAACACTCCAAGGTTTGAAGACCCAAGGTAACATGTAAACGTGACTCACAAAGCATGGTGTGCAGGCTTCAGGGGTCACGAGAAGATTTTAGCCCAGGGGCAAACTTGTAATGTATGAGTTTATTTTCACATGCATGTTGCAAATACAAATGCACAGCTAGCTCATCAAACCTACGATGTCACCAAACTCCTACGGAGGAGGTAAAAAAAAAACAAAAACAGTGTATGAGTGTAAAGGAAATTATTAGACCGTGAATATAGTAAAATGGAAGGGGTGAAGAAGAGCCATGAATGTTCTAAACCAGGGGTTGGCAAACTGCAGCCCGGGGGCCAGATCCAGCCACTGCCTGTCTGTGTAAAGTTTTATTGGCACACGGCCACGCCCACTGGTTTACATACGGTGCGTGCTGGTTTCCTGCTGCAGCAGCAGACTTGAATAATTGCAAGAGAGACTGTACCGCCTGCCAAGCCTGTAATACTTACCATCTGACCCTTCACATCAAGTTTGCTGAGTCCCAATCTAAAGCAAGCCTCTGATTTTACAGCTCAGAAAGCTCGCCCCAGACGGGGCCAGTGGTTTCTACAAGGTCACACCATACAGAACTCCCCATTCGGAGCATAGCCCGAGCCAGGCTCTCTGGGCTCAAATCCCGACTCTGCCCCTTACCCGCGGCATGACCTTGAGCCAGCTCCTTGACCTCTCTGTGCCTCGGTGGCCTCATCTATGAACTGAGAGCATCAGCAGTCCCAACTCACCAGAGTTGTAAGGATTAAATGAGGGCGAGACCGGTGCCCGCCACTTGGTGAACACCGTACAAGCCATCGCTGCTGGTAGAGCAACATAAAGATGTGTCCCCCAGGTCTGCGCCATCACCCGCCACCCAGGAGACCCAGTGCTCCAGCGCAAGACCCGAGCCCAGGGCCTTCTGGCTGAGCGGCCCAATAAAAGGGGCCCTGCAATCTAATTAGAGCATCGCCAGAAGCCAGGGCTGAGTCCCCTCCAGCTTCCTTAATAAACCCCACTTCCCCTTAATTGCAGCTTTCATGAAAACGATCCACTGGGGCCTCAGCGCCCCATCCTTGGGAACTGTCAGGAGCCCTCCCCTCTCCTGGTCCCCAGAAAGATTCCAGGCGATCATACCGCTGCCGCCTCATAGGTCCACGTGTCACCCTGCAGTTGACAAAGCACTTGAAGTCGCAAGCTCAGTGGCATGTCGGCTGAGCCCCAAGGCAGAGACTGTCACTCTCGTTGCACAAGTGGGAAACCGAGGCTTGGGGAAGTGAAGCAGTGCGTAGTCCGGAAGGTGCCAGACGAAGGTGGGTGTGTGCCATGCCACTGCAGGGTGGACTGGGCCATCTCCTTCCCCTGGGCCCCGTGGGAGAAGGACGGAAGCTGCTGAGTGCCGACAGACAGCCCTGCTTCCGTTCGTGGTTCGCACAGGACCTGGGGCTGTGGCGTGGGTCCAGAGCCCTCAACCCTCTCCAGTCTCGGGAGGCAAGAGAGGGAGGGTGGGGACAGCCAGCAGCCTCTGGCACCGGTGTCTGGGCTCTTCCTGGGGCATTTTCCACCTGATTTCCACCCCCTGAGCTGACTTGAGTTCTTGACCCCACAGGAGCACCCTTCAAAGGTCCAAAATGTGCCTCCCTGGATTCTCAACCCAAGAAAAGTTTAAAGCCTACTATCTTAGACCTGGTGAAAAACCCCGGAGACACGTGGGTCTGGCTTCCACGTGAAGACATGTTCAGTGCTGCCCCAATGGCCACAGTAAGCCACGTGGCAGAGCCTGCGGTCATGGAGGGAGGGGACTGCCAAGAGGCAGAGGTGCAGTGGGGGGGGGCGGGGATCAGGGCTTGGATGCAGTCCCTCCCCTACACACCTCTTAAACGTGCCTTGCAGCCACCCCCTCCTTGGGCACAACCTGCTGTCTAGATTAGGGGGATGGCCTCCCTCTCCCTTGTCCCCCCACCCCAGCCCATCCCTCCGGCCACCTCCTGCTCGCCTGTCCCCGCCAGCCACCTCAGACTCGGGTGCTCTTCCTTGGGTCCTCCCCCCGCTTGTCACTGCTCCAGCACTGCCCACGACTGCAAGCCCTTTGAGGGCAGGGCCTGGGTCTTGTGCCCTACCCACCAGGGGAGGCAGCCACCAAGTATTCGCAGGAATCCAGGTCGTCCCTGGTCTGGCCTCTTGAGAAACAGGACAGAGAGTCTTCATTGCCAAAACCAGGGAAATCCTAGCCAGGCAAGAGAGACTTCCCCAATTGCCTTCTCGCTTCAAGAGCGTTCATGCTGTCAAGGGACCTAGAGGGCACTCGCCAAGCCCCGGGGTGTGAGTGGACCATCGAGTTAATTCCCTCCTATGGGGAGTTTCTGTGCACTTTGTCTTCCCTGCACTGTCTGGTCTGTCCTGCTGGATCATAACAGCTAGGTGGGCCCTGGAACTGCCTGGGGGCCACCCACAGATGCCCTCCCCACCCTCGGCAGGCCTGTGTCCCCTGGCTCGGCCTGCTCAGCTTGGCCTGGAAACAGCTCTCAGCCTTCCTTCAAAAGATGCCCCGGGGTCCTTGGGAGCCTGATCTGGTCTATTCTGGCCCTCAAGACTCTGTCCAAACCCCATTTTCTCTGGGAACTGTTTGGGAGTTAGCCTCATTTCTCTGCATTCTGCTGGCTCCTCTGTCCTCCCCGGGCCTCCCACCCTGACGCTGTAGCCCCAAAGCAGGATGACAGCACCGCCCCGCCTCTCCACCCAGCTGGTGCGGCCACGGTTCTGGGGGCTGCTGAAAAGCAGGTCCCCCTTGGTCTTGCTCGGAGGAGCCCAGGCTTGGACTTCCTCGTGTGCAAAAAGCCGTCCCAGCTCCGGGCTCTCTCCTCTGCTCAGCCAGGTGGTGATGTCCATGGAGCACTGGCCGCGTCCATCCAGGCAGTCGCCACTCTGCAAAGCGGTTTGCAGAATGATGGAGGAGGAGTGCTGTCAGCATTTTTACTTTCTCCAAGTTGCCCATCAAGTATTTACTTTTACCGTGTCTTGCCTGGGAGCCTTGGCTTCGGGAACGAAAGCCGCCAGACCCTCCAGATGAGAGTACTTCCCAGAAACCCAAGCCCTTGGGGGTGAGAGGTCAAGGGCCCAGAAGCGCAGGCTTGAGAATCACCCAGCCTGGATTCTGCTTCCCGGGTCTCTGAAAATAGGAGAAAAAGCCGTCCCTCCTGGGGGCTTTCCGAGGCCCCCAGGAGGTGGGTGCTGAGCCACAGCCCAGGGCCTGGTCCGTGGGGAGCACTTTTGCTCATCCCACTGAGTCTTACAGAATGCTGCCCTGCACCGGGCCCCCAGCGCCAGAAATGAGATCGTGGACTGTGGTCCTCTGCAGCGTGTGTGCGGGGACAGTGTGGTGGCCGTGAGAACAGTGTCGGGGGTCTTGTGCAGATGGGGGTGCTGGGAAGGCGGCTCTGAGAAGTGACGTCCCAGCTGCAGGGGGAGAGGGAGGGGGCCAAGCAGAGGGGAAGCGGAGAGGGGGTACAGGCCCGTGCAAAGCTGCAGCACCGGGGCCTGGGAGCCGAGTCTGGTTGCCGGTCCCTTTCCATCCGAGCCCCTGGCACCTGCGTCTGTCATCGCCCATCCAGACTGGAAGGCCCCACTGGCACCTTCCGGTCCCGGCCACCTCTGGGGGTGGACCAGTGTCAGCCAGAGGCGGCTCCCAGGGCCCCCCCCCCCCCGCTGTCCCCAGCTGGGGGCCACCGCGGCGTGTCAGGGCTGCTTCGGTCCCCACATCCCCCAAGGCAGAGAGTCATGTGACAGCTGTCTGAGGTTTCAGATGGATCCACTCATGAATATCAATCAGGCCTGGTAATTCACAGTAAGTGGGATCCAGATTGACTAATAAGGAAGGCTTTCACCCCAAACTGGGTCCAGGAAAGGAGAGTGGCGGTGGCGTGCGGCGGCCGGCAGGTGCGGGCACGATGTGACTGGAACTGCAAAGCCCAGCACAGACAGCATGGGGAGCAGGGCTCATGGGCGAGAGCCGGCACCCCCCTGGGAAGTGGGGAGCAGGCTCCGGGGAAGGCTGCAGTGGAAGGAGCGGGAGAGGTGGGGAGAGGCGAGGCCGCCTTTCGGGGATGCTGGTGCCCACCCGCATCTGGCCGGCATCGAGGGTCCGGGGGGGGGTCCCCGGCAGGTGCCTGTCCTTCCCTCTGGGAGCCGGGCGGCATCCCTCTCCCGGCACTCCTGACCACATCCACGGAGAGCCGCGCCCGGGGGGGCCAGGGTGGAGCCCAGGCCCGTTCTGAGCACTCGCCGTGGGTGCCGTGGGTGCTGAGCTCCTCCGTCCACCCCACAGCCTGAGGTCAGGCGATCAGGATTAAGGACAGCCCCCTGGGAACAGGCCAGACTCGGGGGGAGATCCAGCTCTGCTCTGACAAGCCCTGCGGCCTCGGGGCCGAGTCCCCTGGGCCATCTGTGCTTCAGTCTCCTCGAGGTGGGACGAGAACACCCACCTTGGAGGATTCACTGGGCTGCGGCCCCCCCTGCAGGGGGCATCCGTGGGCTGAAAGGGACGCATGAAGCCCCTGGCGCACCGAGGGCATGGAGTGAGGGTCACCTTCCTCCCTCGGCCCCCCCATCCTGCTTTTATCCACCGTCCTGATACGTGACCATCGTCATCACTGCCCTAACCACCGATGACTCAGTTAACCCACCACCCCAGGAGATGGGCGCCGTTTTCCCCATCCCGACCTGCAGTGAGGAAGCGGCAACTCCGAGAGGTTCGGTGCCTTGCCCAAGACCACACAGCTCTGGGGTGGAGTCGGGGCTGGTGTGTGGTCTGCACTCCGGGCTGTACCACTCGGCCCACCTGGCCGCCAGAGCCCGTCCCTTTCCCTCACGCACCAGGGGGAGCTGGTGGGGGTCTGCCCCCCGCATCCTTGCCTTTCCCGGGGCGCCGCCGTCGTGCCACGGCCCCTCGTGGCCAGGACGAGCGGCGTCCGCCTTCCCAGCCCATCCGCACAGTGGGTGCGGGAGCAACACCAGGCCCCCGACTCCCAGCAGGGGCGGCCATTCTGTCTCCAGAGGCAAAGGCAGTTCCCTCGGGGACCGTGGTCGACCGGGAGTGGGCCCCCCCTTTAGAAGCCCTGGCAGGCTTGCAGACTCCTCTTGGCCAGGTTCTCGGGGCTGGGCTCGGAGTCCTAATGGCCTGGCCATCTTTCTTTGAGAGTTCAGTTCTAGGCCCTGGGGATTCCATGATACGATGAAGTCGAAGGATCAATTACTGAATCCTCACCTCAGGCCAGGGGCCCGTGCGCACTATTTCCCTCCCTGCTTTGGCAGTTCAGGAAACAGAGGCTCAGGACTGTGCTGGGGATCCCCCCCCCCCCCAGAGTCGCCCAGCTCAGAAGAAAGAGGCCGTCATGGTGTTCTGCCCGGACTCCCTGACTCATCCCCGAGGCCCATGCGAGAGCCCCATGCTTTTGTTCCTTCCGAGGAACGGTGACTAGCACCTTCCCGGGGCCCTGGGGTCCCTGGGGAGGAGCGCAGACCCAGCCCCTGCCCTGCAGAGCCCACGGGCCGGACGGGGAGCAGACAGAAGACGGACATGGTGTCTGTCCTGGGAGCAGAGGAGGCTCCTGGCTCTGAGGGGACGCGGGGACGTGTCTGCATGGTCGTGCGCGTGGAAGGATGCGGAGGCCGCGGCACATGCGGCTCCTGGTCGCCGGGAGCTTGGCGTAGCCTTCAGAAGGCCGTGTGCCCGGCACAAGCCGCTGCCTCTGCTCACCCTCAGTGGCCAGGACCCATCCCCAGTGTCCTCCAGGCACCGTCCCCACCACACCGGCTCTTTTTCTGTTGACAAACGGGTAGTTTAAAAGCCACGGCCTCTGTGACCCAGGGAGGTGAGGAGGTCACCTGCCTCCATCGCAAACAAGCCTGCCTCCGTCCACACCGTATATATAACATCCTGTCAGGCAGAGAGAGGGGCTGGAGCTCGGAGCCAGGTGAGGGGCCCTGGACGTGGAGGGGGGCGCCTTCCCGCGGGCTCGGGGATGCCACTGACCAGGTCTGGTCACTGGGTCCTGAGACGGCGCTCGCCAGGGGCCTCCGTGAGGCGCGTAGCGCGTAGTAAGTGCTCAGCAAATAACAGCCACGGTGGTGGTGGGTACTGTTACTCGCAGAGCTAGTCGTGGTCTCATCGATTCTCCAGCAGATGCGGGGTCAGTGCCACACGCCCCCGTCTGAACTGCAGAGCCGGGCGACGTTCTCGAGGGGCCGTGGGGAATAGATGGGCCGCCGTGCCTCCGAGATGTAGGGGGGCCCTGCGTGGTTGCAGTGGGGGCCGCGGGTGCTGGCCCCCCAGTCCCAGGGCATCGGCCTCCCTGTGCGCCCAGGGCGCGGTGAGTGTCGGCCAGCACAGCCCACCGCTGCCCGTGAAACACGGCGAGTTTCTCATTTTCCCCTTGAGCGGTTTCACCTGCAGCGAAGGCTCACTGGCTGGAGACCCAGGCCCGGGGAGGGAGGCGGGTGAGGGGGCTGAGTACACCCAACACCGTGCCCTTCCCCCACCACCAACAAATAACCAGAAAGCTCGAGGGAGAGGGTGATTTATAAATACTAGCGCCGGCCCCTCCGCAGACCCAGTGTGTGTCTTCACCAAATACATAACGATGCCCAGCATTTAGATTCGCTTTGGACATTTGCACACTGGGCAGCAAACTGTCCGAAGACACCTTGTTCCAGCAGCTCCTTACCTTTGAACGCAGAGATGTGCCTTCAGTTCATCCCCCTAAAGGGAGGGCCCGCCTCCGAAGGCTTTTGCTCTTTGGGATATACTCTTGCATGGCCCGTCGGAGCATGATCATCTTTCATTTATAGGGGCTGTGTGAGTTAGAAAGGCTTCCGTGGAGGACCTCCCTGGGGCCAGATTCTCGAGACTAAAGCCCGTCCATAACCGTGAGAGTGGGGTTCATATGCCCGTTTTCCAGATGCAGAAGCTGAGGCTCAGAGAGAGGTGGTGGCTTGCCCGCCGTGACAGTCTGGAAACAGCAGAGTGAGGCTTCAGGGCCCAGAGTCTGTCTGACTGCAAAGACAGTGCTGTCCACAGAAAATACCCTGAAGGATGGGGGCATCGAGAGAGAGAGAGAAAGAGAGCGGTTCCCTCCGTGCCCATCCTCTTGGGAACGTGTCCAGTCTGGGCTCCGGGCAGTCACTAGGGCGCCGGGCCGCTCACTTACACTCAGCCCGGGGCAGGGGGAATGAGACCGTCGGGCAAGTGTAGGCCCGGCCCCACAGGCAGGTCCAGGGGCCGCACACAGCACTTCTGTGGGCTTCCTCTTCCGCGACGACTCCGGGGCAGATCTGACCAGAGGCCCGCCAGGCTGGGCTGCACCAAGTCCTGCCTCACGGGGCCTCAAAGCGTCCAAAGGCTGCAGGAGCTAAGCCCCCCGCCCCATACCCCTGTCCACTTTTGTCCCTCCGTCTCCAGCCTCGTGATGATTCCCGTAACAGAATCATCCTCTGTTGCACATCCTCTGCCCCTTGTTTTCTCCTCAGACGTGACCTCACCCGGCAGGACCCTCCCACTGCGTACACAGTAGTGTCCCCGACACACTTCATCCCCCTGACTCTTGTTTCATTTTCTTCTGAGCATTTACCACACTCTGACATACTTGCTATCAGTGTGTTTATCGCCTGTTCCTCCTGCCTCCCCCAGCTAGAAAGTTCCACGAGGGCAGACGTGTTATTGGTCACTGCTGAGGCCTCAGAGCCCGGCACAGCTCTGGGGGCAAGGGGCAGGTCGACCCAGAGCCAGTAACAATGTCGGCTCAGTAGAGAGCACCCTCCTTCGGTCAGAATGACCCTTCGAGGCGAGCCTTCTCATCCCCCCTTCACAGAGGAGAACACTGAGGGCCCCCCTGCCCCAGCACAGAAAGCCCCCATTGTGCCCTCGTGGCTCTGGCCGCAGGACACTTTCTCCTCCTTGAAGGAGGGGCATCCAGCTAACTCCTGGCAAGCCCGCTGCTTTGGAGAAGGGAAAAGCGGAGTAAAATCAAACAGGACCCTGGACGCTTGGGGCGGCCGGCGCGGCTTCAAGCCCCAGGCGGGGCGGCAGCCACTGTGTGTGCCCAGGGGGCAGCGGGCCGGGGGTCTGGGAGTCTGGGGCTTTGCTGGCAGCCGGCCGGCTGAGGGCTCGTCTCGCCTTAGTTAGAATGCAGCCGTTAGATCCTGGCTGCTCTCTGATGGCTGCAAGTGATTGACACTTACAAATTACCCAGCCGAAAGTGTCGAGTCTTTGACCCCTGAGTAACATCTTTGGCAAGCCTGAGATTTGCCAGCATTTTGTCATCTAATTACTACAAATCCCTTGAAAATTCACTGGCTGGTGAATTTTTAATGCGGGGCAATTTCAATGTGATGCATTGCCCAGATGGGTTCTTGCATTTCCCTCGCTCTCCCTCTCTTTCCTCTCCTCTCCCTCTCTCTCCGTCTCCATCCCTCTTCGCTTTAACTTTAATAATAACCTCACAAACTTTTGGATGAGCTGCGGCAGGAGTCCCACCCCGCGCATCTGGGCGGAGCCGCTGGAGGGTGTCCCTCTGACCGGTTGCAGGGTCTGTTCTTTGGAAATGTGCACCCAGGCCAGGCTCCAGGCGGCAAGTGGGTCTGCCTTCTTCCCTTCCCCGCCCCCAGACTTCCCCACCCAGCAGCCCAGGCAGCACCACAGCCTCCTTCACGACGCACCTTGCGAGGCAAGGGGTGGCTTTCCCTGGGCAGGAGGGCTGGTGGCCGTTTGCAAGGTTGGTTACTTTCAGGCTCAGTCTTGGGCAAAGCAAGTGTTTCATATTATTATTATTATTATTTTAATCTCATTCTTTAGATCCTTGGCTGATGGCTCTCACCAGGGCCAGGGAGAGACGGCTGCCTTTTTCGGAGCAGAGGAGAGACTGCACCTTCCACTCTGCATCCCTGGACAACCTCCAGCCTCCTCGGACCCCAGGAGGAAGCCGGCCTCTCTGTCGGAGCATCACAGCGACCTGCCCATGCCGTGGAATGAATCTGGAACGTCAGCCCCAGGCAACCAGCGCTTAGGACCTGACCCACCACGGGAACAAAACTATCTTCAAACCACGAGTGACAAGTGGCCCATGGGCGAGAAATCTGGCTCCTGTGCCTGCACGTCTTTCTTGTTATTCCTTTTCTTTCTTCACCTTTTATATGTATATTGGGTTCTTATTTCTAAACGCAAAAACAAGATGCCGTTTGAACTGCGTCCCCAGAACAGCCCCCTGTGTGGGCATTTTCCTCGTTGACAACTCGGAGGGCGAGACCTGTGGCCGCAGCCGTGTTCTGGCTGTTGACCTTGCAGAGATAAGCCCCTTCCCGCCACCTCCGCCCGCCCTCTCCAGCCCTCCTGCCTTCCCCCTATTCAGGCAAACGAGGTTTTGCTTTTCAGCCCCATTTCTGGTTACATATGTACATGGCTGATAAAATATTCCACTTCACCCCTTCTCCCCGTGGGACCTGCCGTCTTACGGGAAAAGGGTTTGTATGACAGCGACCGCGACAGCCCCCGTGTGTCGCCTGGAAACGGCAGTGGGGGCCGGGAGGCTCTCTCCGGCTCGTCTTTATTCAGATTCCCTCTCCTGGTTCTGAGAATGGCATCGCTGGAGAGAAGAGGCCTGAGCGACTGCCCTCCTGTCCTGGACAGAGGAGATGCTACCCAGGTCCCCAGTGGGGGCTGCCCAGGCGGCCCCCATCCTGCATCCTCCACCCAGACGGCCCAGCTGCAGATGCTCAGTGCGGGAGCTCACCCGCCCTGGGCGCCTCCGAAAGCTGGGGCTAGCGCTGCACTGGGGTGGGAAGAGGTCTCAGGGAAGCCACCTTGGCTAGATGGAGAGACCCCAGCAGTGGGGGACTGGGCACTGTGCAGGGGGAGGGGATGGCCTGGCCGCTTGAAGCCGTCCGTGCCTGTTTTCTCTCTCCAGCCACTCGGTTGTCCGATGCCTCCCTCCAGGAGTCACTGATGTTCTCAGATCCAGAATATTCCAGAGGCCCAAGGTAGGGGAGGAGGAAGGTGTCCTCAAGCTTCTTTCCAGCCTCCTTTTACAAAATGCGGCAGCTCACATTGCTCTGAGTTCACGGCAGTCGGGTCAGTGCACCAGCCTCGGGAAGGCCCCCTCTGCGGGGGGCCCCCCCTCTTCCAGAGGGCCTCAACTCAGGGGAGCGGATGGACTTGCACAGAGCTCCGCAATGGGCGGGGCACGAGGGGCCAGGCCACGCCCCTCTGCTGAAGAGAGCTTCCAGTCTGGTGTGGGGTTAATAAGACCAGATTGAATTGAATAAACCTCACGTGCGAGGCACGGAGTCTTCTGGAAGATGGGAAGAAAGTGAGGTTTGGCATGAAAGCAACAAGCATTTAGGGGTGCCTGGGTGGCTCAGGCGGTTAAGCGTCTGCCTTCGGCTCAGGTCATGATCCCGGGGGTCCTCAGATCGAGTCCTGTGTGGGGCTCCCTGCTCAGCGGGGAGTCTGCTTCCTCTCTCTCTACCCCTCCCCCTGCTTGTGCTTGCTCTCTCTCTCTCTCCTTCTGTCTCTCTCTCTGTCAAATAAATAAAATACTTAGAGAAAGCAACAAGGGTTTAATAAGCGCCCACTGGGTGCTGGGCACTGGGGTGGTAAAGATGAGAGACAGGGCCCTGGCCTGGGAAGGTTAACGTTTGGCAGAAATGGCCTTTGCACAGAGATGACTCTTAGAAGGCAGCTTCGAGTTGGGAGGTCGCCGGGGTGAAGAAGGGGCACGAGTATCCACACGTGCACTGAGACCCCTCAACCCAAGGCTGGGTGGGCTCCACACAAAGGTGCATACGTGCATTGCATGTGAAACACAGCCCGGTCCCTCCATGCCGTGGCCCGATGAACACGAGCTTGCGACACGGGGCCCGCATGGAAAGAAATGCATTTGGGCCTAAAAATAAGCCAGCCACTGCAAATGATTAATTCTGTCATCTGTCTACTGATGCTGCCGTCCTCAGCCTCGTGGTCCAGGAATGAAGCAAAAAGGCCAGTGGGACACTTGAAAGCATCTTTATTATGCTTCCAGATTCCCCTGCTCTCTTCTCCTCGTTCAGTTTCACTTTGGAATGTGTGGGTGTGTGAGCACGCGTGTGCACACACACGTTTTATTCCTAACCACAGTGCTGTTAGGAGCAGTTCAAGTCCTGGCCTAATTTGAGCCGTAGCCCCCACTTGCCAATACCCGCCAAGAGTTCTGAGACTATCGATGTTTTTTTCCTTTCCCTTATTCATTCAACAAATACTCATTGAGACTGGTACTCTTGCCTTGCACGGGAACGTACCTGCTGAAGTCTTGTGGGAAAACAGACGATAAACCAGGAATGAAGAAATGTACAATTGCAAGTAGGGGTGACGGCTAGGGAAAGGGCAGGCTCAGCCGAGGGGTAATCTGGGAAGCCCGCCCTAGAAAGCAACTTTCCAGCCAAGAATCGAATCCAGAAAGGGAGCCACCCCATGCTCGCGGACATTGGAGGTGGGCTGCAGCATCTCGGGCAGAGACAAGCAAGTCCCAAGGTCCAGAGGCAGGCAGACCGTGTGGTGGAGGACTGAAAGCTGGCCCGGTTCCTGCAGCGCGGCGGATGATGGAAGGATGAAGTTGACAGATTCGCAGCTACACAGAGGCTCACCATTCATTCAGACAGGAAAGACATCACGGATGCAACAGTGAAGCACAGGAGATGGGGTGAAAATGGGATGTGGCGGACACTGTGGATAACACCTGGTTCCCACTCCCTCTGCCTGCGTTGCCTTCCACCTGCTTACCCCCCGCCATGGCAGCTGGAAGTGTCTGAGACACCGTTCTAGCCAATCAGACCCAAGCAGAAATCTGTTAGAAGCTTTCCAGCCCACGTTTTTGTTTTCCTGATAAAAGGGTAGTGAAACTGCAGGCCCTCACTCTTCCCCACTTCTTATTGCTTTTAACTCAGATGTGATGCCCGGAGCTGCAGCAGCCATTTTGCAACCTTGAGGGAAAGGCCAAGAGACTCACAAAGACAGGCAAGCCATTTAAACTCCACACCAGGTACCTCCCTCCAGATTTTTCAGTACGTGGGAGGAATGGCCCCCATTCGTTTAAGACATAGTTAGTTGGTTTTTCTGTTTTTTGTTTTCAAAGGCATGCCTGGGCTGGTCCATAGGGTAAGGAATTGGGGCTGCAGAGAAGTGAGTGGGTGTGCCTGAGTTCAAAAGCAACAGCCTTGAGATTCTGAAATGGAGCACCAGATGTGGAAGAACCGTCCTTGACGGTAAAATGAACCTACCGTTTACTTGAATATGGAATGTTCGTGATTTGTATGAAATGCTGACCTACTTCAAGTCCCCTCTTTACTGGGAAGGGCTAAAAGGAAGTGAATCGAGATAGACACAGGTCCTCATTTTACAGATGACCCTTATTTCACCCAAAAGCAAGCTGGGGGCAGGGGCAGGCCTCCCCATGTACAAAAGACTGCTTTCTGGGGTTTAGTTCATGGGTTCTTTGAACGTAGGTGAGGAGAGAGCCAGAGGTGATGGAAAACAAGAGGGAGAGAAGGGAGAAAATGCTGCTACAGAACCCCTGACAAGGCCCTTGTGCTCCCCGCCAGGTCTCCAGAGTTTGAGGCACATTATGACAATAAATGTTCTGTGCAATAGGAGAGAGAAATTATGAGAACGTGCAAATTCTTTACGTATTAGAAGAAGGAAAAAAAAGAAATGTGTTCAATGTTTTTTGTTCTCTCAAGAGGTCCACATAAATTCTTAAGCAGAAGTATGCATTGAAATAGAAATCATACAGCGGCCACTAACTCCAGATCGCCTAGCATCGAGAACATCAGTGATGTTCTACCGGAGGGGAAGAACATGTGAGCCCTGGTTCCGAGCATCCGGCAGCAGGCCAGTCCCAGTCCTGCCCCCTTAATCGAATCCCTTGACCTGTGGTCAAGGGCCAGTTGGGCCAAGAGAAACCATCACGCCCAAGGGGAAGGTGCCAATGCTGTAGATCCTGAATCCACAGCCCTCTGCCTAAGCTTGTGGCGTGTTGACATCCCATCAGCGAACATTTGTTGAAGACCTACTGTGTGCATACCGTCCCGAGTGCAGGAATCATCCAAGACCAAAGGTGGATGCTGAAATATAAAAATGAATGTTAGGGGAGCTGCCCCAGAACTAAGAATCAAGAACATCCAACCGCCACATTCTGTGCTAGGGAATGTGCTTTCGCTGCCTCTCCACTGGGACGTGGCCATTCTAGGCCTGGAAAACACCACGTGTGGCATAAATGCTAAAGACCACACTGCTTTCAGTGGTAAGCAGCATCTGGAACCCTTCAAGGGTATGGCATCCCAGAGGAAGCCTCCCAAGGCCTTGGTGTTATTGAAAATACAAGGACTTGCAGGAAGAAGCTAAGAGACGTTGCAGAAACCCCCCCAGCTTGCACTTGGCTCTGTGTTCTGTGCTGGTCTGCAGCGCGCTGGACCCCAGTCGCAGGGATGCGGCCCCGTGGTCGGACTTCTCTTTCCCGGCTCAAGGCAAGCCCTGCTGTTGACGTGTTTACTATTAAAAAAAAAATTGGCTGTGGGGTATAAGGGAAAAGGAGAAAGACAGAAAATGTAATTCAAATAAGACCCAGACACCAAAAGATCTGTATGAGAATGTTCGCGGCAGCTTTGTTCGCAAGAGCTAGGTCCTGGGAGCACCCCAAATGTCTTCTCAGCAGTAGAATGGGTAAATAAACCATGGCGTGGCCACATGAGTGACTACCGCTCCGCAGAGAAAAAGGAACGACTGGTATACACAACAGCATGGACGAATCTCCCAGAGAGTGTTCATCGAGTGAAAGAAGCCAGACACAGAATCGCTGCGGGACTCCACCGGGCTGAAGGTCAAGAAGAGGCAAAGCGGTTGGATGGTGCTAAAGGTCAGAGCAGTGGTCGACCTTGGGGGGACCCTGCTGCCGGGCTGCTGGTGTCCCATGTCTTGATGGGCCGGGGGGTGGGGGGGAGGTTACGCAAGTGTTTACAGAGGTAGAAATTCGGGGAAATGTGCCTTTCATCTAAGCTCGACCTCAAATAAGACTATAGATATCCACGTGCATATGTAATCCAGTTGTAAAGCCTGTTCTGTGATTGATCCTGCACCTGGCTGTACATGAGGGTCAGCGGGGGAGTTTTTGAAAAACATAGGCCTTGACCCCACCCCCGGAGATTCTGTAATGACTCGTCTGGGACATTGGTGGGGGTTTCAAAGCTCCAGCTAGTTTTTTGGGTTTTGTTTTTTAAGTAAAGACACTGCAGCTGTCACCAGGTAATTTGGATGGGTAACAACAACCCTGGGCCCTGGGACTTCTGTCTCAAGGGTGGCCCTAGCCTTCCTCCCTCTAGGTGTTCACGGTCTATTAGAGGAGACAAGATACCAGAAATAATTAAAAGCTGGGATTGCCTCTGCTCCGAGAAATCTCAAGAAAGAAGTTGGCATAGACCTTGTGTCAAGAGAAGAAAAGGCTTTGTGGATAAGACAGACCTCAAGTTGGACAGGTCAACCTTAAGCAGATGGAGAGGGCATGGATAAGCATTCCAGGGTGGAAGGGCACAAACGGGGGCACAGAGACAGACGAGCCTCAGTAGCATGAAGCGCACTACCCATCTCTTCAGGGTCCTCTCCTGGATGCTTCACCGCCTCCTCCTCACCTCACATAACCTCTGTACATCCCTGCAGAGTAACTGCCCCATCTGCAAGTCTAACTCCCTATTAAACCACAAGCTCCCCAAATACCATGATTGACATACTCACTTTTGAACCACCCAACTTCTGACCTTATTTCTTGCACAGAGAGGGAGAGAGGAATATAGTTTCTAACAGAGAGCTGGGAAGTCAGGCTGAAAATGGTGTCAAACAGATCTTACCTGAAGTCACTCAGCTTGTAAGGGGTAGAAATTAATTCGCTGGATATCATCCGTTTGCACCCTGCCCTCCGAATCTAGTTTCCACTGTTCTCTGCCCTGCTCTGTGCCCAGATGGACGGCAGCAGTGGACTCCCTTTCAGGGTCAAGTTGTGTTAGGCCGGGGGAAGGGCCCCGGTAGAAGATGAGAGGCAGGAGCGGGGAGGGGTTGGGTTATTCATTTGTTAGACCCTCTGCTGGTGGGCCCCCCTGGACTGACTGGTCCCCGCCACCCAGCCACCACCAACAGCCCCAGTGTCTGACCAGCAGCTCTCTCCATCAGCTACAGATTCTTCGTTCTTTATTTTGTCACCATCCCCCCACAGAGAGTTGTTAGACATTCTTTCCCTAATCACTCTCCCCCCTACTTAAATTGCAATACCACCGACATGCTGGGTATCTGTTTAGGCATGCGTATTGATGCTGTATGCTTCCTACATAAAAAGGTAAGCTTGTTTCATGCCCCAAGCACCCATTTTTGCCCCTTTGGGGGTGATATGGACCCCACTGGGAAGGCATGAGCTCTCGGGGCACCCTGCCTCCTCCAGGCAGACTTGCGGTGATTCCCCACTGTTGCCAGTCCCAAGGCACTTCACCCCCACCCCACCTTAGTGATGCCTCTTAACCTTGCCGCCACCTTTGTGATGCCTCTTAACCTTGCCCCCACCTCTGTTAAACCCTCCAGCCTACCACCACCCTGACTGATGGAGATTCAGTGTCTGAGCCCACAGCACACCCCAGGAATGTTCTGGAACGTTCTGGAAGCAAGGTATGAGAGTAGAGAGTCACCCCCCAGATCCTGCTCACCCCAGACCTCCACCCCTCCCTCTTGGAGGTGATATGGCTTGTCCCTCTCACGGCTCACTTCCCTAGAACCCCAGGACTTGCAGGTCTTGCTTCCCAAGAGCATTCAGCATTTCCTCAGGTGCACAGAAAGTGCTCCCCTTTCTCAGAAGACTGGGGACAGAGCCACTTAGCCTCCTTACAAGGCTGGTGGACGCCCCGATTGTCAGCCTCCGACCTGCAAAAACAGTGGTGTCTCAACAATACAGCTCTCTGAATATGTTCCCTTAAGACACAGATTTCATATATTACATGATCCATGCTCATTGGCCAAGGGACTTTCCTATCACCAGCTTCCTTCAAGGGCCTGCTTGGGGTTTTCTCCTAACCTGTGGCTCCTGGGGACGCTTCTCGGCAAGCGTCTTTTCCTAATGGGTGAGCCCATGTCTGCACTTTGGACCCTGAGTCTTGCAGTACCACAGGCTCACTCTGACAGGCATGGGAGCTGTTTTCTGCCCCAGAGTCCTTAACTGCCTCTTTCTTGACTCCACCTGCCTCTCCCTTTCTTCTCTCTTTCAGTCAGCCCAAATTTTCTGCCCAGCATCACTAATAATTTGGTGCCCCTTCACACTGGAAGCCACTAAAGGTCTTGCTCAGCATTGTTTGAAGGAGCCCCAGAGAGCTTCCTGACAAGATGGCAAGAATGAGCGCCCCCTGGTGGAAGAGCTCAGCCTCTCCTGCATGAACCACAGCAATTCTGCTCCGGCCCTAAACTTGCATATCTTCTTTAGCAAAGCAGTTCCTAGTCCTAGGAAGGCAGTTTAGCAAACATCTTTGTTACATGAAAAAAAATCTCCTTGGGGGGGGGGTCTCACTCCCTATTCCAAGAGCCTTATCAGTGTCCAGACCTATATAAGTCTCCCCCAACAAGAGTTCCAGAAAACACCACTGTCTCCATATCATTACATGTCTATTGCCGATTTTATGACCCTTAAGGATGGCTGTCCCTGGCTACTGTCCAGCTGGCCTGATCCTTATACCTCTTTTTCCTGCCCCGTCCTGCTTTGCCTGCCACACCTCCTAGGATGCTCCTTAGCCGAAGCCCCCACCATCCCCGGGGTTAGAGTCAGATACCTCTCCGCCCCTTCTCTCTCAACCAGAGAAGTTTGTAGTGCAGCAGTTCTCAAACTTTTGAGTCTCACAACCCCTTTCCATTCTTAAAATAGTGAGGACCTCAAAGAGATGTCATTTATGTGGGTGCTAACCACTGACACTTACTGTTTAGAAATTAAAAGTGAGACATTTAAAAATACTTAATTCACTTAACAATACTAATAAACTCAATCACATATTAACATATGTCACGGAAAGCTCATAATATTTTCCAAAAACTGTAATAAATGTAGTGAGAGGGGTGGCCTCGTTTGACCTTTTTGCAAATCTGTAATGCCTGGTTTTACATCCTCCAACCTGCTTCTCACTCAGTCTGATGCAATCTGTTGTTTTGGTTGAGGGGCAGGAAGAAAATCACAGCCCACAAAGTACAAGGTGGAAAAGGAAGGCCCTGCAGACCCCCTGAAATGGTCTCTGGGACTCCGAGTGTCCTCAGAACACTGCCTGCCTGAGAGAGGGGTTCAAATCCTGGCATCCCCATAGTAGAAAAGCCTGTCTTCACAAGAAGCAGAGAGTTTGTGTTAAGCCTTAACTCCTATGGGTTAGTGACCACTTTGAGTATCTGATAAAAGGGAAAGTTCTTTGCCAGAAAGGAACACTCATTTTAGTGACTGCGGAGCACACATGTGCATCATTTCAGGGTCCGCACCAAACCCACAAGGCTCATCTCTGACCTCAGAGTCACAGCCATAGGTTGAAGAGAAGGTACCAGAACAGTTGCTTTGCTGAAAAGCCCCATGATTGCTTCCAGGCCCGGAACAAGAACGCAGCCCCCTCCCATCCAGTCAGTGCAAAGTCACATCCAGGGCTAATAATAATGACAGTGGTGGCTATTATCTTGGGGAGTTTTTATGCCAGGCCAGACTCTGTATCTGCTTTACACACATTACCCCGCTTTCTCCTCGAAAGAGCCCTCGACGCTGTTACTGTCCCCATTTTATAGATGATGAAACTGGGACTCAGAGAGGCAAAGTCACTCCCCCAGGGTCACACAGCAGAGCCAAAATTGGACCAGCTCACTCTGGCAACTGCACTCTTAGATCCCAGTGCCAGTGGCTTCACAACTGGGGGGGTGTGAGTGTGTGTGTGCATGTGTCTGCGTGTTTATAATCATGGGGTTTGAAAGGAGAAGTCTGGAAAAGCGGACACCAAAGCGTTAGCAGTTTTTACCTTCAAGGTTGAGAAAACAGACCTGTACTTGCTAACCTTTTACTTGTTTGAAATTTTAAATCAGAAAAAATAGAGATTTTTTTTGAAAAGTCAATAAATAGTACTTTCCTTGCTGACATGTGGAGCAGGCCCCAAGTATGTGGCCGTCTGTGCGCATGTGTGGGGGGGGGGGGGGAGAGAAACTTCCAGAAAGCCACACGCTGGGCGGACAGTTGCCCGGGTCCTGGGCACCGTGAGGATGGATGGTCAGATGACGTAGGGCACTCACAGGTGACCCACACCCAAACTGTTTCCCCCTGAAGTCCTCAAGGTGTGCACCCCCACGGGGGTGGGCATTGGGGTGCGCCCCGGAAAACCACAGGTGCCCCAGGCCACTGGACACCTCTTGGCCACAGGCCCTGCCTTCTGGGATGCCCGCCGTCATCCTGCGAGGGTGAACCGACCCCTCGAAGTCCCTGGGGCTCACAGGAGGGGACATTCTCATTTTCACCCGGGAGACAGCCTGTCTGTCGGAGAGCTAGAAGCCTCCTTCTATTTTTTTTCCCTGAATGATAATTTCCCCCTTTTTTTTTGTAGCTAAAAATCACCCAGGCTTGTCCAGACGAGAGGGCAGAAAATTATGCCGTGAAAGAGAAGGGAAGATAATTTCTCCGGGTCAGAGACGTTCTCACTTGTCATCGCTCTGCAGCAGCTAAAGTAGAGAGGGAATGAAAATGAAGGCTGGCCCAGATCCATCACTGTCCTCCTCGGCTCTCCCTGGGGGGGGCCGACCTGGGGAGGGCGGGAGGGAGGGACGGGGGCTTTGGGCTCTGATCAAGGGGCCGGGCAGAGGGGGAAGGCTGCAGAGCCGCTGTCCCAGCTGGACGGGCCCACTCCCCGCCT
Source organism: Leptonychotes weddellii (assembly GCF_054177405.1). Taxonomy (NCBI): domain Eukaryota; kingdom Metazoa; phylum Chordata; class Mammalia; order Carnivora; family Phocidae; genus Leptonychotes; species Leptonychotes weddellii. The sequence goes on from NC_138381.1 coordinate 72,236,244, forward strand.
CAGGCCTCAGTTTCCCCATTGAGCAAACAGGGATAATCACTCCCTCCTCGCTCACCACCTGCACCCCTCCCCCACACAGCAGATAACAGATGGGAGCATTCTGGAGACTCTGGACCATGAAAGCCCGAGGCTTGGGAGGTGACAACACGGAGGTCGGCCAAAGGCAGAGAAAGCCTGCAGGCGGTGGGGGTGGGGGTGGGGGATGGGTTCAAGTCCCAGCTCTGTCCTGACCACAGCTTGGGCACATGGCAGCCCTGTCTGGAGCTCAGTTTCCCCACCTGTAAACTGGGGATGATAACATGACCTATCTCATCATTGTGCGGACAAAGCGAGAATTATATATGATGTGTCTGGCGTATTGCAATTGTAATAATAATAGAAACAGAAAAGTACATGGAAACGACCCAACAGTCCCCCGTATCAACAATGGGTGACACCTCAGAGTCTCCGTTTCTCATGTGGAGAAGAAATATCTTATACGCTTTCAAGGGGGCAGGTTGTAGAAAAACACAGAACCCGGTCAGACAGACTGGTTTGAGCCGTAGTTCTACCACACCCTGCTTGGCCCTGGGCAAGTCACTTTACTTCCACGGGCCTCAGTTTCCCCATCTGCCAAAGCAGGTTGTGATCCCTCACGGGGTTGCCAGGAGGCTCAGAAACACCGAGTGGGACGTGCCTGGTCTCAGGATGATCGCGGGTTCTCCAGAAGCGCCAGTTCTCTGTCAAATCCCCACTCCTCTCCCCTGCTTGGACACAGCCACTCCCCAGAAGGCAGGGTCTCGCTTTCCCTGTCCCCAGAGTCCCAGCAGAGAAAGGAGGCCTGTGGGAAGGGCCAGCGGCCTCCGGACGGCTGAGAGTGAGTCTCTGGGCTTGCCGGTGTGGAGCACTGTTTCTCTGTAGAAGGGCATCGACGCGCTCGGCTTGTCCAGTGCACAGGCCGGCCAACTCTCCCTGGAAAGGGCTCGATGGTGCATCTTGTCCTCTCTGGCGGCCAGATGATCTCTGCTGCACCCCCTCACCTCTGCCACTCCTGCAGAGATGAGTGGACACAAATGGTGTAACTGGACCCCAGGAACACGATGGACAAAGCCCAGCTGCAGGCCAGCTTTGACTCACGGACCACCGTTGGTTTATACAGTGGTTTGGTCCCTTGTCCGGGTCTAGCACTAGTTTCTCTTATGAGCCAGGGAGGTCCTGAGGTCTGAGATGAAAGTGAGATGAAGGGTCCACTTCGTTTCTTGGAGCATCTCAGGCTCCCTCCTGTCTCAGGGTCTTGGTCTGGTGTTCCTTCCACCTGAAATGCCCTTCCTTGCCCTCTTCACCTAAAAAGAAGCTACTCATCCTTCAGATCCCAGCTCAGACATGCCTTCCTCAGGGAAGGCTTTCTTGACAGCCTGCTTCTCCCACCCCGATCTCCCTCGGAGCCTGCAGAGTTTGGGATTTGGTAGCATCACCTCCTCCACTCGACGGTAAGTCCCACAGGTGCAAGGAGGGGCTGTGTCTGTTCATTGCTCCCTTCATTCATCCTACAGACGTTGACCGAGGACCTACCAGGTGCAGCCTGAATGGTTAGGAGCAGGAAAAAAGCAAGACTCTTACAAGGACATACGTGCCAGAAGGCAAACCTGGCTGGGGTAAAGGAAGTGAAGGGAGGAGCGAGGGAGGGGACACATGGGACTAGGGGAGGCGTGGGGCGGGGGAGGGGGTTGGATTTAATACAGAGGCAAGGGAAATCTGTATCAGTCAGCTATGCCTACAATAATGCTTCGAGACAAACCGCCCCAACACTCAGAGATGAAGTTTTGTTCTGGGCGATGGTGGGTCACAGCTTGGGCTCCATCCGAGGTCTCTCATGCATCAGTGGTCAGCTGTGGATCAGCTAGTGGCTGCAATCGAAGTGGGCCTCTCTCACGTGTTGGCGGGTCAGCCAGCTGACGGATGGTCCAGAATGGCCTCCATGGGAAGGAGCCGGCTCTCCTCCACGCGGTCACTCATCCCCCAGCAGGCTCGCCCAGGCTCGTTCTCAAGGTGGAGGCAGAGCTCCAAGGGAGAGCAGAAGCTGCAAAGTGTCTTGAGGTCTAGGCTCAGAGCTTGGCACAGCATGACTTCTGCAACCTTCTATCAGCCAAACCAAGTCTGGAAGCCGGTTCCATCCACCATTATCCCTCCCTGCCGGGCACGGGGGAGGACCTCAGCCCATACTTGTGGGACTGACGTATAGGTGGAGGGATGATGGATGGATGTTCTCCGCCTTTGTCTGAGCCAGAATTAACAACAGGCAGAGGGATGGGCGGTGAAATCCCTGACTGATTAGGAGCCCCCACTCCCCCTTCCTGGAGCCGCAATGAGGAGAGAAGACGGTGTTCTTCCTCCCAAAGTTTAATTAAGTGATCTGCCTCCATGGGGCTAATCCTGTTATCACTGCCCAAAGCTGACCACAGGGGCAATGTAAAATGTCCACTGTCTGGAGGGCCTGGTGGGGCGCTGAAAGCCACTGGAATGTGGGGACAGGCAGGGGGTGGAGCAGAAGCAGAGCCCCCAAGGGGGCAGGACCTCTGCTTTCCAGATGGGACACAAAGGAGCTAAACTCAGTTTCAATCCCATCCCAGGAGGAGACGAGGAGGAGGAGGGAATTGGCTAAGAAGCTTCTGGCTCGGATGGCCTTTGCTTGGGCCACTACCCATCCGGGGTGCTGCATTCCAGAGGGGAGCCCTCCAGCCCCACATTCCCGCCTCTTCTGAAGAGGTGGGCACCCCTTCATCCTGGACACATGGTTCTGGACCAGACCAGCGTGGGCTGGGATCCGTTACCAACCCTTTCCTGCGTGGCTGGGGGCAGCTTCTTTCATTTCCCTGAGCTTCACTTCTTCCTCTGCACAATGGAGGTGGCGGTGTCCATCCTCCGGGACTGGTGAGAAGATGCAGCGGAACACCGAGAGTCGCGGGATCTCGGAAAATGCTGCTACGGAGCCTTCCTCATATGACTATGATCACACTTACCACAAGGAGGGATTATCTTCTGCCTCCCCTGCCCAGCCATGGGCCCCTTGGGAGTAAAGACTGTGTCTTAGACATACGGCCACCCCCCCCGCCCGGTCCAGGGGCACCTCCCACCTCAGGGCTCATGATTAGCGCCCCCTGGAGGTGTGCAGAGTGCAGGCAGCTCTGCTCACTGCTGAATCCCCGCCCCTCGCCTGGGGCCTAGCCAGTGTTTCCCTCCTCATTCACCCGTGACTCATTCATGCATACATTCCTTCATTCATTCCTGCACAAATATTTGTTGATGCCATATCCCTTTCCCCGCCTATAAAGCAGACATTGGAGGGGGACGACAAGATGACTCCTTCTTGCTCTACATGCAATGGTTTGGGGGAGACTGAGAAAAGCCCCCCTCTTTTCTCTGAAAGTGATGTTCTTATCTGATGCCTGACATTCCTCCTGAAGGCAGAAGCCCTGGCAGTCCCCAGTCACGAGGACCGGGACACTTGCCGGGGTGGGGGCGTTGTTTAAGAGCAGTAGCCGCGGGGGAGAGGAGCGAGCCCCCGGGATGCAGCGGGGGACGGAGAGGCAGAGCCTGGGGCAGAGGGATGTACAACTGGGCCCCAAACTGACCCTGGAGTCACCTTTAGAGTAATCACCAATGTGTGCACCATATGCTGTCCTGAATGCTTACAGATTCATCCTCCTGGCCAGCCTAAGAGGCGGGTCCTGTGATTACCCCCGGCTTACAGAGGAGGAAACCGAGGCCCAGAGAGGTGCCCCCAGAGGGTTCGTGGGGAGCCGGGCCACCAGCCCAGAGAGCCCAACTACAAAACGGCCCGTGCTTTTCAACCTGTTTGCTGAATGACCTCTTGCCTCAGTTTCTCCACCTGTCAAGTGGGCCTTTCACGACCCTCCCTACAGACCCAACCAGGGGGTTGAGAGAAGTGTGGGGCTCCTCTGGATGCTGAGAGCAGTTGAGGGGGGTGCTGGGGCCGTGAGCAAAGTGGGAAGGCCCAGGCTGTGACATCAGGCTTCCCAGCTGGGGGAGGGGGACAGCCGGTCACCCTCTGGCAACTTCTCCTGGCTCATCTGCCAAATGGGGGTGACGCGTTGCGCCGACCTCCTGGGCTGCCTGGGGCCACGGCAGAGCTGTGTGTGTGTGTGTGTGTGTGTGTGTGCCCACCCATGGCCAGCCACCAGGCCCGCGTCCACGGGAGGTGCCGGCCAGGCACGTGGTGAGAGGCAAGTCTGCTTTGCCCCCGTGGTCTCCAGAAGTCACGCAGAAATGACAACCCCAAAGAACTCCATAAAATCCAAGTGGCAGTTACGGCGGACTTCTGAGTGAACAGGAGTAATTAGCGCACTTCCCACAGAAAGTAAAACCCAAATGTCAGACAATGCCAGGGCCATTAAGGCGTCCTCTGCTCCGGCTCCCGCCCACCACTGGCTGGGCCTGCACCTCACTGCTGACCTTCTCGAAGACCACAGACAGCACAGCAGGGGGCTGCCCAGGCCCGAGGACAGGCCTGGGCGACGCGGGGGGGGCTTCACGTTCTGCTCAGCTCCGGTATCGACGGAGCCTCATCTTTGACATCTGTGAAATGGGTTGTATCTGCTCCAGGGGGAATTAGATTTGATCATGGGTCTAGAATATCAGGCACAGGGTAGCCACTCTCTGTGAAGTAGGTGCCACAAGGGCAAATAGTGCCCCAAAAGCAGCAGGTGTAGCAGATGCGACCGGCACCCTACCCAAATCACCTTTGACCAGTGCACAACCCCACCACCCGACCCCCACCGTTGGGCTGGCTGCTCAAGGCTCTCGGCTCCTTCCAACTCCAGAGGCATGACCTCTGCCAATGGGAGCTGGCCCCTGAGTGGGGGTTTTTCCAGGGCAGCCCACAGCCAATTACTGGTTGATACAAGGGTAAGAAAGTCAGCCCTTTGCTTCGAGAGCAGGGGGCAACTCTGTGGCACCTTTCATGCTGCAGAGCTTCCTGGGGGATCGGGCTGCAGCCAGACTCTAGTGAAAACCACACCTTTATCCAGCTTCTTCCTCTGCTGTCCCCCCGGCTTCCCTCCCCTCTCGATGGTGTCTCCTGCCTATCCTCCTGCAAGAAAACACTCCCTGTGAATCCCCTAGAAAGGGTGTCGTCTCTTGAGATCATAGGTGTTCAATCAGACATGTTGAATCAATAAACATATTGTCTGTTATTTAAAAAAAATAAAAATAAAAAAAACAGGACCAGGACTAGGGCAGGGCAAGTGAGGAGCCTAGGACGTAAACTGTAGGTGCTCACACTTAGAGTTGTGCAGATGCCCAGTGCCGTTAAAAAACTGGAAACCAGTTACAGTGATCAAATCAAGAACGAGCTATTTAGGTCACGGGACATCCCAAAACGGGGTGGAAGGTCATGGTTGTGAAATGGATTCTTGACCCGGACGGAGTTCAAATCCTGACTCTGTTGCATCATTGACTGTGACTTTGGGTAAGTCACCACACCTCTCTGAACCTGGGTTCCCTCTGCTCTAACATGTGCATGATAATACCCCCCTCAGAGCACTGTGGGAGGATCTGATGAGGTTGTGTTCATGTACTTCGCACAGAGTACATGCTCAGGAAAGAGTAGCCATTGTGATAACCTTTGGAAGTACTTAGAGCAGTTTTTGGAGATGCCAGAGGTGGAATGTCTCGTTCCCAGATCTCCACTGCACCTGTTGATTCTGCTTGCCACGTACTGCATAGTAGAATCAATGATCAGTTTTTAATGATGTGTACTTTCCCTCTGCTTACCAATGGGCAGCCGAATCAATGTCTCAGGGATCTTTGGGGATCAAAATCATGATGAAATGAGGTGTGCATAAGCACACCCCCTTCCATGAACTGGCCCAAGCAGCTAAAAGGACGACCACAACAAATGCCATAGAATCAGTACCCCCGCCAGAGGTGTGATGACACAGCATGGGCTTTGGGGACTCCATCTGGGCGTGTGTGGTTCCACTACCCACTCTGTGGCCTGAAGCCCATTGTGTGGCCTTTCTCAGCCTCAGTTTATGTGTCTGCGAAATGGGTGTGCCCTGTGTGAAGGAAAATCCAAGGAGATGAAGATCTTTTCTATCTTTTTTTTCCTATTTTCTATTTTCTTTTTGGGGCTCCAGCTCTGATTTATACCTTTCCCACATCCCTTCTTCTCTGGTAAATGCATCATATCCCACCCCTCCAGGTCCATAGAGCTTGGGTAAGGCTGATTCACCTTCAGGTCCAAAAGTGATCACCTAACTCAGTGCCAAAGTAGTCCATCCCCCTGGCCCCACTGATTGGTCCAGGATGAGCCTGTGGCCTAGATTTGGCCAATCAGGACATTTCAGGCCCCTGGTCCCACTGATTGGCCCAGGCTGAGCCTGTGGCCCAGATCTGGCCAATCAGGACATTTCAGGCCCCTGGTCCCACTGATTGGCCCAGGCTGAGCCTGTGGCCCAGATTTGGCCAATCAGGACATTACAGCCCCCTAGCCATACTGATTGGTTCAGGGATGGGCACATGACCAAGTTGGTCCAGTTGGAGCTAATCCAGGGGTATTTTTCTAGAGTCTGTCATTATTCCTAGACTGCTAACAGTGAGAAGGAGGTGAGTAAGGGACTTCCAGGGACTATCATGAATGATGCCAATACCCAGGAAGCAGGATCAGGGACAGAGACACACACCAGGCTCTGATGACATTGTTTGAGCCCCTGGATCTAGCTGAGCCTGAAGCCATATATCTAGTCCTGGATTTTTGTTCCATGAGACAAGAAATTTCCTCTTTTGCTTAAGTCAGTGGGTTTAGCTTTCTACCATTGCAGTCTAAAAAGCTCTGTCTGACACAAATATCAGGCCCATTTGCATTATTTTTTTCCCAGGGGAAGAGTTCCTTGTATCCCCACATGATGTCACTTCTAAGCAACAGTGTGGAAGTGCAGGGAGAGCATCAAATTTGGCATCAGACACACTTGGATCAAGATCAAGGTCCCGCACAAAGACAGGGCTCCCATCCCTATTACTTTATCTATAAAATGGGGATATTAATACTCCCCTCCCAGTGCGGATTGAATGGGAAAATGGATGTTAAATCTTTGCCTGTGCTGTTCCAGCCAGGATGCCCTTCCTTTCCCTCTTTGCTGACTTGGCATCTGCTCGTCTTTCAGATTCTCAGTGCAAAGGTCTTCTTGCCAGGGCTACCTCTCCTAACCTTGCTGGCCAAGTCTGGCTGCTCCAATGAAATTGTCCTCAGCTCAGCATCACTTGGCACAGATTCGATGTGTCATTGCAGCACGATCATCTGATTAACGTCCCCCTCCTCCACCAGCATGTAAGTTGCAGGTGAGCAGGGAAGTGTCAGGTGCCGTTGACCACTGTGTGCCCACCGCCCGGCATTAGCGGACCCTCCAGAAATGTCTGTTGTATCAACTGCTGTCCAACCCAGTTTCCAATCAGCACATTCGAGGCAAGTGGTGCTTCTGTGCCCTCAGCCTACGTAAATTGAGTGTCTGACAGGTGTCAGGCTGCCATGATTCCAGCAAGTGTCCATATGCATTCGTTTGACCTGAAACCAAGGGAGAGGTGTGTTGGTTTCTCTAGGGTCAGTGTGAGCCATGTAGACAGCAGATCTGCACCCATTAACCAGTTGAAGTTCACAGTCCCCTTAGGACCAGGAAGGCAGGAACAGTGGCCAACAGAAGAAAGGGACTTCAAAGAATCGTGGAAGTTTTGAGTTTAAAAAATAGGGAGATGAGGGGTGCCTGGCTGGCTCAGTCAGTTAAGCACCTGCCTTTGGCTCAGGTCATGATCTCAGGGTCCTGGGATCGAGCCCCACGTCGGGCTCCCTGCTCAGCAGAGAGCCTGCTTCTCCCTCTTCCTCTGTCCCTCTCCCTGCTCGTTCTCTCTCTCTCAAATAAATAAATAAAATATTTTTTTTAAAAAATAGGGAGATGCTTTGCTATTGTGGGCTCTGGAGCGGATGTACCTCTGGAGGGTTATAACGCAGCTCTGCCACCACCTAGCTGTGTGGTTTTGGACATGCGTGATCCCTCTCTGAGCCTCACTTTCTTCCTTGGGAAAATAGAGATGGTCATCTCTGCCTCCCAGAAGCATCCAAGTCCCTGTCCTTCATTCAAGCTCTATGACCCTGGGCCCCTGCCTCACCCATTTCATGCCTCGGTCTTCTTGGTTGTCGAATGAGGTAGAATGGAACCTAATTCACGGGGAGGTTGCAAGGCTGAGACAGTTTAATTAATTATCAGGAACCAAGCCTGAATTTAACAGGCTCTCAATCTATGGGGCCACTGCCCTTCTTCTGCTCCTTCTGTATTTGTAATATTAGTAAGAATATGAATATAATGAATGAGCCACCTCGTATCAAGCACCAACACAGTGCCTGGGGGGCCATGGGTCCCTTTCCCTCCCCTGCTGTGCATCCTGGCTCTGTCCACTGGCTGACCCACCCCAATTAGGTGACTCTCCTGTTAATATTGGCACACAAAGGAACCAGCTGGTGACCTCTAAACTCACCTCACTTGGGATCACAGGCTGATTTCAGCCCCAGTCCTCAGCTCTGAGAGCTGGACTCCTAATCTTCTTTGACACCGAAAGGACATGGCCTCGCGCTTACCTTTGGTCCCGTCTCCCTGATTCCCAGCATTCCCGGGGGCTGGCGTCACACCGCCCACAGCACGGGTGCAGCCTGGACCAAGGGGTGGGAAGCCTTCCTGGGCCAGCATTTGCTGCTTGGAGAAGGGAGATGTCGAGGCAGAGCAGGTGGAAGCCTTGGGCCTCTGGCTTCTGGAGAGCACGTAGATGAGTGCAGGCAGATTTCCGGCCAGAGAGCCCACGCAGGAGGCACATGCCAATGCCGAGGAGGGAGAGGCCGATGGCCGAATTGACATATGCAGAGAGCCCCGGGCTCAGATTCTGGCGCTGCTCGCTCCTTAGCTAGGTAGCCCCACCTGCTTGCTTAGCCTCTCTGGGCCTCAGATCCCGGACCCAGGAATTGGGAGAGCAACAGGGTCTCTGAGGCCAGGCATGCACAGAATCCGGCAGGTCAGACGTGCTTCATAAATCTGAAATTTGTAATAAATAGGACACGATTTCTTTTTCTGGAGAAGTTTTGAAAGTCAAAGGCCACCAGCTTGGAGGCAGGAGACAGAGCTCCCTGACTTGGATTCTCCTTCCAGTCATGGAATTGGAGAATTCCAAGCTCCCTGAATGAGTTACTACCTCCCAAGCCACCAAGACTGGGGGCCTATTAATGGGTGGGGGCAGAACGGGCTATGTTCTTTGCAGGGCCCAGTGCAAAATGAAAATGGGGGGAGGTCCCTTGTTCCAAAGTATTAAGAATGTTAAGATGGCAACAGCAGAGCGTGGAATCAAGCACCAGAGACTGTCACAGGACAGGGCTCACAGCCACAAGGCCGGCCCTGGCGGAAGGAACGTGCCCTCTGAGCGGTCACACAGCCCCCAGCCATGATCCTGGTGAACACCAGGAAAGAAAACGGACACCTTGTGGGCCCTGTCACGGGCTGGAATGAATGTAACCTGAACACAGCCCTGTGAAGTGGGTAATATTCGTATCCCCATATTACAGATGGGGATACTGAGACGCAGAGGGAAGGCCCCCGAGCTGGACCACCTAAGGGCACGCAGCTGGGTGGTGGCTAAAATGCAGGTGATGGGGACCTACAGCCCAGGATCTGGAGGCACCTCACCCCACTAGCTCACTCCTTCGGGAAGATGAAAGGCACATTCCCCCCAATGCAGGCAGCCTCTGATGTGGTTTAACCCAAATGTGGGCGGCCTTGGCCCCCAGATTGCAAATCCCAGCCCCCGTGGGCACCTCCCTCCCACCTCTTCCTCCAGCTGGGAGCTCCCCTCCTTCCAGCAGGACAGGGTCTGGCCACGGCCTCCTTGCTTCCGGGGCTGGGGCCAAGAGTTACCGTCGGAGGAGAGCCGGGAGAGTGTGGGAGCGAAAGGACATGTCAAATCAATCATATTTAAACAAAAGCCTCTCCCGCCCAAGGGCCCTTTTAAAAGCTGCTTATTTAATTAAAAGTCCCATTTTCCATATTTATGGCCCTTATTCAGTTAAATATTAACCGCTGGGGCCAGGGCTGGTGTGTGCTTTGAGAGCGCTGTGTGGGGAGGTTCATTACCGCGGCCGGGATTTACCCGATGGCGGCGCGGGCGGAGGATCAATGCACCTCGCCTTGGACAAACACGCTCGCACCCTCCTCCTGCCACCCATTCCCCGTGTCTTCTCTGCCACCTGCGCAGGCTCTCTCCGCCCGGGACAGAGATCAGAGATGGAGAGGCCGCAGGGAGCCAGAGACCCAGAGACCTAGAGAGAGACAGAGAGCCAAAGACCCAGAGACCCAGAGAGACAGAGA
>NC_138381.1:72247140-72257881 GCF_054177405.1 Leptonychotes weddellii
GGCTGGGGGATAGGGGGATGGGCTGGAAGATTCGGGGATGGGCTGGGGGATGGGGGGATGGGCTAGGGGCTGGGGGATGGGCTGGGGTATAGGAGGATGGGCTGGGGGATGGAGGATGGGGGATGGGATGGGGGATGGTGAGAGGAATTCACGTGTTTCTCTACAGAGCCTGCCAGCATCCCACCCCTTCTGCATTGGGGCCTCCTGGGGATCACATCCAATTATAGATGGACCTCCAAGTCCAGCGCCCACCTTCACATCCCACACCAGCACTGGAGGTGTGCAAGGGAGTGAACTAACATCTATTCATGTTTTCAACATGCCAGGCTGTGTGGCTGGGTGCTTTACAAACATTTTTATGGGGTGACCCAAGGGGAGGGGCGGATAAAATGAAACATGGGGTTAATGCATCCTCTGAAATTGAAAATGCCATCAACTGTAGCTTTGTCCTCTCGATGTAATCACAAGCACATGAAATGTATCAGTCAGCTGCTTCCTGGCTACTCAGAAGGTGGTCGGAGGGTGAGCAGCACCCACTGCCACAGGAGAACTTGGTAGAAATGCCAGTCCCACCGAGACCTACTGAATCAGGATCTGTGGTTTAAAACGATCCCCAGGCGATGTGTGCACATTGCAAAACCTATCTTGATTTCGGATCATTTGAGTATGGGTGGAAACAAACGTTTAGAATCAAGGACACAGGGAGGTTTCCATTTCAGCTGAGGAAATGGAGGCTCAGAGAGGCAAAGTTACTTGTCCAAGGTCACACAGCTTGTCGCTGACCGAGCCAGAATGACAGCTCAGATCTCTGAGGGCCCTGCTGTCAGCAGCTTGAAACGAGGAGATTAGAAGCGGCTGCAACAGAAGAAGAGATGGGGACTCAGCCCCGTCACCCTCCCGCCGCACTGCACTGTACTCCACCCCTCCGATGACAGATGTCATTGTCACCAGGGATAATCAATACTTGGGTTTTGATGTCAGCTCAAGATGGTTACCAAAGACCCGGTGTGTTTTTCCTGTCACTTTGAGAGACTGACCTTGTGGACCCTTATAGGCCTGGCTGCGAATATAATGGGGTTCAAAACAAGTTCCGGAGGGTTTCCTGTTGAGGTTGTCGATGCACCGTACGGTAATGATCAAATATTGGGTGACTGCACGGAAGAGCTTTCTGCTTCCCATCCGGGCCTCCTATCCGTGTCACCCCCCGGGGCCTTCCTGGACCCTTGCCAGCACATTGACAGGCCCTCATTCTAAGTGTGGCACTTACCATTGGTTAAGATGATCTCGCTTATCTGTCGACTTGTTTATGACCTTTTTCCCCACCAGCATGTCAGCCCCATAAGGGATCCTGTCTGCATAGTTCAACCCTGGATCCCCATTGTCTGCAGAGGGCCTGGCACACGGCAGGTGCCTACTAGCCATTTGTTAAGTCAGTGAATGAATGAGTGTGTGCATTGCTTAGATGGACGGGTGGGCGAGTGGTGGAAGGATGGATAGACGGATGGATAGCCCCGGTGGATTGTAGACAGCCGGAGGGTTTGAGAAGGGCTTACTTTCCTGTTCTACAGCGTGAGGCGTCAAAGGAAAGTCTCCACTTTAAAACATCATGCCCATCAGAACTGAAGGAAGTTAGGGTTCCTTATGAAAGAAGAAAATTAAAGAAGAGAGAGAGAGCATTTACCTGGCAACAATAGGTCTCATCTTTAGGCAGATGAGGATATTTAGAAAGCCAAAACAAAATGGTCATCACCCCCCTCCCCTTTCCTTGTTCTTTGTTTCTCTCCCCTGTTATTCAGTGGGGCTGAAATGGAGCCTTCTCCTTCTAGATTCTTGATGGCTTGGGGGCAGCTCCCTGGCTGACCATCATTAGGTTCTCTGCCTCTGAACTCGCTGGCCCATATGGCACCTTTGTGAGAATGAGGAAAAGGCAGACCTTCTTCCAGGTGGGCATGGCCTTGGGGCCACGAGACCCCTGGGCATCTCCTCGACTGGGCCCTTTGCATGGGGACCAATCTGCCCAACTCTGCGTGTCTGACCCCCCAGGACTTGTCTGTTTCAGTCTCAGAGGCTCTGTGGCCTGTGGCCTTGTCACGGGTCACAAGTCCCTGATCTCCTTAGGTAATGCTTTGGCTGTTTCCAGATCATAAGCCCAGCAGGCTGGCGGGAGTCTGTTCTTAGTCTCCCATGCTGCCAACAGAGAAAGCTTGCAAAGGGCTCTCTCTTGGCCCAGAAGCTTCTCTCCCCCTCCTCCCCTCTCCCCGCTGCTCCCTCCAGTCTGTCTTCCTCCACGATGAATTGCTATAACAACACCCCAAAGTCCCTGTGATGTGGGCTCCACCAGGTGGCAGTCTGAATGATAAGATGCAGCCCCCTTCCCTCTGCACTGGAGACAGGTGCGGGTGGAAGGACCGGTGGGCATCCCTGCTCACCTGAGGGTCGTTCTAAGGACTGTGACCAGGATCCAGGCCTTCAGGGACAGGGCAGAACCTGCGAGCCAGCAGTGAGGAGCACAAACATAGCTGCTAGAAAGAACTGGATTCATATCTGCCACATCTGTTTAGTAGATGTGAGTTCAGGCAAGCAACATGACCTCCTGGAACCTCTGTTTCTTCTTCTGTGAAACAGGTATAAGGATGCCATGTTGCAGGGCTGTGAGAATGAGATGGAAAAGCCCGGGGCTGATATCCTGACCAGAGGGTTTTGAAAAGTGGAGGGAGAGGTTAGTTGGGGTTGAGGGCAGGCAGCTGGCCTCATCCAGTAACCAGGACACGTGTGGCCACAGGTACTGGGACCCAGAGAATTCCAGGAGAGAGGGAGGCACAGTGAGATGAGCAGATGGGCCCTTGGGGCTGGGGCATTTTCCCATCCATGGGCAGCGGGGCTGGTCATCTGAGGCTGGAAGCGCCTTTGGGCAGTGTGTCATCCTCCGCTGTCCCCTGACGGGACAGAGCTGGGAATCCGGAATTCGGTTGAAGAGCACGTGTGCTCTGGTCTCAGCAAACTCACTGGGGCCCTGGGGCTGAGTACTTTAAACTCTGTCTCGACTGCTGAATGCAGATGAGAAGTCCCCTTGGAGAGCAGCTGTGGGGATGAAAGGTGATGAACGTTCTGGAAAGTCCTCTACAAACTGGGAAGTGCTTCAGAACGTGAGCAAGTACTTTATAAACTGTAGAGGGCTTTACAAATTGGAAGGTACATGATCATATTTAAATCTACTAGCTCCAGTCTCTGCCTGGCCCAAGTCACCTAAAAAGCCTCCCTTTGCGGTGGTGTGGATAACTCAGAGGCTGGAGTACAGAGACCAATGACAAGGGGAGACCGGGTGCCCAGAAGGGCTGGCAAAGGCTCCAGGGCCTAGGAGCCAAGGGCTGCTAAGCTCCAGCCCTCACACTGGAGTGCAGCTCAGCCTCATCCCTGGGTCCGGTGCATCCTCTGTCCCGGCCTGAGTCTGCCTCCTCCTCTGAATTGGTGTTTCTCAAAATCTTTGCAGGGAGGACTCTTTGTCCCAGAATCACCTGCAGGTTTTTTCAATATGCAGATGCCCGGCCCTCTCCCAAACCACACCCACTGAATCACCATCTCTGGGAGCGGGGCCCAGGAATCTGCCTTTTAACAAGCTCTCTGAAGGATCCTGATGCTCCGAGATGGCTAAGGAACACTTAGTCCCGGGGCCTCTGTCCATGGCAATCCTAACCCAATGCCTAGAGCAGAACAGGCACCCAGTATATGCTTGTTGGATGTAGTGAAACCTTTATATCCTCAGTGTTCTCCTCTGTGAAATGGGAAGGATGATCATCCCTGCCTTACCCGCTATCCTTTGAGGCAATTCAGCAAACAGCCGTCCTTCTGAGGACAAGGTAAAGCAGGGCGTAAGAAGTCTAAACACAAAATGACATCAGAAATGGAAGGATGGAAGGTACCGAGCAATGTGTGCGTGTGTGTGTGTGTGTGAGAGAGAGAGAGAGAGAAAACCTCCATGCTAATAAGCACCAAGGAAACCAAGCCGAGGCCCAGAGAAGCCCGGGGATGCTCTGCTCCCTGAGCTCTGAAAGGGTGACGATCCGCCTTCAGGAAGAGTGCCACCCGCCTCAATTTGGAGTCCCCCCAAAGCAGCCTGCAGACCAAGACTTGGATGCAGGTGGTTTATTTGGAAGTAGGAGGAAATGGGGGAATGGGACAGAGAAGTGAGAAAAACAGAGACGTCTGTGCTCAAGAGCAGGGTCCTGCTGTGAGCAACTGAGGGTCCCACGGACGACCTCGGAGGAGCCAGGTAGCACCCGCCTCTGTACTGAGCCACCGAGGGACACAGAAGCTGGGGTCTTTCTCCACCAGCTGCCGTCCTTCATCGGTGGACGGTTGGCCCTGGAGCTATTAGACTCCAGCACATCCCAGCTGCCCTGGGTGCCTAGGAGAGAGCACACGGGCAGCAGAGCAGGGAATCGTGGGTGCTGGGCGTGTTCCTGGCAGCTGACAGCTCACGGAATGTCCACGGCCACCACTGCAGGTGAGCTGAGCCCAGCTGTCCTTCAAAACCAGCCCCGCCCACAGGCCTCTTCTCCATCCACCCTGGCCTTCCCCGTCTTCCCTTTAAAGAGAGGCAATGATTTGAATTCTTCTGATGGCTTTAGATTACATGTGCTGAACAAAGCCACAGGGAGAGAGGGGCAGAGGAAGGAGGGGAGGGAGGGATAGATATTATTAAGTACCTCCTGTGCACATGATGCTTTCATATCCATTATCTCATTAAAACCATCACAAGGAATGCACGCAGTAGGTAACATCATCCATGATTTTGTAAAGCCAAAGAAACCAAGGCTCAGAAAGGTGCAGTTACTTACCCACTGTCACACGGCTAATAAGTGACCGACCACTGGGCTCCAAAACCCGTGTTCTTCCCTGCCTATCCCACTGGCCTGTCTTGACCTTCGCTTACTCCGCAGGTGAATATCGCCAGTCCTCAACTAGATCCTCGATACTCAGGGCATGTCGTGCAGCCCAGCAGCATCGAATCTAGAGCTTGTTAGAGATGCAGAGTCTTGGGGCCCCAGACCTACAGAATCAGAACCTGCATTTTAAGGAGCTCCCCAGGGCATCCATGTGCCTGCTAAAGGTTGCAAGCAAGGTCCTAAATAATGGTTGAGGACCAGGAGGTTGCCTTCCTTTTGTTTTTCTTATGTTCCAGGAGAGCATTTTCTTACTCTGTTGCAAATGCTAAGAGCATAAAGCAAGGAACAAGTGCCTAGTGGTCAAAGGCTGATTCCGTGTAGCTGATGTGGAAGCTCCTGGCCGAAGCAGGCAGGGGCCGTTCATGTGGACTTGGCCACATTATTAGCTATGTATTGAGCAGAAGTGCCGTGCGATGCATTGCACAGGGTATAGATTTGTGAGTCTGCTGGGCAGTGACCCGAATTCAGTGCTGGGTAGAGTGCCGGGTGCATCGGGGAGATCAATAAGCAACTATAATTATGATTACCATTAATAATAAATGCTACACGATTTGGACAAGAAAGCCGTGATGGAGTAGGCACCTGCCTCGGAGCCCAGGCCTGGGTGTGTTGGCGAGCTGGCCCAGTGTGCCTCGGTCTTAGTCCTGCGCCATTACAGAGCACCTCTCTGCACCGAGGAGGCCGGGCGGGGGCTGTTCTGATGGCTCTGCCCCTGCCTGCCTGTTCAAGGCCTCCCCGGGTGGGTGAGAGAGAGCTGGGGGTCCATAAGGAACACAGGTGTTTCTGGGGTGGGATGGAGGCCCGAAGAGATCCCTGAAGGCTGTTGATGAGGTGACTCTAGAAGATTCTGTCGGATGGTCCAGCTCTGTGGATTTCACACCCACCTGGCCCTGGGCAGAGCTCATTGCTCATTCCCCCATCTATAGTCCTCTGCACGTCCTCTCAGAGAGCGCCACTCACCTCGAATGCCCGTGATGGCAAAGGGGTGGTGTTGCCCGATGGCCAGGCGCCCGGGCTCAACTGCCTGACGGTCTGGGTTCTGATCTAAGCTTCCACCACTGATGAGCTGTGTGTCCTCAGAAAAGTCACTTAACCTCTCTGTTCACTCATTTGTGACATGTGATAACACTAGTGCTCCTCTCATGGGCCTTCTGAGATTACAAGTGTAAAGTGCCTTGCACACGGTGGCCATCCCGATGTTCTTTGTTGTGATTTACCTTCCTGTGTCTTGCTCATCCCGGAAAGCCTGGAGTCCGGCACCGAGAAGGCGCTTGGTACGTGTGGATTAAATCAGTGACTCTATGATTCATCACAGCCGGCGTTTACCAACAGCTCACTCTTGCCAAGGGCTGGCCCAAGCATCTACGTGCGTCCACGAACTAGTTCATCTTTGCACCAATTCTTGGGGAGAAGGACTGCTATTGTTCCATTTAACGGATGCGGAAGCCAGGCCAGAGAGATTACGTAACTTGCCTGGGGTCATTGAGTTGGGTAAGGGATCCGGCGAGAATTCAGACCTAGTCTGGCCCTTGCTCCGAACCACTGCACTGGACTGTCTCTTGAATGAATGAGGGAGGAGGGAAAGGAGAGGGGAGGAGGGATGCTGGGGAGGGAGGAGGGACGGAGGGGGAAGAGGTCGGGGGAGGGAAGAGGGAAGGGGGTCATTAGATGGAGAGTCAGTAAGCTCACTGACAGACGACACAGCGAGAACTGGCCTCAGACTATGAAGACTAAAATGGGTACAGGCAGCAGGCTGGGCACACAGTACGTGCTCAATAAACATTAGCGTGATGACCACGATGTGGCAGTGATGAGAGTGGGCAGAGTGGCTAAGCGTGTCCACACACCAATGCCCGTGGATGGGACCAGGGCGTTCACGTTTGGAGGACCTGACCAGCCAGATCCCTCGAGAAGCCAGGAAGTGAGACCTGTGTACAGGGACTCAGATTTCTCCCTCTGCCCATTCCACAGATGGGGTAATGTGAGGCCCCAAGAGTGGAGAGACCCTCCAGGGTCAAACTGCTGATACCGGAGACAGGATTCAATCCCAGGACAAGCCCCTGGGCACAGCTCTGTCCTCTGGGTCCCTGACCTGGCATCTGATTATATCAGCATGATGAGACTGTTCTCGAGGGCTGAGGCAGAAGTACTGGGAAAAATTCCTATTTTTCAGCAATTATTGGGATACCTGGTGACTCAGTCAGTTAAGCATCCAACTCTTGATTTCAGCTCAGGTCATGATCTCAGGGTCTGAGATCAAGCCCCGTGTCAGGCTCTGCGCTGAGTGTGGAGTCTGCTTGAGATTCTCTCTCTCCCTCTGCCCCTCCGCATGCTCATGCTCTCTCTCTCTCTCTCTCAACCCCCCCCCCAAAAAAAACCACAAGTGATTATTGAGTGCCTCTATGTGTCCAGTCCTATTTTAGGGGGCAGGAGTGGTTCTGACCTGCTGATCAATGTTCTGTTCACCTTCCATCTGATTTCTGGACCCTGAGACCTTCTTGTAGGGCAAACTGGTGGTGATAAGGATGGGACGGAACCCAGAGGGAAGACCTGCAGAGGACAAGTGGCGTCTGGCTGTATCGTTCAGGTCCATGCTACGGTAACAAGCAGCTCTCAAATCTCAGTGCCTCAGAACAACGGGTCAGAGGCTCGTCTTTCACATGCTGCATGTCCCATGCGCGCTGCTGAGGGCTAGACCCCGCGCCGCCCTCCCTCGGGTCCCAGGCTGCCGTGGAGGCTGCCCCAAATGGAATATCGTCAGTTGCTCTGGCGGGGGGACAGGAAGGTACAGAACCACACAGTCCTGTTTTCGGAGATCCCACGTGGCAGTGATCCCCTTGGACCTGCTCACATTTCACTGGCCAAAGCAAGGCACCTGCCCACGCTTAACGTGAAGGGGGTAGGGAAGGCAGTCCTGCCACGTGGCCAGAGGAAGTACGTCAGAATCTCAGCGACCCCCACAAACGGTCACCGCACAGACCTGCAGGGAGTAGGGGCCTGTGGCTGGGGCTGTGAGCTGTCCACTTGCTGCCGGTGTACCCGACAGAAACTTCGTGAGGCCGGGGGGGAGGAGCCATACAAGGCAGGGGCTGGGGCTCGGCTCGCGGTTGGGATCAGGGTTCAGACTGAAACCAGTGTTAGGGCTCCATCCATGACCAGAGTTGGGGTTAGCCTGGGATTAAGGTCGGGGCTCAATCTGTGACTGGGGTCAGGATTCAGGTTGTGACTGAGTCGGGGCTCAGTGTGAGTCTGGGATCAAGGTCCCAGCTAGGATCAGGACTCAGTCTGAAACTGGGATCCGGGCTCAGGTTACAACCAGAGTCAGGCAGCGGTCTAGAGCAAGAGGCAGGGCTGAGTCTGGGGCGAGGATGAGGGTCCAGCCCTTGACCAGGGTCAGAACTCCCCTGTGACCCCTCAGTAGCCACTTGCTAGACTGTTCCAAGCCTGGAGCCCCACACCCCGAACCACTGATCTGAGCCTCGATCTCAGCCCCACCCCTCAGACCCCTGCCTGCCTCCACTTCCCCAGGACGACGTCCTAAAGTGGAGGCGCCCTGGCTCCCTCCGCCCGGCGTGGCCGTGGGCTCTGTGGGAGCCTCGTCTGCGCCCGGCCTCGGCGCGCCTCCCCCTGCCTCCCTCCCTCTGCCACCAGCTGCCGGCTCCGTCTGCTCACTCGCTCTCACTCTCCCCCTCTCTGCCTTAGAGACAGCTATAAGTCTCCCGTGAAATATATACAGTGTAAATATATAAAAAGCTTGTGCCTGCCTGCTGCTTATGTATTCATGAAATAGTAAATAAATTTTATGGGATAATTTGAAGGCTGCCAGGAAGCCAGGAGATGGAAAGAAGCCCTAATGAGATGAAGTATCAGGGCGGCCCACGCACAATCGATCCGCGGCTGCCGGCTGAGCAGGGACGAGGCCGCCTCCCGCCGCCCCAGGGCCGCACTCACCAGCCACCAATGAGAGGCTTCGGGAGTCATAAACCACGGGTGGCTGTGGCCCGGGGTG
This sequence comes from Leptonychotes weddellii, assembly GCF_054177405.1. NCBI lineage: Eukaryota > Metazoa > Chordata > Mammalia > Carnivora > Phocidae > Leptonychotes > Leptonychotes weddellii. Next base: position 72,256,096 of record NC_138381.1, read on the forward strand.
GCCCGGGCTCGGGGAGCAGGGGTGGGGTGCCCACGGCCACCTTCTGGGAGCCCCCAGGCAGGGGGAGGCATGGACACTGGGCTCTTTCCAGCTCTACTGGGGAGGGAGGACTTGCTGGGTGACCTGAACCAGTCCCGGCCTGTCTGCGTGCCTCAGTTTCTCCCGGCACATGATGAGGAGCTGGAAGGAGCAGGGCCCCAAGCTGGGGCATGCAGCCGTGACAGTCTCCCTCCTAGGGTCCTGCTCGGCTCCTTCCTATGACTTATTGCAGTGTGTAACGATATGTTTATTTTGTGCTTATTGGATTAATAATCTGTCTCTCCACTGAAATTCCACTCCCGTCTGGACAGGTGTGGAGTCTGTTTTGCTTGGTGTTTAGTACCCCCAGTGTCTGGCACAGAGGAGGTTCTCAATACTGATAGGATGGATAATGGAATGAATGAGTGTGGGAGGGAAACATCCAGAACAGATCCAGTCCCGCCCACTGCCCTCCACGGTGACCCCCCTTGGTCCAAGCCACTGACATCTCATGCTTGGACTAGTGCAGTAGCCTCTTCTCTGATCTCCCAGTTTCCACCCTGCCTCCCTACAGTCCATTCTCCCTGCTGCCACCAGAGGTATCCTCTTAAACTTAGTAAGTCAGACCATGTCCCTCCTCTGCTCAAAACTCTCCCACAGCTCTCATCTCACTCAGAGAAGCATCCAGAGTCCTCCCCATGGCCCACAAGGGGATGTGTGACCTGCCTTTGGCAACTCTGGCCTCCCCTACTACCCACCACTAACTTCCCTCCCTCACTCCACTCTAGCCCCCAGCTGCTTCTGCTCCTAGATCCTGCCTCAGGGCCTTTGCACTGACAGTTTCCCTCTCCCCAGAATACTCTTTCCCTGGACATCCTCACAGCAAACCCTCTCTCACCTTTTTCAGGTCTTGGCTGAAATCCCATTCTCTCTCTGAGGCTGCCCCGACCACCTTACACAAAAGTGCATCCCAACCTTCTCGTGGCACTCCCTGGCCCCTTATCCTGCTCCATCCCCCCACAAAACTCTTATTTCCTAACATACTACAGAATTTACTCACTGTTTGCTCTCTACATTCCCCCCATGAGCATGTGAGCTCCATGAGGGTGGAGATTTTTGTCTGGTGTGTTCACTGCCGTATCCCAGCACCCAGGACAGTCTGGTACACAGTAGGTGCTCAGTAAATATTGGTTGGTCAAATAAATGGATATCTAAGGGACCATCTAAAGCTGATTTCATTCATTTCTTTAAAATTTTTTTTCTTGAGCACCTTCTCTGAGCCAGGCCTTGGCTTGGGCATCAGGAAATGTTCTGAAGGGTGGGGTGGGCAGGGTCCTGGGAGAGGGAGGTGGGAGAGGGGCACAGAAGGGAGTGACCTGTGCTGGCTTGGATGGGCACAGAAAGAAGAGTAGTGGTCTCGGGGAAGGGCAGCATGGAGGGGAGAGGCCAGCCTGGAGCCTGGGGCTGGGAGGGAAGCAGGACCCTAACCGAGCTCTATTTTGGGCTGAACTGTGTCCCCCACAAAATTCATTTGTTGGACTCCTGACACCCAGAACCTCAGAGTATAATCTTTGGAAATAGGGTTGTTGTAGATGTTAACTAGTCAAGATGATGTCACCAGGGTGGGCCCTAGTCCAATATGGCTGGTATCCTTACAAAAAGGGGAAATCGGGGCATAGCTGTGCACACAAGGTGGGGGCACCACGTGAACACAGAGATCCAGGTGATGTGCCTGGGAGCCGGGAATGCCAGAGATCGCCAGCAAACC
>NC_138381.1:72257981-72272535 GCF_054177405.1 Leptonychotes weddellii
CCCCACCCTCTGTTTGTGATGCTCGGTTACAGCAGCCCTGCAAACTCATACAAGTTCTGAGAGGCAAAGGCAGAAACACGAGCCTGGAAAGTTCAGTCCAGCTGGAAATGACCTCAAGAGGCCATGGGAGCCATTCCCCCACCTCCAAGCAGGAGCAGAGAGGACAGCCTGATTCTTTCAGGGACACCACTGAAACTCTCCTCAGGGCCCATGAGATTGTTGGGAAGTCCTCCCTAGAGCTGACCTAAATCCCACATGCTGCAGTTGTTGCCCCTTGTTCTCGGTGGGAACCTATACAGTCCCCCCACCCACCACCAAATCTGGACAGGACACTTGACATTCAAGACCTCACCTCGAGCACGGGAGCCAGACACACCTGGGTTCCAGTCCTGACTCTGCCACTTGCTGGGTGGGTGGCCTTGGGCAAGTTAGTTCATGCCCCAGCCTCAATGTTCTCCTCTGCAAAATGAGGAAGGGCAAAACTCCCTGCTACCTCGGGGACTTACTGTAAGGATTAAACGAAGTCCGTTGTGTGAACGCACCTCGCCCAATGCCAGGTGGGCAGCAGGAGTGAAATATGGGCCAGACATTGTTACTATTACAGGTTATCTGTTGGATTTCCTGAGATAACACGGGTAGGAGGCTGCAGGGCTACTCTGGCGGACACACATGCCAGCATGAGCTTCCCCAGCAGATAAAGGGGCACATCCACGTGCCCTGGACCTGCGAGAAACACAAGAGCCTAGAAATAAATCAATGTAGGTGAATAGGACCAGACCTAAATAGATAGAAGACTGTCCACCAAGAGGTGCTATTTCTGAAAATAAAGCATCAAGCTCAAGGCCTGGCGTGTCGTAAGGGCTCAGTGACCATAACCAGAATTCTATCCTAAGAATATGGACTTAATGCTTCCCCAGTCTTTGTCCTCAGTCTGTACATCTGTAAAATGAAGCTGGGGGTTACATCTGTGGTTTCTAGCTCGGTGTTGCTGGGCCATGGATGGTGCGGGAAGTTTGTTGCTTGACATTAATATGATCGTGTCTGCGTGTGCGCATTGTACATCGTCCATCCTTCCTGGACGCAGGTCCACTTTGGAAACCCAACATTTGCCGCTGACAGGCTTCCTCCACCGAGGGAAATGCTCTCCTTTCCACCTGATCTCCCCCCTTCCCCTCTCCCTCCTCACCGTCTCCCCCCCCTGCCCTGACTCCATCTCTGCCTCGTGCCCCCCACTGCAGTATGTGCCCGAAGACCTTGGCATCTCTGAGCTGCACTCATTATTACCCTGGCAAAACGTTTCCCAGCAAAGCCCTTAATCCACTTCCTTCCAGTAACCCAGAGGAGGCACCACCAGCAGCATGGGGACAGAACCCCAGGCTCCGCTCCCCTCCCCTCCTGCCTCTCCCCTCCTCCTCCCCGGTACTGGAATGGGGCTGGGAAGGCTGGAGGGGAGGGACTGGGAGTCTTTCCTGTCCTGGCTCTGTCCCCCTACAGACAGGACCAGAGAAGAGCCCAGAGAGAGTGAGGGAACCCGGAGTCCACAGCCAGAGGTCCACGTCTCAGACAATGACCCAAAGCCCATGCTCATGGTCATTATGGCTGTCAGTGCTAGGATTTTCCCCTCCTCGGCATGTCCCACTGCTTGTGGAGAACTGTGTACCCAGCGCTGCGCTGAAGAATTTATGAGTGTCACCTCGTTTGAGCCTCAGGACACATGGTTAGGGGGCAGAGATGGGCGGGGGGGTTCACCAGTAGGCTTCTGGAAGCATAGGCTTCAGGGCTTCTCGTTTGCATGGGCCCCTTTTAAATAAATATTCACTTCTGTATCTAATGTTTTTTCATAATTAGACATATTTTTTTCTTAATGACATCCTCCAAAATTATATAAGTTCCAGGCCCTCCAAACCTGGATCCACCTAAGAAGGAATGAGTCTTATTTTGCCCTTTCTACAGAGGAGAGCTTTGGGGCCCAGAGAAGGTCCTTCAGGTGCCTGAGGGCACACAGCTTGGAAGAGGCAGGGTGGGGATCCGAACCCAGAGTGCTTGGCCACCACATCATGCAGCCTTCCTGTGGAAAAGAAAAGCTCCCAACCCATCCAGCCTCTAAATCTCCTGCTCCCCAGGGGCCAGGCTGGAGCCTCTAGGCCCTCGGTGGAATCACTGGACATTAACAGGGTGGGATGCAAGTCTGAGAATCAAGGACCAAGCATGAGAAATGGTTGCTTGGCTGGAGAGATGTGGGTGGCCTGGACGGGGAGCCGTGCAAACAGTCACAAGTTCTAAAGAAGATGAAGTTAAGGTTGCCAAAGAAAGTGGGATAGGAGGTCCCCCTTGGAGTTTTCCAGCCACAAGCTTATTATGTTTCTTTTTAGAAGATGTTTGCAGCAGGGGTACCTGGGGGGGCTCAGTCGGTTAAGCGCCTGCCTTCAGTTCAGGTCATGATCCCGGGGTCCTGGGATCGAGCCCCATGTCGGGCTCCCTGCTCAGTGGAGAGTCTGCTTCTCCCTTTCCTTCTGCCCCTCTGATCGTGTGCTCTCTCTCTCAAATAAATAAAATCTTTAAAAAAAAAAAAAAAGATGTTTGCAGCAAACTGAACGATTTCTAAGTGAGAGTTTGGAATGAATTAATGAATGAGTGTCAACACCATGCACCGCTGTGACCCTGGTCCAAGCCACCTCCTAACCGGCCTCCCTGCTTCTGCCCTTGCCATGCTCTTCACCCACCAGCATGGAAGGCACTGTGTGATTCCCATCTCAATCAGAAAATGTCACCAGTCATAATGGTTCCTACACGCACACACACACACACACCCCAGATGACCTCTCTGACCCCATCTCCTGCTAATTTCCCCTGGCTCACTCACTCCGACAAGGCCAGCCCCTTTGCCATGCTCCAGCTCTCCGAGCATGTTTCTACCGCAGGGCCTTTGCACTGGCTGTTCCAGCTTCCCGGCCACCCTCCTTCTCCAGGCAACCACATGGCTTCCTCCTTTGCCAAGTGTCAAAGTATAACATTGCAATCTCACACCCAACCTCTCTTACCCTGTTCCTGAAGCGTTTTCCTCCTTGGCACTTGGCAACCACCAAACCCCCTACACATTCTACTTATTTGTCTCGTTCATTATCCATCTCCCTCCCTAGAGTGTCGGTTCCATGAAGGCGGGGATTTTTGTTTGTCTTGTTCATCACTGTGTCCCCAGCACCCACACCCTGATGTCAGCCACTGGCTGACATCCTATGGGATGACACGGCACCTTCTTGCCTACGATAAATACCCAAACTCTGAGCAGAGAACATGTGGCCTGGGAGGCACTTTCAGGGCATCCAGAGCCGAGCATCTCTGTGAACGAGGCCCCAGAAGGCAGATCTACGCCGAAGGCTCAGGGAGCGCGGAGGCAGAGGTCCGTGTGCATTGCACGCAGTCAGCCCTGCCACCTGTCTTCTCGGTGGCTGCCTCTTCAATGAAGTAGAGAAGGCCCTTTCTTCTTTTCCTGTCCTCCAAAGCCAATCTATATATTGATTTCTCCACCTCCACCTGCAGGTGCAGGCAGTGGGCTTTGGGAGAGGCTGAACACGTTGGTTTTGCTGCAGATCCTCAGCCCCGAGGGGCCCGCACAGCCTCTGGCTGCCACATTGGGCTGCAGGGACCCTGGCGGGCTGGCGTGGGCACCACTAGGGTTCCGGAGAGGAACAAACCGGCACCCACCCGGGGTTGGTCATTTATGCCCTAAGCAGTGTCTGGGAGCCTAGTGTGTGCTGGGCCCCATTCCTAAGGCGGAATCACCGCGTGAGTCATTCAACTAATATTTGGTGAGCACCTACTATGTGCCGGGCACTCTTCTAGGTGCTGGGATACAGCTTTGAGCAACAGGGATGAAAATTCCCTCTCCTTGTAGAGCGAGAGACAAGGGGGGAGAAAACAGAAAAAAAAAACTCTCCATGTCAGATGGTGACAAACGCTAAGGGAAAACATAATGTAGGCTGAGGGGGGTAGTGAATGTTGAGGTGGGAAGGGCTACAATTTCAAGTGGGGCATCAGGGTCACATTTGAAGCACAGATAAGCAATAAGCACAGTGTTGGAGGGGGTGAGGGACTGGGGGGCTGCCTGGAGGAGGTGAGGGAGGCAGTCACTGGCAATCGGAGAGAAGACAGTCCATGCCAGGAAATGGCAGGTGCAAAGACTGAGCTCCAGGGGAAAAATCCTATAGGGCCTTCCATGTCTTGGTGAGAAAGTTGGCTTTTCCTCCACAATGAGGTGGAAGGCACTGGAGGATTCTGAGCAGGAAGCCACAGGATCTGACCTGACCTGTAGCAGGTGCATTGTGGCTGCTGTATGGAGAACAGATTGAAAAAGGAGCAGAAGGAAGCAAGACTACATGTGGTTCCTTCCACTCCCTTATTGCTTAATATTCTGCCTTACTTCCTAGCCATCAGAACTGTCCCACCATGAAATAGGCTGCCTGCTGAGAGATGGAGTTCCCAGCACTGGAAGGACCCACACAGAGCCTGATGCACTGAGGGATGAAGCAGACAATATTCCAGGAAGGTGCAAGTCCTCCAACCAGATGACCCCACAGTAACCTCTAAGCTCCCTCCCTGCCCTGAGATTTTAAAGATAGAGTTGAGGTTTTCTGGCTTTCTTATCCTTCCTCCCTTCCACCGCCCCCCACCCCATCCCGCCACCACCTAGGCTGATAAGCCAGAACCCGTTTTAGTTGCAAGTGACAGGAACCCACATCAGATGGGTATAAGTACCTAAGGGAACTGATTGCATGACAAAAGTGAAAAATTCCTGCTTCAGGCACAACTAGATCCAGGAGCCCGATTGCTCTCATTTGAAATCTGTTTCTCTCTACCTTTGGGCTGTGCTTTGCTCAGTTGGTGGCCTTACTCTCGGCCAGGCTCACCTGCCACCAGGTGAGAACAGCCACCAAACACCTCAGGCTGACAGCCTTCCAGCTTAGTGACCCAAGAGGAAGAGACCACCTCTTTGCCCACAAAACTACCAGAATGGAATCTCATTGGCCCACTTGGGTTAGGTGCGCATCCGTTAGCCAGGCATTCCGGGCAGAGGTATGATGTGCTCTGATTGGCTGGGACTGTTCCCAGGCTTACCCCTGGAGCCGAGGGTAGAGGGGCGTCTCTGCCGGAGACACACGAGTTCCCTCAAAGGAAGATGGGCGGGGGGAGCTATGAGAGGAGCGGGAGTGGTGGGCTTCAGACCACCTCTGCCCAATGGAGAGTCTACAGGGACAGCCCAAACTACCCCACTTAGCTTCTGCAATCACTCCTTTTCCCAAGTCAGAACCTGAGAGCTCACAAAACACGGTCAAGGGCAAAAACACTTGGGAGCACAGTTATAGTTGTTTGCAAACAAAGTCTGGACCATAAACATAAAGCTTTCCAATGTTTGTCTCAGCCATCAGCCCCAAGGCCACCTGGACCCCTGCCAAGTCTGAACTCATGAAAATGACCCAAAAACAATAGCAAGGCGATGCTTAGCAGGGAAGGGTGATCTGAATCCTGCAAAGCCAGCAGCGTCTGGCAAAATACCACCCCATCCCTGCCAAGAAGGGCTCAAGAGGTCCTTGGACCCATCCTCCTGCCTCCAAGTGGGGCTGAAGACAATCCCTAAATCACATGCATCAATCATGGACAGATGTGGCTCAGAAACATCAGGTGCAATTGTCCTCGTGGAACCTGGTTTTTGATAACAAAATCCACTTCTATATTTGCTATAAAAATGCTATGGAGAATTAGTGGTTCCATCCAATCCAAGCCTTCTGCTGCTTGCAGAATTCTTTCTTTTTTTCTTTCTTCTTTTTTTTCCTTTTTTTTCCAATGTCTGTCAGTGGTTGATATCCTGGCTGCCAGGGAGCTCAGAACCTAAAATTTACACTTAGTTAAGCTACTTTGTGGGTCTGGATGCCTGTGTGGTTTTTGTTCTGCTTTTTGGTGTTTTTTGTGGGTTTTTTTTTTTTTTTGCCTTGGTTCTGATTCCGTTTAACTTTTTTTTTTTTTCTTAATTCTAACTATCATGTTGCAAATGCCCTTAAACTCTTTTTGGAACGAGTTGGGAATGTGTATCAGCATAAGGAAGATAGAAGAGCAACGGGAAGGTGCCCTGTGGTTAGAGATTCCGTGGGGAATCCACTGGGAGGCCGATCCAGCACAGTTTTGTAGTTGGAAGCTGGCGTTTTAAAGTCAAGAGAAGTGGGTTTGAACCCTCACTCCACAAACTGTGCAGGCTTGAGCAGATTACTTAACCTCTCTGAGCCTCCATATTTTTTTTTTTTTTATCTTTACAATGGATTTAGAAAATGCCACTAGGCATGAGGGAAAATGCAAGTTAAAACAGCACGAGACTGACTAAAATTCATGTGTGCTAGACTGACTAAAATAGAGACTGACATTATCAAATGTTGGCAAGAAAATGGAGCAACCAAACGATTCGCCGTTCAGTGATTGGACCACACAGCGATGTGTAATTCTTCTTTAGTCACCCCTCAAGGCTGGTGGGAATGTAGAGTGGTATTTGGCAGTATGTGTGGCAGTTTCTCGTAAAACTAAACCTACAGGGGCACCTGGGTGGCTCAGTCATTTGGACGTCTGACTCTTCATTTCCACTCAGGTCATGATCTCAGGGTCGTGTGTGATATTGAGACCCGCATGGGGGCTCTGCACTCATCGGGGAGTCAGCTTCTCTCCCTATCTCTTTCTGCCCCTCCCCCAGCTCGTGCATGCTCTCTCTCTCTCTAAAGTGGGTGAATAAATCTTTAAAAAAAAAAAAAGAACAAAAATACTAAACCTATAATTATTACATGATCCAACTATCCCACTCTTAGGTATTTATCCAAGATAAATAAAAACACATGTCCACAAAAGTATTTGTACAAAATATTCATGGCAGTTTTTTTCATAACAGCCCCCAACCAGAAACAGCTCAAATGCCCGCCGACAGGTGAACAGATAAATACCTTGTGGTGTGTCCAAGCAATGGAATACCGCACAGCAATAAAAAGGGACAAACTACCGATAGACATAACGACATGGATAGATCTCCAAAATTTATGCTGAATGAAAGAAGCTGTATACCAGCCAGAGTACACGCTGTGGGATTGCGTTTATATGAAGTTCTGTTGTAAACAAACGAATCTGTGGTAGGAAAAAAAACCTGGAATGATTATTGCTTCTCAAAGCTTTGAATTAATCGGGAAGGGGAATTAGGGCATTTTCTGGGTAGATGAAAATGTTCTCTAAAGTTACAGGGCTTGTGATACCCAAATGTAGCTATTCGTCAAAACTCAGAAAATAGTATATTTCAGATTAGTGTTCTTCCCTGTTTGTCAGTTTTATTTTTTTAAAAAGGTACCTAACCAAATATTACATTCCATTTAATTATAGACATGGGGGGGCTATATAGAAGTCTGCAGTTTTACTCGAATTGCGCTTAAAAAATGAGATGCACTGGTTGATGGGAAGACAGATAAATGAAGCAGTCTGTGATAAAGCAAATATAGAAAAATGTTAAAGGTAGAATTTAGGGACACCTGGATGGTGCGATTGGTTAAGCGTCGGACTCTTGGTTTTGACTCAAGTCATGATCTCAGGGTCGTGAGATCGAACCCCAAGTGGAGCCCCGCATAGGGCTCCACGCTCAGAGGGGAGTCTGCTGGAGATTCTCTCTCCCTCTCTCTCTGCCCCTCCTTCTCGTGTTCTCTCTCAAAAAAATAAATACATCTTTTTTTTTTTAAGTTAGAATTTAGGTGGCGAATATACAGAGAGTTCACTGAAAAATTCTTTCACCTTTATGTTTGAAACTTTCTGTGATAAAAAATTGGAGGTACAGGGCTTAACAAGACCTGCCTCACAAGGTTGATGTAAGGACCAAGTGGGATGCAGTCTGCATGGTGACCAGTCCAGAGAGGACACACCACACATAGGAACAATCACCACAATAAGCAAAGATGGTGCACAGAGCACAGGGCAGCGTTTGGAAAGGACCATGAGAGTGCGTGAGGTATTCAAGACCCAAGTTGGCAAATCTTTCCCACTCTTACTATTTTAATTTTGGATCTGTTTGAATCGGTAATACTTGCATATGGTGCGAAATTCAAAAGCTACAATGGTGTATAAAAAATGAAAACTCTCCTTCTTCCTTCCATCCCCCAGCTACCCAATCTTGTCCCTGGAGGCAACCTGCGTACCAGTTTCTTATATTCCCTTTTCAGGGATGTTCTACACTATCTACATAATTATGTATATATTTTTCTTTTTGTCATGAGAGCACGTTCTCACATTTTTTAAAACTATCTTGGTGCTCTTCCACACCAATACATAAAAATCCATCCTTATTCTTTTCTACGACTGCATAATATTCCACTGGACGGATAGACCAGCGTTTATTTGCTCAGTCCCATATTGATGGACTTGTGGGCTCTTTCCATTGTTCACTAAACCTTTTAGATGGTGCCATTGTTTTAAAGTCTTTGAAACTGAACCTCGCACCTCTCAATAAACGAGTCAAAGAATAGGGGGCTTTTCTGATCAAAACCTACAGCGCATCATTAAGTCCTTGGGCTTCTTCACTCCAGCTTTTATTAAATTATCCCAATTTGTCCTTTCAAATAGATGTCTTTTCTTAAGTAGTGATTTACCACAATTAAGCCCCCCAAAATTAAATTAAATGAATTACGTCTCTTAGGTTGGGTTGCAGGAACTGAGGTTGGGCGCGGTAATGGTCCAGATGCTATTAAAAGCAAAGGCAAGAGAATGTGCGCTGGGTTAGAAGGGAAAATTCATAGCTCCACTGATACGCCATGATAAATAATTATGAGTTATTAATTTTAAATTACATCTTTAATGCGTTGCATGATTTTAATTCCCCCTACAGTATTAATATCGGACTGGCTTTGATTAATTTAAAGCAGAACAGAAAGGTGCCAATTAAGGGGACTCGCTGGGAACTTTGAGGTGTTTATATCTGTCTCTTGATAGCCCCCATGGTGGGGGGCAAGGTCATTGCTCAAGGGAAGCTGGTGATTATCCACGGGAACCCAGGGTGGGATGTGTCAAGAAGAGTGGGAGATGGATGTTAACCCTTTTTGTGTCTTTGAGTGCCAGGGAGGAGACAGATAAGGATGGAAAAGCAAAGGAACTGAATAAGTGGGTTTTTTTTTTTAAGATTTTATTTATTTATGAGAGAGAGAGTGAGAGAGAGAAAGAGCACAAGAGGTGGGAGCGGGAGAGGGAGAAGCAGACTCCCCGCTGAGCAGGGAGCCCGATGCGGGACTCGATCCCGGGACTCCAGGATCATGACCTGAGCCGAAGGCAGTCGCTTCACCAACTGAGCCACCCAGGCACCCTGAATAAGTGTTTTTAATGAGCCAAAAGACAGGTCAGAATAAGGCTAGGCATCCCACGGCCTCAGGGAGGACTCCAAGGACCAGGACTTCTGGCTTCTGGGTTTACCGTGTCACTCCAAACAAGAGCTTTGACCTCCCTTTGCCTTTATGGACCTCAAGACTCGGAAAAAATGGGCTAATGCTCAGTAAATATGGAGCCCTAAATCGGAAGACTTCCCTAACCAGCTGAATGGTTATAGGGTGACGCTTGGGACAGCAGTCCCCTATCAGAATATGACACACATGAAGATGCTCTTGCGTGGCCGATGACCAAATATTTTATTTTACTTAATAGCTAAGTGTTCACTTTGATGTATGCTAGAAAGAAATACGTAACCAGCCCACTGAACTCATGATTGCAAAGACATCGTTGCTTATGTTGAAGCTAAATTTAAGTTAAAAAAATAAATGGAACCCCAAACAAAATGTTGAGTAATACTTGTATTTGGCATGTGGCTATGGAAAGAAGGAATGATGATGATGATGATGTGATACACAAGTAACTGTAGTTAGCGCTACCAAATTAATGCTATTACAACCACATGTCACAGCGAGTCCTCAGCTCAGGAAAGGAAGATAGGAGTTGATAAATATGAACCAATGAATCAAAGGTTTCTATTTAGCTGGATGGCGAGAGGATGATGCCTGGCAGAGCAGCCCATTGTCAGGATATGGCACCAAAGAGGGGGATTTGGGATGAGGGAGGGGGGGACATTTTTTTATTCCACTTACTAGCTAAGTGTTTACTGTGTGCTGGTCTAACTTTTGGTTTCACGATAGTATTGCTTAGGTTAAGGTTAAATCTACATTTAAAGAAATGAGTGATTCAGAGCACAATATCAAATAAAGCATAGTTGTATGTGGTATGTGGCTACGGCCAATAATAGTCATTATGATGATCATATGCAAGTAACTGAGGTTAGTGAATATCAAATTAATGTCACTACAGCCACAGATGATAGAAATCCCAGTCAAGGCTCTAAATTAATGACCCTAGATGAGAGGAAGCTGAAAGAGGAGTCACCACAAGCCACAGTGTGAATTTATCACCTCTCCTCCTCCATGACAGATCAGCCCCGATAAAGCCAAAGTGCTTTCCCATTTGGGACATGCGATTCTTAAAATAGTTCTGGAGGTGGCCAGTGCCTAGAAAAGTGCCTGGTTCACGGCAGGTGTCCAATAGAGGATTGTGGAAGTCAGGTAGGAGCAGGCAGGCGAGGGAGAAACCAGGAAGGAGAGAAGGAAAGGACAAGAGCAGGGGTTCACCAACGCTGACGTGATTACTCCGTGCCAGGTGCAGTTTGAAGCAGTCCGCGTGGATCATCTCATTTAAGGCTTGCAACAACCCTATGAAGTAGGCGTTCTCACCGGTCCTCATTCACAATGAGGACACTGAGGCTCAGAGAACTGAGTCAACCTGCCTCAGGGCATCCAGGTGGTAGGCAACAGAGCAAGGCATTATTACTATAATAGTGTTATATAGTCTCAGAGCCTGAAGCAGAGAGAGGCTAGGCGGCCAGCCCAAGGTCACGCGGACATTAAATGACTTGGAATCCAGGCAGTCTGGATCCAGAGCTTCAGCGCTTCAACACCAGCCCCACTGCCTTATACAAGAGACGCACAGTTTGGAGACGGGAAAAACAGAGACCTAGCGTGTGTCAGTCCTAAGGGCATTAACCCAGTGCAGGATTGAACTCAGGTATCAGGACCCCCTGCTCTGTATTCTTGTCATCACAGGTGGCTATGTCCATGTGACCCACTGACACGGAGAAAAGGTCTCTCCGTGGATGGAGTCTTGCCAGCATATAGTAGTTGCTCAGTTCATGGCCTCCCCCAGCCAGCCTCTGCTCCTTCCAGGCTCAGATCCTTGGCCTGCTGGTCTACCCCCAATCGCCCCCCCCCCTTGGGCCTCCCCCTGCTCTGGGGGCCTCAGGAAGCCGCAGCCGGAAGCCCCAAGCTCAGGCTTCCCAGCAGAGTTGCAGAAGCGAGACAATCGCATTAGGTTCCTGGGGCGGATTTGGCAGCCTCGTCACGCCTTTGAAAGGCAAGGATTGGCCGTTGGACAGCGGGAGCGGCCGGAGCTGGTTCCTGTTCAAAGCTCCTTCCTCCAGCCACATTAAAGATGGATTATAATTCAGGGGGTTAGAGAAGGGTGAATGAAGCCAGCCCTCTTCCCAGATAAGATGGCCACGCAGGTGGGAACTCGCCGGTCAAGGGGCAGTCGGGGTCCAGCAACAACAGCAGGGGCCGCAGTAACAACGGGGAAGACACCTGCTGTCCAGAGCACCTACCAGGTGCCAGGTTCTGTGCTAAATGCTTTCGGTCAACATCTTGTTTTAACTCTCACTGTCCCCGAACAAGGAAACCAAGACACAGAGACATCAGCTAACCAACCCAGGGCAGCCCAGCTAATGAAATGGGCTGAGCTCAGATTCCGAGTCAGGTCTGACTGATACCTCTTGCTTTTCACTTGCCTGTCCCCCAAATGTAATGAGTTAAGTATTTGTACAATTAGTTAAGTCCCTGTCTTCCCTGCTGCTTCACGAGATCAAGGCCACTGTCCACGTCTGTTCATCTGTTTTACTCCCATTATGTCTCCAGAGTCGAGAAGAGTGCCTGGCAGAGTGAGTGCACAATGGGTGTTTGCTGAATCAATTCTGGAAGGAAGGAAACGGGGGAGAGAGGGAGGGAGGAGGGAGGGAAGAAGAGCACATACCCCAGGGTTCCCCGGATTGCGTGTGCTCAAGTTTCCGCTTGTCCCCTCTGGAGGAAAGAATAAACTAGAAGGAGGGGAGATGTTGAGCAACGGCCCAGAGGCTTGAAATGTGGGTGCACACTAGAGGGTTGTGATTGCTGAGTCCTGGGCCCAGAGAGCAGAGACCCTCGCTCTAGCCCTCACTCTGTGCCTCACTAGCCATGAGACCTTAGACACATCAGTTTATTTATTAAAGGTGGTCCTCAGTTTCCCCATTTCCCTGCCCCTGGGGGCTGTTCTGAGGATCAGATGGGAACAGGTGCTATTCACACCCAGGCTGATCCAATGAGAGCATTAGGTCCCTCTGTCAAAGCAGATAGAACAAAAGGACAGTTTCCTCCAGCTTGGAGATGAGAAAGCCGATAGGCAGGGTGTTAAGAATCTTAGTTCAGGAATTTGCTTGCTCTCTGGGTCTCAGTCTCCAGTCTATAATTTGGGGATAATGGTATGAGCCCCTCCTTTACAGTGTCTAGTGATGGTTAAATGAGATGGAACTTATAGCGTGCAGAGTGCGGTCCCTGGCCATGGTCAGCCCTAACTCTACAGTAGCCGCTCTCTGCAATACTCTTACATTTTAGAAAAGTCAGCCTGACAGTCTTGTCAGGGACTGTGAAGGTAAGGAGGGGTTCCTGGAGAAGGTGGGGCTTGGAGGAACAAGGGAGTACATTTGATTTTGAGGGAAAGGTTTAAATAAAAGCACTGAAGTCAGAACGGAAAAAGACATTTAAGGGGAGCGGGAGAATGCTTATTTCAGGGTCTCCTGTAGAGCAGAAACTGTCTTATACATTTACACTTTACGTTGTGGGTTTTTTTTTTTAAATCTTGAAAGAGGCAATGTGTCCCGCATGGGTATCAGCTATCAAGGGCCACATCATGCTGCATAACAAACAATCATAAAACCTTAATAGTGGTGGTCAGTGGCCAGGCGGCTCTGCTGACATTGACTGGGCTCATTCAGGTGTGGCTGGCTGTCATATCTCAATTTGGATGACTAGTGTGGCTCAGCCCCGCTCCACGTGGCTCTCATCCTCCTGCAGGCAAGCTTAGGCACGTCCGCATAGGGATGCAAAAGGGCACCCCGCAGGGCGAGCCCAACTGCACAAGTGATTTTCAGGCCTCTGCTTGTGTCATATTTTCTATCACCCCATTAGCCAATGCCAGCTGGACAAATGAACCCAGAATCAGAGGGGCTGAGGACCACAGACTCACATGGCAGAAGGTGTGAATGGGGAAACAGATGAATTCTGTGATCTACAGAGTTCAACATTCAACAAGTACAAAAGGTATATGCTAAAAACCTCCCTCTACTTCCAACTCATGGCAACCACTCTTCTACACCTGGCCAGACATATTCTATGATTTTAATAATTTTTATGCCTCAGTGGCCCCCAACCCATTCCTTACGATCCTTATAAATTCAGCACCTGTCAATTGTGTAGAGGCTGTGATGTCCTGCCCCTTCAGTGCTAATTCCTGCTCTATCACCTGCTGGCAACGTGAGCTTGGGCACATCATTTCCACTCACCAAGCCTCACTCTCCTCATCCGTGAAATGGGAATAATAGTGTGTCCCTTGCAGGGGATATTATGAAGTTTACACAGCGTCCCCAGATATGGTAGCTGCTAAAGAAATGCCCTGTCATTATCATTATTTCTTATGAACTCAGGAAGGCACGGATTGATCCACTCGTTTCAAGGCTTCTTGGACTCCCCGTGGGAAAGGGCTTTCCTTCCCACGGCTGGGCCCTGGGAGCCAGCTGACTGTCTGCCAGGAGGGATTGCTGTTTAACAAGCTCTTGTAATCTTTGCTGTGATCATGACTCCCTTTCCAGGATGGGCTCTCCTCTGGGGCCCTGCAGCCTCTTAGACTAAGCCTCTGCCGGAGCTATGAATATCTGAGCACCTGACCCTGCATTTCAATGTCCCCAGCCTGTCCCTGGGCTCACTCGCCTGCTTCCTGGAGATCTGCCCCAGGAAGGCTGTTGCACGCTCTCCGTCCTTCCCGAAACCCCCACGTCGCCAGCACTAGAAATGCCTAATCATTCAGGTCTTCCACTCAACAAGCATTTCTCGAACACCCCGCTCTATGCCAGGCCCTGCCCCAGACCTAATACGATTGTCAGTGACATGTGACCTCTGCTTCTGAAGACCTTGTCGGGGCTTCTTGAGAAGAAAGTTCAAATGTTCAGCCAAAAACTGGGGTGGTTAGACCCAGTTTATGGTTAAACCATCAGCTAGTTCCCAGGAGTCTGTCTCCCACCCCCATCCCAGGGAAGCTTAGGCAACCTTCTTAAGCAAGCGACTGATAGAGAAGGCTCTCGGGTCAAACCTGGAAGGTACTGAGGGAGGAAGGATGGGGCAGGGGGTGGGGGGGGCAAGCAAAGATGTGGCTGCAG
>NC_138381.1:72272635-72317787 GCF_054177405.1 Leptonychotes weddellii
GGGAGGCGATGTAACTCCTAGGCTACCCCGGGAAGGCAGCTCCAGTCACGCAAGGGCAGCCCGACAGGGAAAGTTGCGGGAGTGAATGATTAGCAGCAGCACCTGCCACAGCGGGTGGGGGGGGGGGCGGGGGCGTGCATGCTGAGCCACAAAAGAATCCCCGTGGAAATGAGCAGGCACCCTCTCTGCTCCCAGCATCTCTTCTTGACGCAAGCATTATCATTGATGGCTGTCCCTGAGCGGTAGGGAGGTGGCTGAAAGCGCAGGCTTGGCATCAGATCAACCCAGTTTCTAATGCCGTCTCCTCTGCTCACTAGCTGTGTGACGTTGGGAAAGTCACTCTGCCTCTCTGAGCTCCAATCCCTTTACAAGAAATGGAGGTAATATCCATCTCAGAGAGGTGGTGTGGGGATTCACTGTCTGGCCAGTGCCTGATTCCTCTTGAACACTCAGTAATGATTTGCCAAGGGCAGAGTGTGGCTTTGAACCCACGATTCCTTGGATCCTAGCCCAGTGCTTAGTAATAACCAGAAAACTCTGGGGGAAACCCTCACGACATCGCTGAATCTCCATTTTCTCATCCCACAAAATGAGCTGAGAGCTCTCCTGCCCATTTCTCTAGGACTTTGGGAAGGTGTAAATGTCAGTTTACAAAATAATCAGTTTTCCAAAGCTGAAAGAGCCATCATTCTACCTCTGCTATTTGGAGCCATTTTGCAGATGAGTAAGCTAAAGCCCGGAGCAGTCAAACAACTTCCCTGCTGTCCCACAGCCTGCGTCAGAGCTAAGATGGAAACTCAGCTTTCCTTCCTCCGGGCTCCAGGTTCTTCCTCAGAGCAGGTGCGCTCCCCCCACCCCCCCACCCCCGCCCCGTGACCCTGAGCAAGCATGGTCTCTTCTGGCCTCCACTCCCCCGTCTAGAAATCAAAGGGGCAGGCCAGATACTCCCCACATCCTCTTTGATTTTGAACATGTCTTGTCTCCGGGCGCACTGGGTGCTCCGAAAACCCAACACACAGTAACCCGCCCGCGCCGAGCTGCAGCCAACTGCAGAGTGTGGGGGGTAGGGAGCCAATGCATCCATTTTCTGGATGAGGAAACTGAGGCCCGCGAGGACTTGCCTTCAGGAGAAAAGGACCCCCTGGGCCCACACACCTGCAGTCCCACCCAAAGGGCTGAGGAAGACCAGGGAAAGAGAGGAGGGAATCCAAGAATTGTATTTCCCCACACGATCACATTTACCTTAATCCCTTAACTCACAGCCAAGTCCCTACCTCTTGATCACTGGAAACTTCCCACAGATTTGCCACTCGATTCATTACCAGATGAAGGTAGCCCTACCTCAGAAACTGGTATCAGCAGGAAACTGCTGGGTCCAGGGTGACGGTGGGAGGTGAGGCTCCTTCAACATGGCTGTGAGGACAAGGGCCGTGGGACAAGACAAAGGGGCAATTACAGAGAGGCCCATGGGGTGCAGGGACACGGGGGCATCCCTACCCCATCCTATTGGCTAGAAGGCCCGACCGTCCCAGCGTGTGCTTCTGAGGAGACAGGGCCTCAACCCCACAGATCCCAGGGTCATCTTGGGGCCTGGCAGGATGGGGGAGAAGGCTGAGGGATGTGGCGGGAGATGGAAGGCCCGCATCGTCTGGGGACTCTGCTGTCTTTCTGGGCAGAAGGCAAAATCCTCTTCATGAGAACACACTCTTATTGGGAGTGATGGCCCCACCACGGTGCCCCTGGGTGGGAGGGCTGCCTCATTCCAGCTCAGGGGTGGGCATGCCGTTGGCGCCCTCGGTCCCCAGCTGCCACCAACCAGCACCGCCCCTGGCTCAGGGGACTGCCCTCCACTGACAGGAGCTCACTCCTGGGTGGTCATGCGCCCACCCTACCTGGGGGCAGCCGATGGCCATCAGACACAGGCGTATGGAAGCCCGGCCACCTTCCTCAAGGACAGACAACGTTAGGGTGCAATTTATGCCCCAG
The DNA here is from genome assembly GCF_054177405.1 of Leptonychotes weddellii. Classification (NCBI taxonomy): domain Eukaryota; kingdom Metazoa; phylum Chordata; class Mammalia; order Carnivora; family Phocidae; genus Leptonychotes; species Leptonychotes weddellii. Next base: position 72,274,622 of record NC_138381.1, read on the forward strand.
AGGCCCTGTGGGATCGGAACACCGCCTCAGCCCCCGCCCCTGTCCTTCCCTGTGTCCCCCTTCCCAGTCCCCCTGGAACACCAGGGGTGAGGTCAGTGGCCCAGAAGCCAGGCTCGACGCAGGTGGCCAAGCAGCTCTGTTTCAGGAACACACGGTGGCTCGGCCTGTGTGGGCAGAAACCCACTGCAGCTGAATCCCTGCCCGGGGAGTGGGGGGGGCAGACCCGTGGGAGGTTGGAGCTGCATGAAGCCTGGGTCGCAAAGCCCTCCACAAGGACATATGACCTGTCCTCTGGGAAGAGGCAAGTGGAGAGGGGGGGCCAAGGAGACCAGAGATGGCTGGTGGGGGCGGCAAGGAGAGGAGTGAACTGGAGAAGGCTCCTTTGTCTGGCCGGTAGCACCAGCCATGCTGCTGAGGGGCCAGGCAGGGGCTGAGGGGACCGAGTCACCCGGCCCCGAGCCAGACAGGGCCAGCGGCTCCATCCTCCACGTCAGGGGCGCTCGGTGTTCCGGCAATGACAGAGGACACTGAGACCTGTCCTCCTCCCCGCTCGGGGCAGCTGCAGGATGCCTGCAAACACCAAAGAACACCCGGACGCCATCGGGGGCTGCTGGCTTTAAAGGTCATCTCCAGATAGAGAGGCTCTTCTGCGTGGCCTCATCTCCCAAATATAGATGTCCTGGATTGAAGAAAAAATGCCAAAGGCCATTCTGTTTCTGCATGCCTCTCAAAAGGTCTGGGGCCCCAAACCTGCATTAGGGAACAGGTGGGGCTCACATTTGCCCATCCCCACCTCGAGACGAAGGAGCCAACTCCAGCTGGCTCTGTGGACCAGGAGATCATCTTCCTTTACCACATCGTTTCCCAGTCCGGAGACGTCAGCTAAATGGGTTCTTCTCCTCCTCCCTTGCATGGGTTTGTAATAAGGGAGATGTCAACTCATGCATTCATGCATAAATGAACTGAACACCTACTATGTGCCAGGCTCCGTCGGCTCTAGCAGTGCATAAGGCAGACAGGTCCCCGAGTTTGACCGGAGGTGGAAGAAGACATAAACAGGTAAATATACAGCCCATGTGTGTCCGGCAGCCAGTAACAGGAGGAACCCTGCAGAGGCCGGGCACTTCATTAACTTTGCGGACAAGAGCAGTGAAAGAAAGACTTGGTGCTTAAAGGGACAGGCCAAAGGATCCCACCCAGTGGGAGGTAGAATCTCTCATTCAGTAGCGACCGATGAAGCACATGGATGTGCGTGCTAGGCACTGGGCATACAGGGATGAACGGAGCAAAGATCCCTATGGACATGGAGCTCTTGTGGGGGCGATGGACAAATGCCACACAGGTACAAGGGTGAGTGCATGTCCTTAATAATAGCTGCGGACATGCACGAAGGCTCAGCCGGGGCCAGGAAGCATGCGGGCAGGGCAGGCACCCAGCAGGACAGAGAACAGGGAGGGTCCCCGCTCTCACCTGGCAACTAAAGGGGCGAGTTCAACGTGTCAGGGAGGCCGGGGCTGGGAGGGCATGAACTTTAGTCATCTCCTCTGGAAAATGGGGAGAATAGTGGATCCTCTTTCATACAGTTAAAATTAACCTGGTATCATATGCGGAAAGTGCTCAGAACAGCACCAAGTACCTCATAAGAACCAGTCACTTGAAACTTGCATTCTTATTTAAAATCAAGGGAAGGGAGCTCCACCCTGGTTCCCAACCTCCATTTCTGCTACAATGTCTCCTCCTCCTGTCCTTGGCTGCCTTAGCTCCGCCTGGCATCCCAGAGGCCGTTTCCATAGCAACTCCGAAGGCCCACCCCCCCAGTGTCCCAGCTGACCCGCCCCCCAAGGCCTGGCGCCCCTGGCTTACCCACAGCATGCTCCCACCCCGCCCGTGGGTTCTTGCCACCCTTCCAATGGCTCAGGGAGACAGGGTAGATTGTGGATACCATGCCCATTTTCCAGATGAAGAGACTGAGGTTCTCCCGGAGGCAGTTAGTAATGGAGCTAGAACTTGAACCTCCCAAGGAAAGTTAAGGACTCGGCACCATGGCCCTTGCTCTTGCTCATTCTCTCTGTCGAGAAGGGTCTTTCCTCAGGTCTTAATGGCTTGTTCCATCACAGCCTTCAGGTGTCGGTTTTAATATCATGTCCTCCAAGCGTCCTTCCTGACAACCCCGAAAACAGCAGCTGTCATGGAATTCTGTTTGGTCGTCCTCGTGGTACCCGCGACTCTGAAACCGTCCAACTCTCCCTGCAATTGGAATATCATCTCCATGAGGCAGCAAACTTCTGTCTTACTCCTTCCCAGGCAACTACCGTGGACTAGAGCTCGATAAATATTTGTCAGATGAACGAAGGAGATCCGGAAACATGGACTTGACATTTGGTCCTCTTCCCCCTTTGACCAAATATATCCACTGCCCAGACCGGCTAGTTCAGCAGGGGGCCGGCTGTGGTCACGAAGCTGGCAAGGAAGAAATAACGTATGACGTAGCGATTCCACTCCCATGTAGACCCAAAGGAATTGAAACAGGTACTCACGTCCATGTACACCCATGTTCACAGCAACGCAAAAGACAGAAACAACCCAGGTGCCCGTCAGTGGATAAAAGGATAAACAAAATGTGGCATATCCATACAATGGACTATTTTTCAGCCTTAAAAGGGAATAAAGTACCAATGCATGCCATGACATGGGTGAACCTCAAAAACACGTGAAAGGAGCCAGACGCAAAATGTCACACGTGTTGTATGAGTCCATGTATATGAAATGTCCAGAATAGGGAAATCTAGGGAGACAAAGAGCAGATCAGTGGCGAAATAGCAAATACCTCACTGCAATCAGCATGGAGAGTGCCTGTTTTGGTCACCCGTTGTCACACACCAAACATCTACTGGCGAAATGCAGGGGCTTGAAACAATGACATTTAGTTTGCTCATGAACATGCAATTTGAGAAGGGTTTGATGAGGACTGCTTGTCTCTGTTGCATTCGGCATCAGATAGAAAGCCCAGCGGCTGGGGATGGAATGATCTGAAGGGTGCTGGGTTCCCAGGGTGAATGTCCGAGACAAAATGAGAGTCAAGTGGACCTAGTCTTGGATGTCATGCAGTGTCATTTCTGCTTCATCCTATTTGTTGAGGCTATCACAAAGTCATGCAACAACCTCCTTAAGGGAAGGAAAATAGACTCTGGAAGAACATGTAGGATCTGAAATATGGCCATGGCCATTTTTGGAAACTACAGTGTAGCACAGTACCCATCAGAGAAGGTTCTAGCAGGAGGTGAAGGCAGAGTGTTTTGCAGTTTAGGGGACAGGACTGGTTGGTAGTGGGGGGCCCTTTTCACCAATTCCCCCTCTTGAATTCCCTCCCCCCAAAAAGTCCCCTCTTCCATTTCTTCCTTGGACACTCCTCGGACAGGAGCCTCAGACCCTCCCTGCCCATCACAGGAAGAGGGCAGAATTCTCTGACTCAAAATAACAGAGTTCAATTCAACTCAGTTCTCCTGTTTTTGTTCTCAGGGAGAAAGAATAGTGGACGTTTTCTCTTTGCAGGGTTGGGGGAAAGATGTTGGTTGTCTAAAGACTCCACCCCTTCCCAGGTGTTCCCCCTGAGCTGAGATACATCCCAGCCATCGCCAGATGTTTCCACACTGAAATAAAAGATTGTCAGAAGGTCATCCTCTTAGCAGTTCCAACTGAGATTTCAGACTTGATCCGTCTTCCATGCTCTTCTTGCCAAGACGTAAATACCTAAGTTCCTCTTGGACATACGTGAGGTATCTAGTTCTGAGACTCTTTTGGTTAAAAATGGCAAAAACACAGCTCAAAATTCATAAATAATAGAACAGGGGGAGCATGTAGTGAAAAAAGCCAGATGAAGCCAGGTGACCCAGAGGGCTGCATCCAGGGCTCAGATATTGCCAAGAATTCATCTCTTCCTGTGTCAACAGACTTCATTCTCAGACAGGCTCACTCAGCTGGGTGGCCCGGGTCTTGCGGGTTTATATCCCCTAGCATCTTTCAAGTCCGGTCAAAATCTCCTGGCAATTTCAACCGAGTTCAGGGGCTGCATCTCATTGGCCCGCTCAGGTCACGTGCTTGGCCCCAAACCAATCAATGATCTGGAGATGGAGTGCTCTGATTGGTCAAAACCTGGGCCACTTGACCAATCATAGCAGGAAGAAGGGTGAGCCGTGCTGAAATCGTGTGGCCTGAGCCCCGGGAAGAGAGAGCTTCAGAAAAGAAGGTCAATCTGCTGTTTCTTTAGGAAGAGCCAGTGTTGCTGGACTGGTTCAAATCAGTGGGGGTGACGTTCTAGGCTGGGATGGGTAGGAAGGGGCAGATGGACACAGCCCCTCCTATCAAGGATTTTACCCTTTGCATGGAGTGAGAAATGCCCGAAACAACTCAGGGGCAGGAGAAAAAAACCAAACAGGATGGGAAAAGGTGAAGATGTATTGGTTAAAACTCTACATCTGAAATGAGATAGTTCATAAATAGCGCTCAGACAGGCCGAGATCGATGCTACACAACAGAAAGATGGGAGCCACAGATGTGACTCTAAATTTTCTACTGGCCTTCTTCAAGAGAAAAAGTAAAAAGAAACAGGTAAAATTAATTTTTTAAATATACTTTATTCAGCCCAATATATCTAGGATATTGTTTCAACATATAATCAATTTTAAAAAGTATTAACGGAGATTTTTTTTGGCACAAAGCCTTTGAAACCCAGTGCACAGTTTTACTCTTACCACACGACTCCATTTGGATACATCGTGTGTCAAGCGCTCCAAGGTCACATGTGGTTAGTGGTCACTGTACTGGGCACTCGCTACTCAAAGTGTGGTCCACCGACAGTGGGATATAGAAATGCAGAGTCTTGGGCTCCAGTACACACCTCCTGAGCCGGAGTCTGCATTGAATCCCATGTATGCCAGGTGATTCCTGTGCATGGGGCGCCTGGGTGGCTCAGTCGGTTAAGCGTCTGTCTTCGGCTGAGGTCATGATCTCAGGGTCCTGGGATCGAGCCCCGCATGGGGCTCCCTGCTCAGCGGGGAGTCTGCTTGTCCCTCTGCCCCCCCCCACTCATTCTCTCTCTCTCTCTCAAGTAAATAAATAGAATATTTTAAAAAGCATTAAAAACATAATGATCATGCTAACATACATCACCGGGCAAGCCCATCCGTGTGTCAGGAGCTCCGTATACTTGGTTGTTTGCTATCATAACTACCCAATGTGTAGATACTATGTTACACTTGCCATTTTACAAACAGGGAGGTCTGGGGGGCCCAGAGAGGTGAGGCGACTTGTCCAGGGTCATACAACGTCTGAGTGGCAGAGTTGGGTGTGCCCCAGGTCTGTCTGGCTCCCCAGGTTTCTCCCAAGGCTGTACCCCATGTTTACCCTGGGGAGCAGTGAGGCCAGACCCACGTTCAAGGGCTAGGCAGCCTGAGGTACACAGTGGATACCCTTCAGCCTAGAGATGCTGCTCGGAAGTGGGGGGCCGCCACTGTGGCCTCCGGAGACCCCTCGCTGCCCTCCAGTGGGGCCGTGGCAGATGCCAGGCACACGCTGCCGCCTGCACAACCCCTCCACTGGCTGTCTGGAGCGGAGCTAGGTCAGCCCAGGCTGCAGGCGGCAGGCACCGGGGAACGTGAGCGGCGTCTTGAGTAGCTGTTGCCGGAGGCTGCGGCCAGCGAGGTCCAAGCAAGCCCAAGGAAGCCGGCCTTCTGCCTTGGTCTCTGCTGTGTGCTTGTATTTAAAGCCTCGCTCCATTTCCAAGCAAATGTGGGTGCTGTGTGTTTGTTTGCCTAGCGACAGAAGGCCGCCTCCCGGGGAAAGGCGCCCCCCTTGCTCCCCCTGCATGCTCACACACCCCGCCCGATGCTGCGTGGCGGGCCGAGCCAGATGATTAGAAAGCAGACTGAGGTGTAAAAGCAGCCTCTCCTGCCCTCGCCTTCCCCCAAGCGGCTCATCTCCAGGCCATGTGAGCCAGCCAGAGATCCAAAATGCTAAAGGGCGGAGGCATGCTGTCCCCAAGCAGTGATGCTGGCCCGAGCCGGGAACTGAGAGATGATGGGGTCCAGTCCCCACAGATGAGATAATGAGGATCGCGACAATGAAAATAATAGGTGCCATTAGGAGACAACTACATACCGCACACTTAACACGCATCTACTTTAATCCATACAGTAGCCCAATGAAGCACGTTCTGCTGTTATCCCCATTCTATGGAGAGACGACCAAGTCTCAGCAAGGCACTTTGGCCAGGGTCACACGGCAAGGACATGGCAGAGTCGGGACGTGAATGCAGGTCTGCCTGGACATCTGTGATACTGTGGGGCAAGTGTGGGTTTGGAAGTTTAGGCTCAGTTCTGCCATGTCCTTGCCGTGTGACCCTGGGGATGCAAGCGGCTTGACCTTCTGAGTCTCCATTTCCTCATAGGTGCAGTGGGGATAGAAAGCCAGCTTTGCATGAACAGTGTGGGAATTAAATGAGACGAGCCACCTGGTGTCAGAAAGGGACCAGTGAAGGAATATCTGTCTCCAAATGGAGCACAGCGCTGGAATACAACAGGCCCCTAATAAATGATAGGCGTCCACACCCCGGAAGGTGAAGCCCCTTCCTCTTTAAACCTCTGGGACTCACCTCCCGGGAGCAATGAGGTCCTATTCCCAGGGGAAGCTAAGTGTCTTGCTTATATTATCTCACTTAATCCTAGCCACAACCATGCATGATTAGCCCCATTTTATAGACCTGAAAACTGAGGCTCAGGAAAGTTCGATCGTCCACTGTGGGGCTCAAAGCTGCTAAGCATTTGAGCTGGGAGAGCAGTCAGGCTCCGGTGGATGCACAGCGCCAACCCAATGCCCTGTGGCAGACCGGAGCCCAGGCCTCCAGCTGCGCCGCCTCTGAGCGTCAAGGAGGGTGGCTTTGGGTGGCTGAGCTGTCTGCCCCTCACAGATGGAAAGCCGGAGGGAGCAGGTACACTCACACACAGCTGCCTTGCCCAACTGCTGGGGACGGCCATCGCCATGGCAACCGCCAAAGCCAGCTGGCCTCAGGTGCGAGGAGGCGCCATGGCCACCTTGAACCCTGGCCCTGGTGCCCTTTGACCGCTTGATGATGTGTCCATCCCAGCAGCCTCTGGAAGTCAGCAACTCTGACAGCTGGGTGGAGAGGGAGCGCCCGCAAATGCCCCACTGGTCCCGCGCCAGCTCCCGCATCCAGGGTCCTTCTCCTGCCCCAAGGATGCGGCTGCCCTGAGGTGTGGGGTCCTTGGCCGGAGAAGGGCTAGAGGCCCCCGCTCTGTGGGCGGGAGCAGCTCGGCGGTCACAGCTCGGTGCTGCAAATATTAATTATCTCCTAACGACTCCCCAGGCAGTCATTATATCTCAGCTGCCAGTAGCTGTTCCTAAAAACCTACCCAAGGCATCTCCGGGCAGAAGGAACCTGCCCCCATGGCCGGAGGGGTGAGCCGGCCCTGCGAGCACGTGGGGGCGGGATGAGGGCAAGGGACTCGGGGGGCGAAGGGGGTCTGCTGCCTTTCGGGAGGCAGAGAATTAGGGAGCAGTGGAGGGGAGGGGAGGGTGAGTGGAGCAGACTGGAAAGACAAAAACTTCAGGCTGCAGGGGTGTCCAATCTTTGCTGAAAACAATTTGTATTTATGAAGCACTTCGGATGTGCTAAGCGCTTCCATGCTTGCTCCTCAGTGTGGTCCACAGACCTGCAGCCTCAGCATCATCCCCTGCAAGAGCTGCTTAGAAATGCGCGATCTACTGAATCAGAAGCTGCATTTAAAAAAAAAAAAAAAGGAAGAAGAAAGAAAGAAAGAAAAGAAAGAAAGAGGAAGAAAGAAAGAAAGAAAAGAAAAGATCTCCAGGTGATTCATGCAGATGCTGAAGCTTGAGAAGTGTGGCTTGAAGGCAAGATCCCTCTGAAGCCTCGCACAAGGCCGTGGGGGAGGTACTGTGATGATCTCCACCTGCCAGAAGAAGGACTAAGGCTCCGTGAGGCAAGTGACTGGCCCAAGGTCACACAGCTAGCACAGGACAGAACCTTGACTCATACCTCTCTCTGGCAAATTCTCTCGGAGCACCAACAACACACCAGCTCCGGTTCTGGGTCCAGCGCCAGGGCTGTCTTTCTTCCATTCTCGGGGGCCTAGCATCCCACCAGCTTTCTGCTGGTACACCAGGGTCACCGTCAGAACTCAGACCTGGCCAGGACCTCCCAGGTAATGTGCCTGGCCTCACGCAGAACTCATCTGACCCTCACAATCAGTTGAGAAAGCCGCCCCCTCAAGTCCTCGTTTTCCAGATAAGGAAATTGGGGCTCAGAAGGGGGAAGTGATGTCTACCATCAAAAGGGCTCGTCTGAACAGGTAAAGATCGGTTTTGCCTCTTCTTGAACTTCAGCCAAGTGGAATCATACAGTATATGCCTTTAAAAAAAAAAAAGCCTTTATTGAGATACAATTCACATACCATACAATTCACCCATTTAAAGTATACAACTCGATGGTTTTTATTATATTCACAATCTTGTAAAGCCATTGCCGCAATCGATTTTAGAATATTTTGTCACCTCAAAAAGAAACCTCATATCCTTCAGCCATCACCCCCCACACCCCCCATTCCCTCCAGCCCCTGGCAACCCTGAATCTGCTTTCTGTCTCTATGGATCTGCCTCTTCTGAAAATGTTGTATAAATGGAATCATGTGACAGGTGACCTTCTGTGTCTGGCTTCTTCCACTTAGCATCGTATTTCCAAAGTTTACCCATGTTGTGGTAGGTGTCAGTACTTCGTGTGTTTTTATGGTTGAATCGTATTCCATTGTGTGTGTGGATTTACCCATTCATCAGTGGGTCAACAAGTACGTACCCTCTTGGGTCGACTTCTTTCACTCAATATTACGTCCGTAGTGTGTTTGACCACGCTGTGGTCCACACTGTAGTGTGTTCACAACCCACCCTTCTCACTGCTGTATAATATTCCATCCCATGGACACAACGGTATTTATTACCCAGCATCCTGTTGCTGGACATTTGGAGAGTTTCCACTTCGGCACTGTTAGGAGTGAAGCTCCCGTGAATATTCTCGTACACGCCTTGTAGTGACCTTATTTCAGTTGGTTCTAGGCAAGTGTGCAATTGCTGGTCACCAGGTCGGTTTGCTTCGCATCTTTTCCAGTAAAGAGAGAGAACGGGACTCATGGTTGGATGCCAAACTGTATCTTACTGGAATGTAATAGCATTGATTTGTTTTCACTGTATTTTCATTTGTTACCTTTTCTTTATGGCAAGTTGATAGTCCATGTACAGAACGGTTCCTCAGTTTCCTTTTAAAATAATGTGTTTTGGGTTTGTTTGTTTATTAGTTCAAAGCAAGTTTTCAGTAATAACTGTACAGGCTGTGTTCAGACAGAGTAAAAGTCATGAAGGAGATACCAAATGAATGAGGTTCAGGAGCCTGGAGGAGGCACCGCGGGAGTGGTCAGGCAGACCTCCCAGCGGGGGAGGGACGGGACAAGGACCTGGAAGGACGGCAAGGGGTACGAGAGGATAATGAGGGAGAGGCTCCTTGGTGGGAGTGGTACCAGGCCAATGGGCAGTCTCGATGCAGGCCAAGGGTCTACATTCAGGCTCCACCTCTCGAATGTGTGGCCTTGGGGACAGCACCCCCACTCTCCAGCCCTCAGCCATCCTGCCTATAAAATGCAGCCACCGGGCTGGACAAGATGCTGCCAACACGGTTCCCTGACCAGAAGCCAGACTGCAGATGCATTTTCCTTTGCGGTGCCTTCTAACATGTTGACCTCACAAATAAGAAGAGGAATTTTTTTTTTTTTATGCAACCAGCATCTTTCAACAATGTGAAGTTCGGGCAGCAGTGGGTCCCCATGTCAGGGGCCAGCAATTGGGCAGGGCCGAGTTGCAGCTGCTCCCATAGGCCCTGCAGGACGCCCCAGTCCCCACCGCTCCCTACTGCCTCTCCGATTGCTGAAGGAGCGTGTTAGTGACACCCACCACTGCATTTCCACTCCTGCTTTTCCTCCGTAGAAATGAAAGTTACCTCTTTCTCATACTCCGGTCTCTAACAACAGTGAAAGACAAAAGAAAGCAAGGCCAAGATGCCAGCCAATTTTCCTTGCACGGGGCCCTCTTAGACCTCTCTCATCAGCTGACCCCCTCAAGGCATCTGAGTGGGAGACCCCTGACTTACATGATTTAGAGAGTCCCACCTGGGTTGAAGAGTCTGCATGAGGTGATGAATCTGGGCGTAAGACCCTCAGGTGACTTCCGATGGCTGTGCAACCATTCCATGGCAAACAACCAGGACCAAAAGCCCAGAAGCAATCGTCAACATCAGGTCATGGGCAAAGCCTGAGATCTGTCCCGTTCACTAGCTGCGTCACCTTGAATGAGTCACTTCTCCTCTCTGTGCCTCAGTTTCCTCGTGGGCACCAGGAGGTTCCTCATACGGACTCACTCTTAATTCTCAGGATAGATCCTCCAAATGCCAGGCACATAGTAGGCCTTCAGCACAGGAAAATGGTCTCTGCGGTCATTATCGCGCTCCCGGCTGGCCAGCCCTGCACGGAGATGCCCCGAGCGGCCACCCCGGCCTCTGTCTCTTCCATCCCAGAGCGGCTGGGAGGACGTGCCAATAAGTAGCTAGTTAACTAAATAAATGAATGAGGCAGGTCTATGCTGACATAAATCTCTGGAAGAGAACATTTAGACACTCCATATTCGAGCTGGATATCATTTAAATTACCAGACTGCCTCCTCGGCCCGTATCCCCTTATTACCATGTTTTTAAAGCTCAGAGCTTAATTGCCCACCGCCACAGCCTTTACCCACGGCACTTGTGGAAATTAGAGGCGCTTGCCTGCCCATTCATTTGCAGCCCATCACCCCCTGGCCAGCGCGCAGCCTGGGGTTTTGGCACTGGAGGGACGCGTGTGTGAGAAACAGGATCCGATGGGATGGGGCGAGGAGTGGGCTAAGAAGGGGGCTCATCGATTGCCTCTCTGCCCCATCCTTGCCCCTGATGGACCATTCTCCATTTAGCAGCCAGAGTGATCCTTCAATATAAATCTGATGATGTCGTCCACCCCTGTTTTGACTCCTGGATCCTGGTTCACTCAGGTTAAAAGCCAAACTCCTCATATAGGCCCTCAGTGCTCTGTGGGATCTAAACCCCTGGGACCTCTCTGATCTCCACTCCTCTCACCTCCCACCCCCCCTTGCTTACTTGTCCTAGCTATCGGGCCTCCTCGCTATACCTTCAACAAGTCACTGTGCCTCAGGACCTTTGCACCTGCTGTTTGCTCTGCCCAGCTGGCCCTTCCCCAATACTTCCATAGTGAGCTCTTCCACCTGCTTCAAGTCTCTGCTTCTACATGTAGGCCTTAACTAAAATGCATCTCCTCTCCCACACTGTCTGCACATTCTATTTTCCTTCATAAAAATTCATCACTGCATTTGTATTATATTGCAGTTATTTGCATATTTGTCTCTTTTACACTCTCTTCCGCTAGAATGTCACTCCATGAGGGCAAAGACTTTGGCGAAAAAGCAGGGAGCAAAGCAGGGCCTTCGTGGTGCCTCAAGGGTAGGAACACGACCCAGTGGCCATTGAAAGCATATACACACTGGGATACTGGGTGACATTTCTAGGTCACCTTTACCACTTTGAATCTTTAAGTTCCTATACCCCGTTCTGCAGAAGTAATGGGAGGGAGCAGGTGGCTTTGGACCATTTGACAGGTGGGGAAATTGAGACACAGGGACGTGATGGGACTTTCTGGAGGTCACACAGTAAGTTGAGGGGCGTGTCTCCTTCCCTCTCCGATAAAAATGTACCATGCTCCTCCCTCCGGGCCTTAGCATGGTCTGTTCCTCCTGCCTGGATGCCCTTTACCCCACTCCCTGGAAACCCCTCCCCTTCGTCCAGATTTCTATTCAATGTCTCCATAATGTCACCCCAAGACTAGGCAGATCTACTTTTTAGAAGCCCTCAGCACCCCTTGTATTTCTTGCACAGTGCTGATAGGAGCTATGAATGTAAAAATGTGAGAAGATATTTTTTGTTAACAGGTGAACTGAGGAGCATCAGCAGAATATAAATGTAAGCTGCTGGCCTAGGCTGAGGTCCCTGCAAAGCAGATCCTGAGACAAGGACTGGGAGCCAGTAGTTTCTATGGGAGGTGATCCCAAGAAGCATATGGCAGGGAGGGAGACAGCAAGGCAGGGAAGAAGGAAACAACGCAGGGTGCATTAATGAGCAGGGGACCGCCGTGGGCCACGGGGGCTCAGTCCTGCTGGGGACATCTGGGAGACTGGGCAGAACTCACCCCCGAGCTGCAAGGAAGCAGGGACATTGGGCCACTCACTCCCATCGCTCACTGATGGAGGGTTGCTCCTGGGGCCACCAACTTCCTGGCGCTTCTGACCTACCCTGCGTGGGAACCAAGTTCACACCGGTGGCCACTGGAAGCCCTCAGGCAGAGAAGAGCAGGTGTTGGAGGGAGGATCCCAACATCATGTTTGAGAACTATCTTCTGAACTGCCCACGGTAGGCCAAGTGACATGCATGCAAGTGACAGTTTCTGCGACGGGCTTATTGCTATTACTGTTACTATTATTACCATGCACATATTTTTAAGTCAGTCAACAAACACTCTACTTACTAATCCTGATCGTGAGGTCAGCCCTGAGGCCTGAGGGATGCAGAGAAGCCCAAGACCTCAGCCCTGCTCTCCTGGAACAGAAACTCTAGCTAAGGAACCCAGACACAAACACCTAGAACAGCCCAGGGAGGCAGGTACATCTCACAGATGAGGTGCAGAGGCACAGAGAGGTGGAGTGATGTACCCAGGGTCACACAGCTAATAAGCAGCGGTGCTGGCTCTTGAACCCAGGGCCACACCCTTAACTCTCATCTACCAATCCCTGATCTGCACACCATTAGTGGTAGCTGTTAAATTACACCTGCCAATGACCCTCCCGTCACGTGAGCACAGTCTACGTCTACCCCAATCATCCCATTTTACAGGTGAGGAAATTGAGGCCCAGTGGATACGTGATCACAGGGCAAGTGGGAGCCAGGGCTGGGGTTAGAGATTCAAGTCAGCTGCCTTCCTGTGAGTCAGCCTCAGTTACTACCCCCTCCTTTAGCCCTTTAGAGCCCAGCAAGCAGAAGAAAGATAGGGAAATGATGATCACTGCCATTGACTGAGCACCTACTGTTTGCAAGCACTTTTTGCATAAACCGTTTATAGCTCTCACATCCACCTGCCTTATGAGGTGTTCGTACACCCGTCTCACAAAGAAGGAGACTAACGTAAGCAGGCTTAAGTTTCCTCCCCAAGCAAATGGCAGAGCCAGGATTCAAACCCAGCATCAAACCCACCTTCATGCACCAGGTAGGAATTCCTTTTAGGACAGCTGAGCTTGATTGCCTCCAGTCAGTGGGGGGGGTCTCCTCACCTTGCAAAGCATGCTGGTCCGCTGCAGGGCAGCCCTCGATGTGTTCTCCCTGCCCCCGGAGGAGGGACCCAAGCCTCGAGCCTGGGTCCCACCCAGAATTCGCACAGCCCAACACCCGGCCAGCCTTCACGGACGGGATCCTTTTGAGCCACAGTGTCTATCTTTGAAAATCCCACACCTTAGTCCTCCTCTGTCCCATGAGGCACAAAAAAACCCAACCTAATCTCTCGGGGCGGGGGCGGTGGGGGTAGGTGGAGAGACAAGGAAGGATATAAGCTGAAATCACATAAAAGAGCACATGGAAAGTACAGAACGGAGTCACCAGCGCGTGGCCCACACTCCAAAAAAGGGAAGTCAGTATTATTATATTATTACTGGTATTATTATTATCAGCAGGAGCTTTTTGAGAACTCCAGGGGCCCTCAGCACGCTCACAATTGGAAGCCCACCCCACGGCATATCCAACACATTAAGAGGGACCCACATCCCACACGAAAACAATTTTCCGTGAAAAATAATTTGGAAGGCAATTTGCAATTTTGCTTCGGATATTACTACCAATTTTGAATCTGCAAATTCCTCTTCCTATAGCAGAGCTAATCATTTGGTTTCCCATCAGGTGTCAAGGATTCCTGTTTGAGGAATTGGGTGGGGAAACTGAGGCACCAGGAGACAAATTTAGTGGTAGCAGCTGTGTTCAAACCCCGCTGGTCTGACTCCAGCCTCGGCAACGGAAGTGGCTGGTGGCAAGGGAGCGAGTCGGGTAGGGGTGGTGGTAGGGATTGCATCTGGCTGGGGCTGCCTCTCGCCCTCTTGCCCCTGCCCACTTAATTGTTCCCGAGAACGGTTCAGGGCCAAAGCTTCACAGCGGGTCTTATCTTTGTCTTCACCATTTTTCTTTCTGGGCAATGAAGTTAAAAATCCTTTCCCAGCGCCCCAATGGGGTTTTGTAAATGTGGCCTCCATATCACTATTTAACATGCACAGCTAAAAACTCGATAAATAGCGACCGTCATTTGCAGATTAGCTCTTCACATGACGAAATGATTTATTTAGAAGATGCCTCTCTCTCTCTCTCTCTCTCTCCCTCCCTCCCTCTTTCTCTCTCTCTGCTTTCCTTGGCTAAGAACATATTAATCAGAAATTAAGGCAGAGGGAGGGCTGGAGGTGGGACGGATGGGGGGTGGCGAGGGGTGTGGAGGGAGGGGAGGGGGAGGGGAGGGGGCCAGGGTGCCGGGGAGGCAAAGGGGAAATGGGAGAGAGGGAGGCTAGGATGGAAACAGAGGTAGAGACAGAGAGGAGAGACACAGAGATACGGAGAGGGAGAGAATGAGAGAAGTCAGAGGGAATAAAGAAGGAGGGGAGCAGCCCGCCAGCAGGGAATAAGGGAAAGTGGAGGGGAGCTCCATCAATGTGGGAAGGACCCTCAGTGCCCATGGAGCCGGGTCCCCAGGGAGATACCGCCCCGCGTGGGTGCTGCCCCCTCCCACCCCCACTCCCTGCCCCAGCCCTGCCGGCCCCCCAGCTGCAGCCACTAGAACCTTCTCTTCCCCCGGACTTCCTGGCCAGCTGTGGCAGGGCTGCCTCGCAGGGGAGAGGGAGAAAGAGCTCTGCTTCTTGCCTGGCATCTCCCTTTTATTATTTCATGCATATACATATATTTATATAAATTTCTATGAAACATAAATATATATGTATAAATCTCTCTCTTTCTCTCTTTTGCAAGCCCACAAGATAACCAAGCCTGGAGCAGGGGCTGCAACGATAAGAAGATTAGGGAGGATTGGTTCATTTGTTGTAAGATACTCCAGGAGGGATATTTTGCTCTCAGAAGACCCACCGGAAGGTTATCTAAATAGGCTAGGTCTGAACTCACCAGAGTCGCTCCCCACTGGGACATTAATGGTACAAAGAGCGAAAGACAGGAGGGGCGAAGATGAGTTATAATGATTATTTGATTATCTTGGGCTTTAACAAACCCAGCCAGTTCGTCTGGGTGTGAAAAATTAGCTGTTCTCACAGCGGCAAATTTCACAGCGTTTGGCATTGTATATCTTTTTCTCCGGAGAGGAGGCAGGCACCGCGCTCTGGCTCTGGGGTGACAAGGAAACCCCAATTCCTCTTGAGCATGGCCCCATGGTCCGATCCTCCGGACAAGGAAAGCACCCAACTAATTCAGGGTCAGTTCGAAGAATGTTCTGGTTTAACAGCTCCATAATATATATATGTATATACACATGCACATCTATAAAAAATCTCTATATATGTATGCGAGAGAGATCATATATGGATTTTTTAAGAAAGCAATATATATGTGTATATACAGAGAAAGCAAGAGAAAGAGATTGCTAAAGAATGAAGTACAGTGCTTGCTTTCTTTAAAAAAAATTAAAATTAAAATTAAATTAAAAAACAAAGACGACGTGGCTGACGGTCTGGTGGGAAGAGCATTTCTGTCCCAGAGCTGAACTGCCTGCCCTGGTGGTCCCCGAGCCAGACGTGGCCACCCAACCCTCGCCACGGGGCGCCCCTGAATTGAGATGCGTGGTAAATGCAAAATACACTCCGGATTTTTTAGACTTCGTCGGGGGAGGGGAGAAAAACGGAATGTAACATCTTACATTCAAAATATTTCTATGTCGATCACAGGTTGGAATCACAGTATTTTGGGGTATCTTGGGCTAAGCGAAACATATTATTAAATGAATGTCACCCGTTCCCTTTTACTTTGTAAAACGTGGGCGCTGGGACGTTTGCAAGGATACGTGTGAGCCCGTTTCTATTTCTGCCCCTGGTGGTCCTGCTGAAGACCCCGCGTCCCGGGCGCAGTAGGCACTGGGAGAGCCGCTGCACGCACTTGTTTGGTTAAAAGTGCAGCAAATTACGGGAATTTGTTCCAGCCTTTGAGTGGCGGCCTGGCGCAAAGGTTAGCCGAAGGCCAGCGCGCTGAAGCCCGGACCGGAGGGGACATTCCGCGGGCGGACGGTGGCTCCTCCATGCGGTCCCCCAATCCGGAACAGGCTTCAGAGCTCCGGGGAGATGGGGGTGAGGCTCCTGCACCTCTCAGAAGCATGGTTTACTGCTCTGGCTGCGGATTGAGCTCGATTTTGCTGGTCAAACCCTCGGCAGAATGTATTCTTCCACCTGCCGGGCCCCCACGCGCTCCCTGCCAAGGGCTCTCGCTTCTGCTCAGCCCTCCCCCGGGATGGAACACTTGGGTCGGGGTCCGAAGGTTTTAGGCAGCAGTACAAAAGAGGGGGGATTATGGGTAAGGTCAGAGGGCTATGCGGATTAGAGATAGGCTGTATTAAGAGGGCAAGACTGCCAGGAATACTTTCCGTTTCCAGGCTGTGCTCTGAGCACTGTGTTCAGGTGGCCCCGTTGGTTGAGCCACACAGAGGCCTGAGGGGTGGGCGATTTGGTCCCCATGTTGCTGCTGAGGTTGCATTTACTGAGCACTTACTAGGTACCAGCTCTGGGTTGCAGCTCATCCTCACAAGCATGGTTGCCGCCCCTCTGCCCTCAGTCCCTGCCCTTCCCCTTCTCCCTCCTTAGGTCATAACATCCATTTTCTCGCCCGGCCCTAACCCCCGGCCCTGAAGGTTAACACCGTGGCCTCGTTTGGCACCTCTTGGGGTGAAGGAAGAGAAATCCGGCAGAAATCTGGACCGTGCTGTGTTCATGGGAATGGACTTGCATGTGGCGTGGCCGTGGGGTTGAGGACTGCCTCAAATGTGTGGCCTCGAGCAGTCACTCCCACTCTCTGAGCCTCGGCTGTCCCCTCTGCAAAATGGATGATCCCACCACCTCTTTTCTAGCGGTCACGTTGCAGAGGCTGCGGGGCTAGGTATATAATAGGCTTTGCGAGGAGGCTTCTCTCTGCTAAACAGTTAAATGCAGGAATCCAGTCAATCCTCTGGCAACCCCCCGGAGGGGGGGTGCCATCATCTCCATTTTACAGATGAGAACACTGAGGCTCTGAGACGTTAAGTAACTAGTAGAATGTCCCAGAGTCCATGAAGAGTGTGTCCAGGACTATGCCCTGGCAGTGTGCTTCCAGAAATGGAGGAGCACAAAATCACCTTGCTTGAGAGCACTCTTGCCAGTGCTCACTACGACACACGCGTGCTGGAGAGCTAATGGCCTACCCAGCACCGTGGGACAGCACCCTCCTTGCTAAAGAACCTGGGGTTTATTCGGGGTAGCGTTGGCCCCGCTGAAGGAATGCATTTGGCGGCTTTGTTTGCAGCCAGGCTGGCCAAGGAGATGTCACCCCAAGTCACTGAGTAGGGGGGGTCTCAGGAAGCTCCTCCAAAGGAGATGTCCTGACTGAACGCAGGCGCCTGCCTTTACCTTCTCCATCCTTCCACCTTCTCGGAGCCTAGACTCGGGTGGCAGGCTGGAAACCCGCCTCCTCCGCCCCCCACCCACCTCCAGAGGCCCCAGGAGAGCGGCGGCGCCCCCCCCCCCGCCCCGGCTCCTCGCGAGTCAGGACCGGGATGAGAATGATCTCGGCCAGGTTGTCGGGGCACTTTCCACGGACAGCACCAAGAACTCACGGCGCGTTATCCTCATTACTATTACGCCATCATTATCGTCATTATTGTTGGACAAAGGCGGCCCTCCGGGTTGCTTTCAGCAGCCTGAGCCCCACCACCCTTCTCTCCCCGAGACATCTTGGCTTCTGTCCCTCCCTTCTCTCCCCCTCGCTCCCTCCATCTCCCTTTTATGTTTCTGCCCCCACCCCCACCCCACCCCCGCCGCCAGCTCCTCTCTCCTTTCTCCTTCCTCTTTATTTTATCTCAACTTGCCACAAATCTGTTCCCCTACAAAGCAGCTGCCATCTTTGTTCTGGGCCATTATGTGTGGCCGCGCGGCCCGAGCGGGGCCGCCGGGCAGACAATCACCGGGTAATAGAGTGTCTGCGGGCTATTGTGGTGTGTGTCCGAGCCGATCCATCACCCGCCGCCTGACACCACGCGGGCGGCAGCCGGAAAGCCCGCTGGGCCACTCTCGGAATCTCCGCCCTGGCCTTCTGCGCAGGACCAGGCCCCGGGAGCAGGTGACCTGGCCTCTGGCTGCCACCGGAAGGGCACGGGCTGCGGGGCGTCAGCCGGTCGTGGCTCTGACTCGTGTCACCTACACTCCAGCTCTCGCCAGGAGGGCGGCTTCAAACCCCCCATTTTGCAGGTGTGAAATGGGCTCAGAGAGGGGAAGTCATTTGCCCCTGGTCACACAGCACAGTAGGGGCTGAGCCGGGCCACGAACCCGGGTCCGTCTGCTCCGAAGCCTGTGGTCTTAAATACCAGGTGATGCTATTTCCCAGAACCTGCTTTTGCAGGACAGTGAAGTGAGGTGCATGTTTGGGCCACGGAATGGTGGTCCGGGCTGCAGGACCATGTTCTAGACACTGAGCACACACTAAGAGACATTACCAGCCATCCCCCCTCCTCCACCCTGGAGTTGATGGGCTAATGGGAAAATGCGGGGCAGTAGAAAGGAATACTTATCACGGTAGGCAAGAGAGTAGAGTTGAGCCCCCAGCTCTACCACCGAAGCTGTGTGACTTGGGTCAGGTAGCTTCACCCCTCTGTGCCGGAGTTCCCTAATCTGGAATAATGGCAGCTCCTCCCTCCTGGGATTGCTGGGAGGATTCAGTGCCTCATTGAAGGGCCTGGCACTTAGGACAGATCATATAAGTATTACATATTTCTATCCATTCTGGTCCTGCTTGGGGCCTCATGTTTTTTTACATTATACCATATACCCCAACACCAAACCCAACAGAGGTAAGTACAATTTTATTCCCATTTTACCGATGCAGACACTGAGGCTCAGAACCTTGCCCAAGATCATCCAGCTATCAAAATAATGCATCCTGGGGTGCCTGGGTGGCTCAGTTGGTTAAGCGGCTGCCTTCGGCTCAGGTCACGATCCCAGGGTCCTGGGATGGAGCCCCGCATCGGGCTCCCTGCTCCGCAGAGAGCCTGCTTCTCCCTTTCCTTCTGCCTGCCACTCTGCCTACTTGTGCTATCTCTCTGTCAAATAAATTAATTTAAAAAAAATCTTTAAAAAAAATAGCAAAATAATGCATCCTTTGGGCATTAACTGAGCACCTACTATATGCTAGGCTTTGTTGTAGGTGCTCTAAGAGCTACAAAAGCATGGCTTTATGCAGCAACTGGCTTTGCGAGGAGGCTTCTCTCTGCTAAACAGTTAAATGCAGGAATCCAGTCAATCCTCTGGCAACCCTCGGGGGGGGGGGGGGTGCCATCATCCCCGTTTTACAGATGAGAACACTGAGGCTCTGAGACGTTAAGTAACTAGTAGAATGTCCCAGAGTCCATGAAGAGTGTATCCAGGACTATGCCCTGGCAGTGTGCTTCCAGAAATGGAGGGGCACAAAATCACCTTGCTTGAGAGCACTCTTGCCAGTGCTGAAGTCACACCGCGGAGGGAGGGAGGGGGAGTGGAGTGTCAGCTGTGGAAGCCCCTAATTAGGGTGTGAAGAATTAGTACCACCCCCAAATGGAAATAGCCACCCCAACAGGCTCTGGCAGATCAGAGGAGAACTCAAGCACACACCACTGAGAGTATCAGGGAAGGCTTCCTGGAGGTGGAGTGGGCGCTGAATGGGGACCCACGGAGATGATGCCTAAGTCAGGTATGGGCACTCTGGAGCACGTTATTTAGCTGGACAGGACTCAGACCAAGACCTTTTGGCCATTAATCTGAACTCACCATGAGGGCTGTGCTGGAGGAGGCCCAGAAATGTTCCCCAGGGATCAGTTGTGCAGCTAGAGTTTTTCTCATTGAGCACCTACTGTGTGCCAGACCCCTGCTATGTGCTCCCTGGTCATATATTGCTCACAGGCAAGCAGGGGAGAGTGATGACACAGAGTACAAGTGCTTGGTGGAAAGCAGAGGGAACTGCAGGGGCTCCGGGGAGGGGCTCAGACCCTCTTCGCTTCTGAGGGGCCCCACAAGATGGGACGGAACAAACCAGAGAGAGAAGAGGAGGCATGGTGTCCCAGGCAGAGGCACCAGCACATGCAAAGCCTGGGAGCGGGAAGAGGATGGAGCTGAGGGTGCTAGGCAGGGTGGAAGGAGACAGGGTCTCTGCAGAGGTCGGGGTTTACAAACCAGCTCGACCACAAATCTATGACCAGAAGAGGGAGGGTCCAGCTCTTCATGATGAAGCCAACACAGCCATCTCAAATGAGATCATCTCGGGGGGTAGTTGGTCAGTTTCAAAGTTATGATGCCCACCATTCTTTGCCCACTTCCTGGTTTCAGACACTGTGCTTCATGCTTTACGAGCACCATTCCCATTCCCGCCAATCTCTTCCCACTGACCTCCTAAGACAGACCGCATTATCATCCCCATTTTACAGATGAGGAAACGAGGCTCAGAGAGGTAAAATCTCTTGCCAGCTGTCTGACTTTAGAGCCCAAACTCTCAGCAGCTGCAAAGCCCCTTCTTGTCTAGGGGGCTTCCTTTAGGGAGCTGGGCGGGGGCTTCCTTCCCAGCTCAGTTGGAAGCTCCTCCCACCTTCCCAGTGGCCTCACCCTGTCCCATCCTAGTCCCACACATCAGTGAGGCTCCCTGCCTCCCTTTGCCAGCCAGCTCCTATTCCTCCTGCAGCCCCCAACCGGGATATGCCCACTCCCGGGAAGCTTTTGTGGTCAAAACTGCCCCCCTCTGGGACGCCTGGGTGGCTCAGTCTGTTAAGCGTCTGCCTTCAGCTCAGGTCATGATCCCAGGGTCCTGGGATCGAGTCCCGCATCGGGCTCCCTGCTCTGCGGGGAGCCTGCTTCTCCCTCTGCCTCTGCCTCTCTCTCTCTCATGAATAAATAAATAAAATCTTTAAAAAAAAAAAAAAACTGCCCCCCTCTGAGTCATTTCTCCCTGGGAGGGGCACCCTGTGCTGCGGCCATTTCCCTAGGTTTCTGAATTAATTGTCTGATATTAGCTACCATTTATTAAGCACCTAGTATATTCCTAGTACATTCCAGGCATTGTAATATAGCAGAATTAGTAACAGTAGGAGGAGGAGTATTAGGATATTACAACACTAACAGCCACAAGAGTAACCACGCTCAGTTTTTAAGCACCTGCTGGATGCCGGCGTTGTAGTGACAATGATGTCAATTGCCACGGTTTATTGAGCACCTACTCTATTCCAGATTCTGCCACCTCTACTTCCCCAGTTCATGGAGGGTGCCGACTATACCAGCCACTTACCCTGGCTAATTGTTCTCTCAAGCCTCACAGCAACCGCCAAGGTAGTTCCTGGTCTTGGCCCATTGCTCAGATGAGGTAAGTGGAGCTCAGATGGATGCAGGAGGCCCGTGGAACCAGCTGTCAGCTGCATTCCAGCCTCTGGATCGAGCCTGAGCACCCCCACCCCGCCCCCCAGGACGCCACACGGGATGACCTGGAGTTTCATCCCCTGTAAGGGGCCAACCCCAAATACCCAAGTGTGAGCCCTCCCCCGTCCTCTCTTTGTCTCCATTTCCCTCTACATCTGGGCCTCTCTGTACCTCCTGGAGGTTTTTTCCTGGGGTCCTTGGGGTGATTTATTTCTTTAGCCCTCTTCCCTTTTCTCTCCCGCTCTCCCCAGAGACCCCCAGCTACTCTCTCTTCTCTCCCCTTCCTGGGCACTTGAACCTTCCTGGTTCTGCGTTTGGCGGTGGGGCCAGGGTGAGGTGGCCCCGTGCAGCAACCCTGGGGAAGGTGCAGAGCGGGGTGGGAAGCGCCACCTCTCTGGTCCTGGGCTCACTGTGTCGGGGGCGGGGGAGCCTCCCCGAGGTCAAGGAGGTGCCTGGGGAGGCCTCCAGCTCTGAGGAAGCGGGAGGGGCGGGCAGGTGCAGGGAGCCTTGGGGACAGCAGGGGGGGCTGCGAACCCGGGCCCCGAGGCAGTGGGGGCTGGCTGAAGGCCCACGCCCTTGGGGACCAGCGACCTGGGAGGATTCCAGGGTGGGGAGAAGCCAGGGGCCACAGGGAAGATGAGAGATCTCTCAGCCAAATGGCTTTACCTAAATCAGAGTTTTCATCAACTGAGGAGGGCTTGAGGGGAAGAGTAGACCATGTGTGTGTGTGTGTGTGTGTGTGTGTGTGTGTGTATGTAGGGGGTGGGGCGCAGGGGCAGGGGGTGCTGGTCTGCGCCCGGTGTAAGGGAGGCAGATAAGAGAAGACCCGGACTCCTCCTGGTTGCTCAGTTCCAGAAAACACAAATACATAAGCCTTATTGCCCAATGCTGCTTAAAAGCAGATGCTCTATGTGTGTGCCTCTGTGTGTGTGTGTGTGTGTGTGTGTGTATAATGTTGTTTTTTTTTTCCTTTAAAATCAAGAGTCACGGTGCACATCAGGGGAAGCGGCCCCTGCGAGCCAGGGCCCGATGCGGTAATTAACAAAGGAGCCTCGATTTCCCCGTGCCTCTGTATTTACTGATCTATGCATGCACACACAAGGTGAGATAGGATGAATGGCTAATTTCCCAGCGGCTTTTGCTCCTGCTTGCTGCAAAGTTGTGAACAAAATGACTGGCCATGCATTGAACTGGCTTACACAGCTCTCCATATGGAAATTAAGATAATCCAGGGCCCAGCTTTGTGTCTCAGCGACGGCAGGGGAGCAGGGAGGAAAGGGGAGGGGGCTGGGGAGGCTCCAAAGAGACGGGGTGAGGCTCCTGGGCCTTTCAGAAGAACAGTTTACTGCGCGGGCTGGGGAATTTAGCTAGATTTTGTTGGTCAAACACTCGGGAGAATGTATTCTTCCACTCCCCCGCCCCCACCCGCTCCCTGCTACCGGCTTTCTTCTGCTCAGACCCCACCAGGGATGGAACACTTGGGCCGGGGTAGGAAGGTTTTAGGCAGCAGTACAAAAGAGAAGGGATTATGGGTAAGGTCAGAGGGCTATGCGGATTAGAGATATGATGTATTAAGAGGGCAAGACTGCCAGGAATACTTTCCGTTTCTATGAAGCCTGTGTTAATTGATGGGAAAAATCTCTCCCCCCGGCCATATCCCCTCCCACGATCCACTCTCCACGCTCCAAATCAGGCCTCTCTTTCTATGTCTTTGCTAATTCTCTCTTACGCCTTTCTATCTTTCTGCTTGGCCCCAATCTCTTCCTAGCCACAGCTTTTCTGATGTGTTAGGGAATAAGGTAAAGGTGGAATGTTCTAGATTAGGTGGTCCTGAATTAGAGCTGCAGTTTGGACCCTCACTTCGGACCCCTCCAGGGTCCACACCCCACCACCTGCAATGCGCACACACTACATATGTATATTTAGGGGGGATCCTTAAACCTGGCTGAACCTCAACTTTCTAATCTGTAAAATGGGAAGGAATCAGAAATAGCAATAGGTACTTCATTCTTTTTTTTGTTGTTTTTTAATTACCTGCTATGGGCCAAGCTCTGTGCTGGACACTAGGGATGGACCCTCTCCCCCTCTCAGGACTCTCAAGCTAGTGGGGACCAGGGACGTCAACCAGTAAACAAAATGGTGGCAGATGGTGGGACTGAGATAAGAGACATCAAGAGGGCAAAGTGACAGAGGTTAACAAGTGGTAGAGACTAGGGAGGGAGGGCTTGCAATGATGGAGCAATCAGGGCAGACATCCCTGAGGAAGTGTCCCCAAAGTATAACCCAAAGGCTGAGAAGGAGCCAGGCTTGGGAAGAGCAGGGCATGGGGAAGGGTCTCCAGACAGAGGGCCCAGCAATGCAGAGACCCCCAGGGAGGAAAGGAGCTGGTGTGTTTGAAGAGCAGAGAGGAACTGGATGGGAAGGGGCAGAGGTGCAAAGGGCAAGCTCTGGAGGTCAGGCTGGTCTGCGGGGTGTAGACCGTAGTAAGAGCTTTATGAAATCCCGAATGCAGAAGTCACCATGGGAGGGTTTTTGCAGGGAAGTGACAGAAACAGGATGCATTTGCATTTTTACCAGATCACTGGTGCTGGGTGGAGACCGGGTCACACTGGAAGCTGGAAGAACCTGAGTGGTTGACGTGGTGTCAAAAGCTCAGATTCCAGAGCCAGAGGACCTGGGTTTAAAGACTTCTCTACTTCCCAGTCATGTGACCCTAGGCAAGTCACCTGACAACTTGGGGCCTCAGTGTCCTCATCTATAAAATGGATGTGATGACAATTATACTCACCTGGTAGAGTTTGTTTTGAGGCTTAAAATAATCTGCATATGTAAACAACTAGGTCAATAACGCCGTATGCGTTTTAAGTGGTATCTGCTCGTTCCCTATTAGCATGTTGCTAGTGATTCAGGCCAGAGCCCATTAGGTGCTTGCATTAGGGTGACAATGCAGGGGGAGCGGAGGGCACAGGCACTCTTGGAGAGTCTGTTGGCCCTTGGCCTCTCTTTGCCCTGGGTTTGCTCAGCTTTGGGGTAGACCAGCTGTTTCACAGACCTGATCTGTGTGAGGAAAAAAATAAAAGATTTTCAGTTGACGGCATACTTACCCCAAATCATGGAGCTATGTGCCTGATGGCAACTGACGGTAGCTTACAAGCAGGGACTGGGACCCTCTACTCCAGAATCTCCCAACCACGGCACTGTTGGCATTTGGGGCCAGATGATCCTTTGTGGTGGGGGCCTGTCCTGGTTATTGTGGGCTCTTTGGCGTCATCCTTGGCCCCACATCCAGAATATTCTGTTTCCTTCTGGACGGCAAACTTCAGGAGGAGTAGACAATGGAAAGAATTCGTTCTGCAAAGAGCAGCCATGAGACAAGATCCTGAAAGTGTACCTTACTGAGAAATGAAAGGCTTTTGGAGAACGTACTATGGCCTTGAAAGAATAAAAGGCTGTTCCTTGGAAGAAAGCGCATGAGCAAATGACACAGAGAGACACGGAGAACCTTGTGAATCCAATTCAGAGCTGTCCAAAGACGAGATGAGTTGTCTTGAAAGGGAGTGATCTCCTTGTTACTGATGGCATGCAAGCAAAAATTGAGGATGAACTTCCAGTGGCGATGAAATACTACATAAAATGGAGATTTCCATCACAGGACCCTCCCTCACCCCCAGGGAAAACCCTGTCAGCTTTTCTCTTCTAGCCCAGAAACTACCAACTTTCAAGGCACAGCTCACTCTCCCCAAGAGGCTTCCTGACTAGTCTTTCCCACGCCGAGCTCTCCCGCACTGAAATCAAAAAACTCCTGGGGTTCTCTTTAGAGTGTTTACGCTGAATCTACCAAAGTGAAAGATAGGAGGGATAAATGCCAAGTCTTGTGCTTACAGTCCACAGAATACATGGCTCCCAAAATAGAAAGAAAACCAAACCAAACCAATGGCCCCTGGTCGGAATGGGACAGGTAAGGGGCCAGATTGCCGCCCGCAGGGAATAAACAAAGACAAAAGATTCCCACTTTCAGGCTTGAAAGGGCGGTGAACCTGCCCTGTACCATGAGATCCTCAATGACGACAACATTCCGAGCAGGGCTGTAGGAATGTACAGGGAAGTAACTGGATCTGGACCGGGTCCTGCATCTCCTCCCCAGACAGGCCCAGAATCCAAGAGACTGGCTTAGCTAAAGGCAATGCTGTGCCCTGGATTGGACCCTGGAACAGAAAAGGGACATTAGTGGAAAATCTGGTGAAATCCGGAAAAAAAAAGTCTGGAGCTTAATTAACAGTATTTTACCAATGTTAATTTCTTAGTTGCAACAAATCTGCCCTGATGAGCAACGTAGTAACATTAGGGGGAGCTGGGTGAAGGGTCTCTGGGAACTCTCTCTACTACCTTCGCAATTTTTCTGTAAATCTGAGGTTATTACAAAACTAAACAGTTATTTTAAAAAAGCAAAAAAAACTGGCTTCGGAAGGAATTTGCCCATTAAAGCAGTCCATCATAATCCTTTTATATCTATCCACAATGTGTTTGCTTCTCCATGGACTATTTTTATTGAGGTGTACTCATTTTTTATTTTATTTGAAATCTTCATTTACATATAACCAATGCAAATGCAACAAATGAGAATATATTGACTATATGCACAGTTTTCTAAAGTCTATGTATAATGTACCTCCCAGCCAACTCCCATCAATAACTTCATATTGAGCATTAACAGTTCTGAAGAACTTCTTTATCTTTCTTCTATCCATACATAACCCCTGCTTCTCTTCCCATAGAAATATCACCACATTTTTAAAAATATCCCTTCCTTCTCTGTATATTATCACAATGCACGTAACCCGCAATGCATGTAAAACATGCGATTTTGCTTATTTTCGACCCTTACATGAAGGAAATCATTCTGATTGCATTTTATGAACCTTGTCATTTCTTTAGTTTAGAATTCAGTTGTTGAGATTCCTTCAGGTGGGTGCTTTAATTCTCCATACCGTATAGAATTTAAATGTACAAACACAATTTGCTTTCCCACTTTACAGTATGTTTCTTTTCTCCTCCCAGATTTATTGAGATACAATTGACAGGTAACATGCTGCAAGTGTAAGGTATACAATGTGATGATTTGATACATGTATATATTGTGAAATGTTCATCACAATAAGGTCAGTTAATACATCCTTCACCCCAGCTAATTACCATTTTGTGGTTGCTGTTATGGTGAGAACGTTTAAGATCTACTCCCATAGCAATTTTCAAGCATGCATTACAATATTATTAACTCTAGTCGCCATGCTGTTAAACTCATTTTCTTTTTACTTTTAAATTTTTCTTTTAAAATGAAACCATACATCATGATCATAAATGAAAAGCCAGTTTCCCTTGCCACAAACTGATGGCCACCATACAAATAAATACAAATAACAACAACTGAGACTATTAATTTAAGCCAAATGCTGTTACCTGCTGAAGGTTCCAGACCCATTTCTAAGCTCTTTGTTAAAAGGGGAGGTGTGCAGTCATTAAAAAGGTGTTAAAGATCTATCGGCACCAACGGAGACTTTCTCCTTGCTGGAATCCCACAGTTAAAGGAAGAGAGAAAGACAAGAGAAAAGGGATAATTTCTCACCATGGGATTCAAGGTTATTTAAAACTGTGTCTGTGAACTACTTATAGCCATGTCCTGTTCTTTAGGGGGCCCTGTATTATCCAATAGGCTAGCCATCGGCACATGTGGCTATTTACCTTTCAATTAATTTAAATTTAATAACTTGAAAAATTCGGTTCTTGAGTCTCACTAGCCATGTTCCGAGGGCTCCTTAGCCACACGTGGCTAGTGACTACCGTATCGGATGGTGCAGGGCATTTCCATTGTTGCGGAAAGTTCCACAGAACAACGCTGCTCGGAAGCATTTCCCTCTGATTCAGGGGGTTTGGGGGGCTCAGTGACGCAAGCATGTTTCAAAACTCCTTTCTCTAAGTGCTGGTGAAAGGGGTCAGGTCAGCAGCCTCCAGAGACCACAGAGAAACAGATGGGGCTGAGGCCGCAATGAGGCAGATGGGTCATCACCTCTGGCCTTGCACTCACCAAGGAGCCCCTCCCTCCTCAGGATCCTTGGAGGGAAGGCCCTCTCGCTGCTGACTCCCTGAGGTTGGGCTGTGCCACACCCCTCAAGGCCGCTTCCCCCTCCTCACCCCCCCGGCACCCAGAACACCCACCCGAACCCTGCTCTGTCTCTTAATGCCTGTCTTAGAGACAAATCAAGATATATCTGTGGGAAAAGGAAAAAGGTAACTTGTTCAGAAATTAAGATTTTTCCCAAAGTGGTCACTGAGTCTGCTTGATCATCAAATCAGAGGTTTTCCAGCTGACTTCGGCGTCCACTTTCCCATAATCAACCAGTCTCTTCTGTCCAACCTTCTTTTTTTTCCCTCCTTAAGAGAAAGGCATGGCCAGAGTTGGAAGCGTGGCTGCTTAATATCTCAGTTCAAATCCTAACTCAGCCACTTGGGGGCTGTGCAACTTGGGACAAGTCGCTTGACCTCTCTGAGCTTCCACTGTTCTGCCGGTAAGATGGGGATTCATATACTACAGTGCTCAGAGGATCAGGTGAGGCAATTTATGTAAAATACCTGGTACATGGTTAATGGTGAAATATACACATCAGTTCTTCTTATTATCGAAAAGATTAAGCAAGGTATTTGTGGTTACCCTCTACAGAATATAAAGAGGTACCACAACAAGGATGGTGGTGGGAATGTTGCGACCAGTAAGGGCTGATACATTTAATGTTCCTGGGAGAAACCATTCTTGGGCACCCGATTTCCCAGACCCCCAAAACCTCTGATCCCCCACCGCCAACACTCCAAGCCCCATGTGGTAGACATCAATAATATTCATCAATATCTAGGTCTCTACTTCCAGATGTTCAGGGGGTTACAAGTTCTCTGTCCCTTGAAATCAGGTGTGGTCACATGACTGGTTTGGGCCAATTAAATGTAAGCAAAAGTAACTGCATTGCTTCCTGGCCAAAGCATTTAATTCCCCGTGCTTGCCCTCTACTGTTCTTCCTCTGCTACATGGATCGTGGAAATGTAAGTTGATGTGACAGTTTTAGATCAGGGTGCCTGGTCCTCCAGTTGGGTCCCTGAGTGACTTCGGTGAGCAGAGGGGTGCACCAGATGACCTGCACTGGACAAATGGGATGAGCGAGAAATGAACCTCCATTATTTTAAACTGTGAGATCACTGGACTGTTTGTTATGACACCATGACCTAGCCCCTGCTGACTAATACACCCCAGCTCGCCTTTTCCCAAAGGCTGCACATCAGAAGCAGCATTCAGGCTCTCTGCTGCATTGACCCTGCCCCCTCACACCAGTGATGAAAGAATGACCAGCTCCAGATCCACCAAAGCCATCAATCCTCCTGTGCCCCCAGAATTTCAACCCAAACCCGGTCCGTGATCCAGTGCATCACCCAGACCTACTTGCGAAACTAAGACCTCATCAGCCAATGCCAAGAGATAAAGGGAATTCCATCCAGCCTTTTACCAAACATCCTCCTCCCTGCCTGCGCCAAATGCCTGCCAAATATTACGTGATCTGGCTCAAGTCCAGCAACATATTAGTGGTGACGCCTTAAAAAACCCACATCAACAGACAAGACACCACAGAGAATTCATTCCCCTCTTTCTAAATAAGAGGGACATACTGCTCTTGCTAAGAGCCACATTGCTAATTAATGCAAACACTCTTCCTAGTTAGTAACAGCAGTAAGATCTTTGAAACACTGTTAGCATTTTTTGGTTTTGAGAAGACTAAGAAAATAATTATGAAATTCTAAGTTATCTGCTAAATGAAATTGTTCTTCAGTAGACTGTTGACTTTCTTCTCTTCTCCCTCTTCTTTTTTTTTTTTTTCGGTTGGCTTCAAGTGTTTGGGGGCTAAAACTACATTCTGTACTAGTTGTGTAATTTCATGATATTTGTCATTCCCTTATTTGAAAAAACTGAACAACAATAACAAAACTAGCAAGAAAATGCTCTGGTCTTTGGATTTCTCAGGATTCTCTTGGGTCTACGGGGAAACTGGGTGATGGCTCCTGGCTCCCCCAAATAGAGATTTGACATTTGGGGTGGGAATCTGGCCATTGGGTGAGACTGACCGGGTACTGGGAAGATTCCAGAAGGGCAAGCCTTGATCCCTGCCCTTGGCACCATTGCTGCGGGCTTGACTTCACTGGTCAACCCAGCCTTGACCTCTACTTTACTGATCTCTGTTGTTTTATAAATAATGTTTTTGTGTGCATGACTTTAAAAACAAATATATGACAAGGTTAATAAAAAAAAATCATTTGCAGTCCCTCTACCTAATGCTTGTCATTGTTAACAGTTTGGTAAAGATCTGTTTAACATTGAGAATGAATAGTAAAACATTCATTTAAGGATGTTAACTGAGCACAGAAACCACAGTTGGAACGCTGTGCCCTTGGGTCACTGTTGACTGAGCCAGAGGGTCATTGTGACACCTACAACTTCCCTCCTTTCCTTATCTGTAAAATGGGGACATTAATAGGACCTGTCCCATAGGGTTTCACAAGCTAATGCTTCTTTTTTTTTTTTTAAAGATTTTTATTTATTTATTTAACAGAGATAGAGAGAGAGCACAAGTAGGCAGAGCGGCAGACAGAGGGAGAGGGAGAAGCAGGCTCTCTGCCGAGCAGGGAGCCCGATGCGGGGCTCGATCCCAGAACCCTGGGACCATGACCTGAGCCGAAGGCAGACGCTTAACCAACTGAGCCACTCAGGTGCCCCACAAGCTAATGCTTCTAAGGTGCTGTGGCGGACAAATTATGAGATGCCCCGCAATAATCATAGCCTTCTGGGATTCACCCTGTATAATCTCCTGTCCTTGAGCGTGGGCAAGACCTGTGTCTCGCTTCTAACCAATAGAATATGGCAAAGGTGGTAGATGTCGTAAGATTGTAACTCATCTTGCCCGCAGACTCTCCCTTGCTGGTTTTGGTGAAGCCCGCTGCCATGTTGTGAACTGCCCTATGGAGAGGTCCAATGTGGCAAGGAACCGTGAGCCGCACCACTGAGGCCCACAGCCCAACAGCCCACAAGGAAAGGGATCCTGCCAACAGCCAAGTCCATGAGCTAGGAAGTGGATCCTTCCCCAGTGAAGTCTCCGGATGAGACCTCAGCACCAATTGGCACCTTGATCACAGCCTCGTAGGAGACTCTGCCCAGCTAAGCCATGCTCAGATGGACCCCTGGCCCCCAGAACCATGACAGAATACACATGTGTGGACCGAAGCCCCTAAGTTAATTAGTTATGTGGCCACAGGTAACTGACACAAGTTCTAAGCCTGGTGCATAGTGAATGCTCATGAAAGGCGGCTGAGCTTATCACCACGGCAGACACCTCCACGTTGCCCTCCACGGGAATGGAAATCCCCCTGCCTGCAGGACCTGAGCTCCCTGGGGGCATAGGACACATCGGAATGTTGACCCGGTGTTGAGCAGTCATTCAGCAAACACAGAACCGCAGTGATGGGCCAGGCTGGTGCTAAGAGTGAAGATCCTGCAGGAAGTCCAACCTGGGTCCAGTGGGGAGACAGACACAAAATACACATGATGTAGATGACACTACAGTCACAAACGTCTGCAGGATACAGAGCCAACACTGTAACAATCACTGCTTAGTGCGGAGCGCTTACCGAGGGCCAAGCACTGCAGTAAAGGCTTGTCTGCGGCATCACAGTTCGTTGCCAGAGGCACGCTTGATCGTAGGGAAACTCAGACCTGGGAGGTTCACAGAGCCAGGGTTCAACTCCAGTCTGTCTGCCTCCGGAATCTCCCCGCTCTTCACCATACTTTCTGCCTCCCTTCATTTACCTTTATTAATTGCCTCATTCAGACCCTCTCTTTTTTCTTTGCTACCTAATTGACCCATCAAAGACTGGGAGCACTGTGTTAGGAGCCTCCCACTCCAATGGGTTCGGTGATAACGTGGACTATGGATCTGCCCCTCCTTTGACTAACACTCAGGAGGCCTGTCTCAGAGTATATTGGTTCCCACAAATACGACAGCTGGAGACCCTGAGGACCTTGGGAGTCTTTAGATCAGTGGTCCTCAACTGGGAACGATTTTGCCTCCCCAGGGGGCATTTGACAATGTCTAGGATATTTTTGGTTGTCACAGCTTAAGGAGATGGTGCGACTGGCATCTAGTGGGTAGAGGCCAGGGATGCTGCGAAGCATCCTGTAACGCACAAGTTCGCCTCACAACAAAGAATGATGTGACCCAAAGTTGAGCAATCCTGTTTTAGATGAAAGACAACCCCCTTGGAGGTGTGTGTGTGTGTGGGGGGGGTGTTTGGGAATGAAAAGGGATCAGTCTTTTAGGTCCTTACTCTGTCTCACCAAAGATAGTCATGTCCACTTTAGTGAGAATCACTATAATAAGACTGTCTTATAGTGTTTCTCTTCTGAGTTTCGAAGGCTAGCTCTTAGGTTATTAAAAAAAAGAAGAAGAAGAAGAAGGTTTCATAAATGGGGAGCGTGATTAATGTCCACAAGTTTTAAGCGCTTCATTTACACCGGAGTTACCCAGGACCCCACTCACTCTACCATTTGTGATAATGCTACCTCTGCTCTAGAAATGAGAGCAGTGCACTGGGCACAGTTCTGGTGTTGAGGCAAGATTTCTGGGAGCATGTTTCAGCTATTTCAAAGGAGGAATTCTTTTAAGAATGTAGCATTTTAATTGCTGAGTGACCAGGTTCGTTGGTGATAATACAGAAACTAGGCATTTGTTGAGTGCTTCCTACACACCAGATCCTGCCCTAAGCCCTCTACATCTCTTAAATCCTCATAACCACAATGTGGGATGGGAATTGCCATTGTGACCATTTGACAGATATGCAAATTGAGGCCCAGAGGGTTTCTGGAATCTGCTTGAGGTCCCCCAGCCCAGAAGTGTTAGAATCTGGATTTGAACTTAGGCCAACTGCCTCCAGGGCCCACACCCCAAGGCATCTGCGCCCTATGACCTCCACAACTGTTACTTACCAGTGACTTTTATCTCTGCATTTAGAAATGCGAGACCTTAATTTAGAATTTTATATAAGGAAATGGATTTGTATTGATTGGGGGATGTTTGGTTTTCAGGCCTGCTACTCATGCAATCTCCTCTTTGCTCCTTCCCTGGCTCCAAATTGGCCAGGAGTGATTGTTTACCTGCAGAGTATTTGCGTTGGTATTCACGTGATGGTCGCTTTGATGAAATGCACTCTGAAGGGTTCCTGTTCTCACTCAGGCATATTCCCTCCTGATTCCATTTCTGTTCCTTATAATTTAGTTTCAAGATCATGAGTATAGCCAGCTTTGTCTTTACACACCTTGGACCAGGCCATCGGCCCACGGCAATTTCATTCTCAATAGTACTCTTACTACAAACAGAACCAGGAACCCACTTTTCCAGACCCAGAGCCCTGGGCACATGGTAAGATGTTCAGAATTCACGGTCCATGGGCCGAAAGTCTCCAGAAATCCCAAATCCACACATGGCTTAGTCCCAAGGATTAAAGAGTTTTGATCCTTCGTCCCACTCAGCAAGAGGCTTTGATTGGCAGAGCCAGAGGTGGGTGAGTCGAAAGGAGTTCTTAAATCAGACTCTTCATGCCAGAGTGTGTGAATACATAATCTCCCGCGTGTGCCAGGATACACAATACATCATCATCCATAATCGTAATATGGCGTCATATATCACCTGCTCATAATAAATAGCATATCATCTGCTCATAATATTTTATCATATAATATCATGACATCTGCTCACAACATCATAGATTATGTGATCGACACTCAGCATTTCCTCTTAGAAGGAGCGTCCTCAGATATATTTGCTTAAAAAAAAAAAAAAATAGGTACTGCTGATTTTTCTTAGACTGTGGGGAGTTTGCCACCAGTCCTGGAGGCTGGCTCGAAGGGAGTTAGAAGGACCCTAACACAACATTGCCTGTAGCTCCTCATCCACGACACGGAGTTTAGGCTGGACAGATGGCAAATACCTTCGTGTGCTCAAACCCCGTGAAAAGAAAGCTGGTGAAGCAGTGGGTACCTATCAGTTACTGTGTGTGCATGTTTGAACACGTGGTCCCAAAATTCTTGGACGTCTCTCCACTGAGCGGAGGCATCTGTGTCCTTTCTCTTCTATGTGGTCCTGTGACTGTGAAGACCCATCGAGTCGCGAGGAGGTGACGCTGGGCCGCCACGAGAAGTCTGAAGCCGCCGTGCTGTGAAGGAGCCCGAGCCACATGGGGAGGCCACCCACGTGCAGGCGCTCCAGTTGGCAAGCCTCTCCCTCGAGGCACTCCAGCCCGGGTTCCAGACGTGCAAGTGAAGATGCTTCCAGATGATTCCAGCCCCCGGCTGCTGTGTTATCACCGGCCTTCCAGTGACCCCAGCCAAGGTCCCAGACAGCATGGAGCAGACACAAGCCATCCTCACTGGGCCCTATTGGAATTGCCAGCCCACAGATTCTGGGGTTGTGTTAGGTCATTACCCTGGGGGCCACTTAGTTAGGCAGCAAAGGTAACTGGGCCGAGTAGACAGGTAGAGGAGGACAGTAATAGTGACAATGATAATAATAATCACCATCCACATTTAGGGACTGCTTAAACTACCTTATGATATGAATGGGATTGTTATCCTTCCCATTTTACAGGTAAGAAAACTGAGGCACATGGATCCAGTCAATAAACAGGCACTAGGGACCTACACACAGCAGACATGATCTTGGGGGCTGGGGATATGGCAACTGAACAAAGTGGACAAAGATCCCTATTGGTGTGGGAATTCTATTCTTACAGGGAGAAGCAAACAACAAAAAACAAACAGAAAACATTAGCAATGCCCAAGTCAAGAATGCGGGCCCTGGGGGAGCCCACGCAGCCTGACTCGGGACATAAGTGTCTGGCCCACTGCCTGCTAGCAATCGAGACCTCCCGGACATGCACGATTGAGAAATATTTACCCCGGTGTACTTTTACTACGCCCCGAGATAGACCGAAAGGTGACTGGAGAAGCTAATCCACATTGACAAAGTGGTGCGTCCTCTGCCCTCACCGTGAAAGGCGCCGTCCTCCAGACGCCTGGCTCGCCCGGGAGCTGGACAGAAATGCACAGGCTCAGGCCTCGCCCCAGACCCGCTGAGCCAGGCTGCAGCTGAGGAGGTGGTGGGGTTTAGCTGCTTCTAAGTGGAAGGCAGAGCGTCCCTGGGTCTTTATGCAGGGCCGGCTCACAATGGCGGACATGCAAGAGCCACACATGACCCACTCGAGTGACAGGGGCACCCAGGTGCGGGCCACCGTCCTCACACGCACTTTGGGAAGATTCTCAGAACCTCCAGAGTTGGACCCTGGCGAGTACCAGGCATTTCCGCTCCGTTGACAATTGCTTGGCTGGGGGCTTACAGCCCGCCTCCCTCATGAGAATTTCTATCAGGCCAGTATTTTAAAAACAGACTTGTCTTTATTTACTGTATTCTTTAAAATTTCATAGGGACTCACCAAGAAGTGCAATTACTGAAGTATGTATGTATTTTTACTCTTGAGCATCTGATCTTTTTGTTTCTTAATCCTGTCTTTAAAAAATTTATGTACAAGCCCACACATATTTCCTTGCCATTACTGCTAGAAATTAGAGACATATATTTACAGAGAAACGCTTTTAAAAATAAAATTAAAAAGAACTCGATTCCAGGATTTCTCAGCCTCAGCACCATGGGCACATGGGCTGGAGAATTCTTTGCGGCAGGGGCTGTCCTGTGCATGGCAGGGTGCTGAGCAGCGTCCCTGGTCTCTACCCCCTAGAGACTAGGAGCATCTCCCCTCCACCACCAAAAATGTCTCCAGACCTTGCCAAATATTCTCTAAGGGTCAAAAATCGCCCCCAGTTGAGAAACACTGTTCTAGCCTAAAAATCAGGAACCCATAACTCCTGGTACAGCCCCCCCGCCCCCCCCTCCTGTTCCCTCTTCCCAAGATGCTTTGCCTCGTCAGCGGCCAGGGCAGATGGGGCGGCTGTGAGTTAACACCTTCCCCTCGCCGGGTCTGCGTGTGCCCCAGTGTGAACTCCTGGGTGAGCGTGCGTGTGTGTGTGTGTGTGTGTGTGTGTGGAGTACGTGTGCGTTATTCCAGTAATTCTTTTATCTTCTTCTCACACCCTGGGCATTATGAACATTCATCAAAATAATTGACACGGATGAAATTAGCACTTCCTGCTATGTCGGGCAGATAAACTTTGCTGAATATTGATTTCACACAAAGAAAATGACATGTGCTTAGGCCTAACCCTTTATCTGGCCGGGCCAGGGAAATACTGCAGGACGGGGACAGGCCGGCCGCCGCCGCCGCTGGAGAAGCGGCCATATAAGAATTACTTTTATCTCTTCTTCCACAAGAAGACAAGGCAAGATAAGAAGCCAGAGGGAGAGAAAGCACAGCCCCGGGCACTGGGGAAATCCGCAGAAGGCGTGGGACAGGGCAGGACTCTGGGGACCATGGGGACCTCCGAGCTGATGAATTCAGGAGGAACAGATGGAAAATGCAGGATGTTGCTGGGGGAGACATGGGGGCAGCCGGTCTTGGGTTCAAATCCCAGCCCCGTCGCTAGGAGTGAGGGTGACCCACCCACCCGGTTTGCCAGGACTGAGGGGTTGCCTGCGATGAGGGAATTTCAGTGCTAAAACCAGGCGGTCTCAGGCAAGTCAGGAAGGTTGGCCATCTTACGTGGGAGCCGCCTGACTTTGGACCCCAGCTGGTGCTCAGTTTCCTCATCTGGAGAACTGACCTACCTCGCTGGCATGGGGGGGAAGGAGGGGAAAGCCCCTTGGAGTCATGCAGTGCAGAGCCCCCCCGCCCCCATCACAAGAAGGACAATTCCAGATCAAGGCCACCACCTCCCAGAAGCCCTCCCTGACCACCCCAGCTCACAGAGACCTCCGTGTGCCGCGAAGGCCCTCAGCTCCTAGAAGAAACTGCCTGTTTCTTCTAGAACCGAGTGACTCAGAAAAGGCGGTTTAAGAAATGCTCGTGTCCTCCCATCACCTCTGCTTTGAAATCACGAGCTTCCTCTCCCTGCTACCAGCCAGGGCTGGCCAAGCCGCTGAGATGCCCGCGTTAAGAGGGAAATGTTTTTCCTCCCATCGCCAAGTTCACGTCACTGAAGGCCTACTGTGCGCCGGGCGCTGTGCCAGGAGGCCCGGGAGGAGGACAGCTGACAGCCAGAAGCCTCCTCTGCCCCTGAGAATCCCGACGCAGCCTCAGGGTCCTAGGCCCCCTTGGCCAAATGCCTGGTCACACACCCCCACCCCAAACAAGAAGCAGGCTGGCTTTGAGGTCAGACTCCAGGATGGGGTCACCGCCACTCCTGAGTCACTACCCAGGGTCCCCGGGGCATGTGGGCGGCCGGAATGACATGCTTGTTCTGACTGCTTTAGAAGGAGCGAGAAAGGCAGTGGGGAAGTCAGCAGGGGCCCAAGAACCAGCCACCCAGGGTTGAACCCCAGCAGCACCTTCGGCTGTGTGGCCAAGGAAGAAGAAAGTACGTAAGCTTTCCTTGAGGTGAAGGGAGGACACTAGCATTTCCTAAGGAAATTCTTTTTTTTTTTTTTTAAGATTTTATTTATTTATTTGAGACAGAGAGAATGAGAGAGAGAGAGAGCACATGAGACGGGGGAGGGTCAGAGGGAGAAGCAGACTCCCTGCCGAGCAGGGAGCCCGATGCGGGACTCGATCCCGGGGACTCCAGGACCATGACCTGAGCCGAAGGCAGTCGCCCAACCATCTGAGCCACCCAGGCGCCCCCCTAAGGAAATTCTTAAGTGCTTAGAAAGTACTTAATTTTCCTCTTCACTGAGAAGTGAGGTTATCATAGGGCCTATCTCGTTCAAGGACTGCGAGGAGCCGAATTCGCTGATATTTGTAAGGCACTTAGAACGACGCCTGGCACGGGGCGACCATTTGCCAGTTTTATCAAATTAGAGCCGTTGATAGAGCCGTTAGAGTTGTCTGACACGGAACACAATGCAAAGGGCGCCCCGCGGGGTTGTGCAGTGTGGATCCCCCAACCATAACAGAGGCGACTCTGGATCA
Organism: Leptonychotes weddellii; assembly: GCF_054177405.1. Taxonomy (NCBI): domain Eukaryota; kingdom Metazoa; phylum Chordata; class Mammalia; order Carnivora; family Phocidae; genus Leptonychotes; species Leptonychotes weddellii. Next base: position 72,312,650 of record NC_138381.1, read on the forward strand.
ACGTTACCTCCTCCCAGAAGCCCTCCCTGACCACCCCGGCTCACAAAGACCTCTGTGTGCCATGAAGGGTCACAGCTCCTCCTGCCTGGCTCATTCCAGAAGCATTAGGGAGCATTCCTATGAGGCCAGGACTGTCTTGGTTACGTCCACACCCACTCGAGGGGGAGGTCAGGGGCAGAAGGCAGGGGCAATGGGCTGAGTGTGCTGGGGGGGGTACATGTTTGCAGACAAGCAGCCCCCCACCCTACCCAGGGACCCACAGGACCCCTCCCCACTTTTTTCTCTCCTCTCCAGTCAAGCTCGATGGGAACACAACAATAACAACAACATCAAAAACAATAATAATAATATCTATCATTGGAGTCCTTTCTGCTGACCTAATCCTTAATATTCTGATTGAATCCTCGAAACACCACCACGACATGGACAGTGGTAGTCTCATTTTTTTAGATGAGGAAACTGAGTCTCAGAGAGCAGAAGTGATCCAGCAGGGGCGACACAGCTCGGAGAGTGGCAGAGCGGGGGCCCGCACCAGATGATGTGCCTGACTCCAGAGTCCTGGTCCCCATACGCTCTGGCCCCCTCCTGAGGCCACCACAGGAGGCACTGACGAGGGTCCAGCGGGCCAGGGTTTGACTCCTCCTCCTCCCACATCCTGGGGACCTTGCAAGAATCCCTTAACCTCGGGCGCCTGGGTGGCTCAGTTGGTTAAGCGACTGCCTTCGGCTCAGGTCATGATCCTGGAGTCCCGGGATCGAGTCCCTCATCGGGCTCCCTGCTCGGCGGGGAGTCTGCTTCTCCCTCTGACCCTCCCCCCTCTCATGTGCTCTCTCTCAAATAAATAAATAAAATCTTTAAAAAAAAAAAAAATCCCTTAACCTCTCCGTGTGCCCATTTCCTTACCTGCCTCCATTAGGGAGGATTTACGATCAGAGGGGAAGCCGCCAGCACAGTGCCAAGGACACCGAGGGGTACGGCAATGGCAAAGAGATGCTCTAGTCGCTGTCCTCCCAGAGAGAGGGTGTGCGATGGCTGGAGAGCCGGGGGGGGGGGGCCATGCGGCACCCCCTCTGCCAAGGAGAAGGTGGGATCAGACCATCCCTGATGCCCCTCTGGCCCCTGCCTCAGCCCCAGTCATGCCCCGCCAGGCTCCAAGACGAGCCGGGCCCCAGATGCTCAAGTTCAGCCACCCCTGCGAGCGTTTCCACGGGCACTGGGCGGCGGCCCCACCCCCTGGCCATTCCCCACTCGGTGCCCAAGCCTGGCATCCCAACGGGGGGCCATGGGGCTGCGGCTAATTGCAAATCATTTCTCAGGGCTCCCCGCTGTTCAGCTAAATTCACTGGAACTAATGTGTCCCGAAACAAATTTCACAGAAGAGCCAGGGCAATTACATGATGCTTAGCTCCCCTCCCCACCTCCCCCACCGGAGGCTCGGGGCTGGGGCAGAGAGGACTGATGGCGCGGGGCACAGAACGCGGATGCAGGACGTCTTCTCGGGGCCCAGCCCCTCCTCCATCCCGTCCTCCTCCAGCGTACCTTCTGCTCCCAAATCTCATCAGCTAGCGCACCGCCCAGGGTCACTCTTCCTCCGTTCCTCCTCCCCTCCCAACATCTCCATCATCTCCAACCCTGAGCTTAGGACACACCTGATGTAAAGACAAACACAAGCACTGGCTCTGAAATCAGACGATGGGTTCGACTCCCAGCTTCACCTACTAGCTGTGTGTCCTTAGAAAAGTCACTTAACCTCTCTGAGCCTTTGTGTCCTCGTCCCTGAGATGAAGATACCATGACTTGGCTGGCATTGACTGTTGTGAAGACTAGTTTTTAGGTATGATATTTTATGTGGGTCCAGGGCATAGTAGGTCCCCAATAAATATTGATCCATCTGGCACCTACTTCAGTATAATCATTTCAAGGTGATCAGGAACATCTAAGAGTCTCAGAATCAATTCAAAACAAGAGGACTCCAGAAAGCAAAGACCCAGTCTAACCTCCCCAGACAAGGCACTGATGCACCCGATCTCTGCCTACCGATTCCCCATCTCATCAGAGCCTCCTCCTTCCAGATTTTCCCATCAGAATCTCCCCCACCTCCTCCCTGGCCCCGCAGAACTGCCCAGGAGCCCCTCTGAGAGCCTGTTTTCATTCTGCACCTTCATTCATAGAACTTGGCGGGAATGGTTCAGGCCAGTTGCTGGAGTTCCTTTTCCAGCGTGGTACTCGTGGTGGGTAGGCTCAGATTCTGCGAAGGCAAACGAAAACTTGTCACCAAGATCTCTAGCAACAGGACCCCCGTGAATGCTTCCTGGAGCTGTGGCAGAGTGGGCTGGGCTGAGGGTCACCTGTCACCTCAGGGCTGGTTGGGAATGGCACGCAGCCTGCAAGGAGGTGCTCAGTGAGATTGTCCTACATGTCTGGATTCACATTTTATTTTTCAAAAGTCAGGAAACTCCCAGTCACCTGTGAATAACCTCAAAGGCGTGCAGATGAGTGTGTCATGATGATTAATCTGACAAATACTTACTGAGCCCCTACCATGCACCAGTCCTGGTATGAGGTGCTGAGACGCCAGCTGAACAAGATAGACCCAGTCCTGTTCTTGGCGGGACAATGTGGTAGGAGGGACACACTAAACAAGCAGAGATATGAATTCATATCGGATAGTGTGAAGCAGATGTAAGATAATAAAGATAAGACAAAGAGGGTACAGTGAGTATTCAAGGTCTAGTAGATCAGTGGTCATGAGATGGGGACAAGAAAGATCCATGGTGGCCTGGGATCACGTGGTCCAATCAAGACCAACAAGTGCAAAGGCCCTGAGGTAGAAGCGAACTGGAGTGGATGGAGCTGAGTAAACAAGACAGGGAGTGGGAGGAGATGAGATGAGCTGGGCCAGGTCATGCAGAGCCTCGAAAGCCAAGATAAGGACCTGGGGCAACCATGCAGGAGTCCTGGCCTCGGGTGGATGTGGGGCACTGCAGGATGTGACCCAGTCCAGTCCTACGGGCACTAGCCTCAGAGGGGGGAAGCCACCTGCCCCAGGCCGCCCAGCCAGTCACCGGGGAGGTGCAAACCCAGAACTCCTGGCTCAGAACTCCTTTCATGGCACAACCATAAAGAGAGGTTGTGGGCAGAGAGCTCCAGCCAGGCTTCAGCTTTCAGTATTCGAGGACTCCCCACTTAAAGAATGCTTCTAGTGTATCCTTTTGTGATGAAAAGAATCACCCCTAATTTATCTGCTTCATAAGTTCCATATCACTTTTAAGCCCTGTGAGCTCATCTCTATCCCCCTCTAGAAATAAAACACTATTTTAAAAACCTAACCCGCGGTTGCTCATGAGGGCCACTGTTTCATGTCAGTGAGCACCTTTGGGGGCAGAGGCTGTGTGAGCCATCTCTGGGTCCCACCCGCACACCGTAAGCACGCAGCAAATAATACAAGCAAGAACTCTTATTTTTTAAGGACAGCAATGATTCCACTCCTGCTACATCCTCAGCAACGTGCCAAGGACTTCCATTAATTTTTTATTTAATCCTCATAATACGGAAGGAAGTGGGCTTTATTGTTGTCCCATTTGACAGCTGGGGAAACTGAGGCTCAGGGAGGCGAAACCACTTACCTGGTGTCACACAGCCTGCAGAAACCAGGACTCAAACGAGGTGGCGATTAAACACACGTTCTGAAATTCAAGGTCTATTTTGAGGAAAGAAAAGAAGAAAGGCGTATTTAGAGACACAACTCAATTCTTTCGCCATTCAATGCCTCCGTAGACCTTAGATGATTCTCCTGAACCAAGGGCAGGGAGAAGGGGAGCCGATCAGTCACGGCTGTCGGAGAACTGGCCTCTGCCACTACAGAGTTCCTGGCCCTCTTGTCTGCCCTGGACTGGTTGTCACTTGCATCCCCATCCCCTCCCCTATCCGGCTTCCTTATTCCCTCTTCCCGAGCCCCCCCCAGGGAGTGGGGGTGGGGGGTCGCAGAGAATATATACACATAGGAGTAAGTTGTCTCCTGCGACCCCACCTGCCCTTGGCTAAATGAATGCAGTGTCAGCCCAGATAATTCCAAAGCCATAAAGATGATATAAAAAAAAAGTGGGGGAGTCGGTGCTGGGGAGGGGCAGTGGTAGAGGAGGAGATTACAAAAAAGAGGATGAGCTTAGCTGTGTGGCTTTGCCTCCTTATCTAACCTGCAGCAGGCCTGGCTGGGGGCCGCCTCTCTCTAGGGGGAAGAAGCTGGGCAGCTCTCTCCTGGCCAGCGGACCCCCCCCGCCCCCGCCCCCCTCTAGTGCAGTAGGAGGCGGGGGAGGGGGGGCCCATCGCAGCAGAAGGGCAGGGCCAGTCAGGGAGGCATCAACAGCTGGGCAGGTGATGGGGAGCTGGGGTCCCTGCAGAGCGGGCCCCAAGACTAGAGGCCGGGCTTGCTGGGGGCCCTGCCTGCCGCGGAGACCCAGGGCACTGGCCTAGCCGGGGCCAAGAATGCCCCCCAGGATGCTAGAGGTCACACTTAGACAGCCGAGTTCTTTTTATGAATATTGACTCCAGGAATAGGGCAGGGCGAGGCCTCTAATCACTGTACCGCCCCTGTGAACCTCAGTTTCCCCATCTGTACAGTGGGCTCCACAGATCCCCCACCCATGGTCTTCTTTCTCAAAGTGTCAGCAGAACAGTTTGTGGGAGGAGGTGGGGCAGTCCCAGTGGAGGGGCTGTGAGTCCCCACTAAGGATACTGTTCTTTGTCCTGGAGAGAGCCAGACAGACAGCCACACACACATACACGGACAGAATTAAAGAGGCAAAGAGAGAAAGAGGAAGACAGAGTATGAGAAACAGAGAGAAAGAAACAGGGAGATAAGCTGACAAAGAGACAGAGAGAGACAGAGACAGATAATCAGAGAGGCAGAGAGATAAAGGCAGTAAGAAATAGAGAGATAGGGGCGCCTGAGTGGCTCAGTCGGTTAAGCGTCTGCCTTCGGCTCAGGTCATGATCCCGGGGTCCTGGGATCGAGTCCCGCATCGGGCTCCTTGCTCCGCGGGAAGCCTGCTTCTCCCTCTCCCACTCCCCCTGCTTGTGTTCCCTCTCTGACTGTGTCTCTCTCTGTCAAAAAAATAAATAAAATCTTTAAAAAAAAA